>NC_041383.1:196616945-196636949 GCF_002162155.2 Triticum dicoccoides
ATCGATGGGCTTCAGTTAGCAGCAGTAGCGAAGGAATCGCTCGATCGGGTTTAGTTAACAGCCATCGATCGATCGCTCGGGTTCAGTAACACGTAACCTGCAGTGCAATCGCTCGGGTTCAATTAGAGCCCAACGCCTCGCTTGGGTTCAGTTAGAGCGAACGCCTCCCACACACGCGCGTACGTGTACGAGAGAAACGTGCATCGCTCGGCCCCTGACCTCCCACCGTAACCGGGAAATCCCAGAAATTTTCCTCGCCGTCGCTTCTACCACGGTTTTTTCCGTCATGGATGGCCCAAAGAATGTCATGCAGCTGCGTCTCCGGCCCGCCCAGGATGAAAAGCCCATTTTCTATCATGATTTTTTGTCATAGAAGTAGGAGCCCACCACATCTATGATGATACCGGGTTTTGTCACAATTATCGTCATAGAAGTGTCATATGTATGACAGGAAAAAAATTCGTTCGGCCCAAAATGTCACGGATGTGTCTTTTATTTGTAGTGAATCTTGAGTTATAAGTAAATAAAAGTGTGATGATCTTCATTATTAGAGGATTGTCCCAGTGAGTAAAGGATGATGGAGACTCTGATTCCCCCACAAGTCGGGATGAGACTTTGGACTTTATAAAAAAAATGAAGAAAACAAAAGAAGAAAAAAAAAGGAAAAGCCAAATAAAAAAAGAAGGGCCAAAAAATAAAAAAAAAGAGAAAAAGAAAAAAATGAAATGAGAGAAAAAGAGAGAAGGGACAATGCTACTATCTCTTTTTGCCACACTTTTGCTTCAAAGTAGCACCATGATCTTCATGATAGAGAGTCTCCTATGTTGTCACTTGCTTGTACTAGTGGGAAATTTTTCATTATAGAACTTGGCTTGTATATAACAATGATGGGCTTCTTCAAAGTGCCATAGGTCTTCATGAGCAAGCGAGTTGGATGCACACCCACTTAGATTCTTTTGTTGAGCTTTCATACATTTATAGCTCTAGTGCATCTGTTGCATGGCAATCCCTACTCACTCACATTGATATCTATTAATGGGCATCTCCATAGCCCGTTGATACGCCTAGTTGATGTGAGACTATTTTCTCCCTTTTTGTCTTCTCCACAACCACCATTCTATTCCACATATAGTGCTACGTCCATGGCTCAAACTCATGTATTGCGTGAAAGTTGAAAAAGATTGAGAGTACTAAAGTATGAAACAATTGCTTGGCTTGTCATCGGGGTTGTGCATGATTAAGTACTTTGTGTGATGAAGATAGAGCAACAGCCAGACTATATGATTTTGTAGGGATAACTTTCTTTAGCCATGTTATTTTGAGAAGACATGATTGCTTTGATTAGTATGCTTGAAGTATTACTATTTCTTATGTCAATATGAACTTTTATTTTGAATCATTTGGATCTGAACATTCATGCCAAAATAAAGAAAATTACATTGAGAAATATGCTAGGTAGCATTCCACATCAAAAATTCTGTTTTTATCATTTACCTACTCGAGGACGAGCAGAAATTAAGCTTGGGGATGCTTGATACGTCTCCAACGTATCTATAATTTTTGATTGTACCATGCTATTATATTACCCGTTTTGGACGTTTATGGGCTTTACTTTACACATTTATATCATTTTTGGGACTAACCTACTAACCGGAGGCCCAGCCCGTATTGCTGTTTTTTTGCCTATTTTAGTGTTTCGAAGAAAAGGAATATCAAACGGAGTCCAAACGGAATGAAACCTTCGGGAGCGTGATTTTTGGAACGAACATGATCCAGAGGACTTGGAGTGCAAGTCAAGAAGCAGTCGAGGCGGCCACGAGGGTGGAGGGCGCGCCCACCCCTACTGGGCGCGCCCCCTATCTCGTGGGCCCCTCGGGTGTCCACCGACCTTCTTCTTCCTCCTATATATACCCACGTACCCCGAGAACATCAAGGGAGACAACGAAGAACTATTTCCACCATCGTAACCTTTTGTATCCGCGAGATCCCATCTTGGAGCCTTCGTCGGCGCTCCACCGGAGGGGAAATCTACCATGCAGGGCTTCTACATCAACACCATAGCCCCTCCGATGAGTTGTGAGTAGTTTACCACAGACCTTCGGGTCCATAGTTATTAGCTAGATAGCTTCTTCTCTCTTTTTGGATCTCAATACCATGTTCTCCTCGATCTTCTTGGAGATCTATTCGATGTAACTCTTTTGCGGTGTGTTTGTCGAGATCCGATGAATTGTGGGTTTATGATCAAGTTTATCTATGAGAAATATTTGAATCTCCTCTGAATTCTTTTATGTGTGATTAAGTTATCTTTGCAAGTCTCTTCAAAATATCAGTTTGGTTTGGCCTACTAGATTGATCTTTCTTGCAATGGGAGAAGTGCATCTTTGGGTTCAATCTTGCAGTGTCCTTTCCCAGTGACAGCAGGGGCAGCAAGGCACGTATTGTATTGTTGCCATCGAGGATAAAAATATGTGATTTATATCATATTGCATGAGTTTACTCTACATCATGTCATCTTTCTTAATGCGTTACTCTATTCTTTATTAACTTAATACTCTAGATGCATGCTGGATAGCGGTCGATGTGTGGAGTAATAATAGTAGATGCAGGAGGGAGTCGGTCTACTTGTCACGGACGTGATGCCTATATACATGATCATGCCTAGATAATCTCATAATTATTCGCTTTTCTATCAATTGCTCGACAGTAATTTGTTCACCCACCATAATACTTATGCTATCTTGAGAGAAGCCACTAGTGAAACCTATGGCCCCCGGGTCTATCTTTTATCATATAAGCTTTCAATCTACTTTTATTTGCATCTTTACTTTTCCAATCTATATTATAAAATACCAAAAATATATTTATCTTATCATACTATCTCTATCAGATCTCACTTTCACAAGTGGCCGTGAAGGGATTGACAACCCCTTTATTGTGTTGGTTGCGAGTTCTTTGTTTGTTTGTGTAGGTGCGTGGGACTTTTGAGGAGCCTCCTACTGGATTGATACCTTGTTTCTCAAAAACTGAGGGAAATACTTACGCTACTATTGATGCATCACCCTTTCCTCTTCAAGGAAAACCAACGCAAGCTCAAAACGTAGCAGTGACCCAGAACTAGTTCCAGTTCATCAATGTAATGTAGGCATGTATTCCGAATATAGTCATACGTGCTTATGGAAAAGAACTTGCATGACATCTTTTGTCCTACCCTCCCGTGGTAGCGGGGTCCTAGTGGAAACTAAGGGATATTAAGGCCTCCTTTTAATAGAGTACCGGACCAAAGCATTAACACATAGTGAATACATGAACTCCTCAAACTATGGTCATCACCGAGAAGTATCCCGATTATTGTCACTTCGGGGTTGTCGGATCATAACACATAATAGGTGACTATAGACTTGCAAGATAGAAACAAGAACTCCCATATATTCATGAAAACATAATAGGTTCAGATTTGAAATCATGGCACTCGGGCCCTAGTGACAAGCATTAAGCATAGCAAAGTCATAGCAACATCAATCTCAAAACATAGTGGATACTAGGGATCAAACCCTAACAAAACTAACTTGATTACATGGTAAATCTCATCCAACTCATCACTGTCCAACAATCCTACGATGGAATTACTCACGCATGGCGGTGAGCATCATGAAATTGGTGACGGAGGATGGTTGATGATGACGACGGTGACGAGAGCCCCGAACAGACTCCAGATCGGCCCTCCCGAGAGATATTAGGGCTTTGCGGCGGCTCCATATCGTAAAACGCGATGAAACTTTCTCTCTAATTTTTTTTCTCCGTGAAATGGAATATATAGAGTTGGAGTTGAGGTCGGTGGAGCATCAGGGGGCCCACAAGATAGGGGGCGCACCCAAGGGAGGGGGCGCACCCCCACCCTCACGGACAGGGTGTGGGGCCCCTGGCCTTGATTCTTTCGCCAGTATTTTTTATATTTTCCAAAAGTTATCTCCGTGGATTTCCAGGTCATTCCGAGAACTTTTGTTTTCTGCACAATAAACAACACCATGGCAGTTCTGCTGAAAACAGCATCAGTCCGGGTTAGTTTCATTCAAATCATGCAAGTTAGAGTCCAAAACAAGGGCAAAAGTGTTTGGAAAAGTAGATACGTTGGAGACATATCACTATGTCCATGGATCACGCTCATATATTGCGTGAAAGTTGAAAAAGTTTGAGAATGCTAAAGTATGAAACAATTGCTTTGCTTGTCATCGGGGTTGTGCATGATGGGAGCATTTTGTGTGAAAATGAAGCATGGCTAAACTATATGATTTTGTAGGGATGAGCTTTCTTTGGCTATGTTATTTTGAGAAGACATAATTGCTTGGTTAGTATACTTGAAGTGTTATTATTTTTATGTCAATATTAAACTATTGTCTTGACTCTTTTGGATCTGAACATTCATGCCACAATAAAGAAAATTACATTGAAAAATATGTTAGGTAGAATTCCACATCAAAATTCTGTTTTTATCATTTACCTACTCGAGGACGAGCAGGAATTAAGCTTGGGGATGCTTGATACTTCTCCAACGTATCTATAATTTTTTATTGTCCCATGCTATTATATTATCCATCTAGGATGTTTTATATGCATTTATATGTTATTTTATATGGTTCTTGGGACTAACCTATTAACCTAGAGCCCAGTGCCAGTTTCTGTTTTTTCCTTGTTTTTGAGTATCGCAGAAAAGGAATACCAAACGGAGTCCAATTGACCTGAAAATTCATGGAGATTGTTTTTGGACCAGAAGAAGCCCGCGGAGCATCGGAGATGGACCTGGAGAGTCCCGAGGCCACCACAAGGGTGGAGGGCGCGCCCTACCCCCTGGGCGCGCCCATCTACATCGTGGCTACCTCGTGGACCCTTTGACTTGTTCCCGATGCCAACACCTCTTATATATCCCCAAACTTCCAAAACATAACCTAGATCGGGAGTTCCGCCACTGCAAGCCTCTGTAGCCACAAAAAACCAATCGGGACCCTGTTCCGGCACCCTGCCGGAGGGGGGATCCCTCACCGGTGGCCATCTTCATCATCCCGGCGCTCTCCATGACGAGGAGGGAGTAGTTCACCCTTAGGGCTGAGGGTATGTACCAGTAGCTATGTGTTTGATCGCTCTCTCTCTCTCTCTCTCTCTCGTGTTCTTGATTCGGCACGCTCTTGATGTATCGCGAGCTTTGCTATTATAGTTGGATCATATGATGTTTCTCCCCCTCTAATCTCTTGTAATGGATTGAGTTTTCCGTTTGAAGTTATCTTATCGGATTGAGTCTTTAAATATTTGAGAACACTTTATGTATGTCTTACATGTTCTTATCTGTGGTGACAATGGGATATTCACGTGATCTACTTGATGTATGTTTTGGTGATCAACTTGCGGGTTCAGTGACCTTGTGTACTTATGCATAGGGGTTGGCACACGTTTTCGTCTTGACTCTCCGGTAGAAACTTTGTGGCACTTTTTGAAGTACTTTGTGTTGGTTTGAATAGATGAATCTGAGATTGTGTGATGCATATCGTATAATCATACCCACGGATACTTGAGGTGACATTGGAGTATCTAGGTGACATTAGGGTTTTGGTTGATTTGTGTCTTAAGGTGTTATTCTAGTACGAACTCTATAGATCGAATGGAAAGAATAGCTTCATGTTATTTTACTACGGACTCTTGAATAGATCGATCGGAAAGGATAACTCTGAGGTGGTTTCGTACCCTACAATAATCTCTTCGTTTGTTCTCCGCTATTAGTGACTTTGGAGTGACTCTTTGTTGCATGTTGAGGGATAGTTATATGATCCAATTATGTTATTATTGTTGAGAGAACTTGCACTAGTGAAAGTATGAACCCTAGGCCTTGTTTCAACGCATTACAATATCATTTGTGCTCACTTTTATCATTAGTTACCTTGCTGTTTTTATATTTTCAGATTACAAAAACCTATATCTACCATCCATATTGCACTTGTATCACCATCTCTTTGCCGAACTAATGCACCTATACAATTTACCATTGTATTGGGTATGTTGGGGACACAAGAGACTCTTTGGTATTTGGTTGCAGGGTTGTTTGAGAGAGACCATCTTCAACCTACGCCTCCCATGGATTTATAAACCTTAGGTCATCCACTTGAGGGAAATTGTATATTGTCCTACAAACCTCTGCACTTGGAGGCCCAACAACGTCTACAAGAAGAAGGTTGTGTAGTAGACATCACCAGTCCCTTTGCAGTAAAAGCACTCAGTCTCACGCTTAGGTCCAGACTTGGGATTCTTCACTTGAGCATCAACTTGCTTGCCGTTCTTCTTGAAGTTCCCCTTCTTCCCTTTGCCCTTCTTCTTGAAACTAGTCGTCTTGTTAACCATCAACACTTGATGCTCCTTCTTGATTTCTACCTCCGCAGCCTTTAGCATTGCGAAGAGCTCGGGAATTGTCTTATCCATCCCTTGCATATTATAGTTCATCACGAAGCTTTTGTAGCTTGGTGGAAGTGATTGAAGAACTCTGTCAATGACACTATCAACCCGAAGATTAACTCCCAGCTAAGTCAAGTGATTGTGGTACCAAGACATTCTGAGTATATGTTCACTGAAAGAACTATTCTCCTCCATTTTGCAGCTGTAGAACTTATTGGAGACTTCATATCTCTCAATCCGGGCATTTGCTTGAAATATTAACTTCAACTCCTGGAACATCTCATATGCTCCATGACGTTCAAAACATTGTTGAAGTCCCGATTCTAAGCCATAAAGCATGGCACACTGAACTATCGAGTAGTCAATAGCTTTGCTCTGCCATGTGTTCACAACGTCTGGCGTTGCTCCTGCAGTGGGTCTTGCACCTAGCGGTGCTTCCAGGACGTAATTCTTCTGTGCAGCAATGAGGATAATCCTCAAGTTATGGACCCTGTCCGTGTAGTTGCTACCATCATCTTTCAACTTAGCTTTCTCTAGGAACGCATTAAAATTCAACGGAATAGTAGCATGGGCCATTAATCTACAACATAGACATGCAAAATACTATCAGGTACTAAGTTCATGATAAATTAAAGTTCAATTAATCATATTACTTAAGAACTCCCACTTAGATAGACATCCCTCTAATCATCTAAGTGATCACGTGATCCATATCAACTAAACCATGTTCGATCATTACGTGAGATGGAGTAGTTTTCAATGGTGAACATCACTATGTTGACCATATCTACTATATGATTCACGCTCGACCTTTCGGTCTCAGTGTTCCGAGGTCATATCTGCATATGCTAGGCTCGTCAAGTTTAACCCGAGTATTCTGCGTGTGCAAAACTGGCTTGCAAAACCGCCATACTAAGCAAAATAAGATGCATAAAGGATAAACATCACATGCAATCAATATAAGTGATATGATATGGCCATTATCATCTTGTGCCTTTGATCTCCATCTCCAAAGCACCGTCATGATCACCATCGTCACCGTCTTGACACCTTGATCTCCATCAAAGCATCGTTGTCGTCTCGCCAACTATTGCTACTACGACTATCGCCACCGCTTAGTGATAAAGTAAATCAATTACATGGCAATTGTATTTCATACAATAAAGCGACAACCATATGGCTCCTGCTAGTTTCCGATAGCTATTACAAAACATGATCATCTCATACAACAATTTATATATCATCACGTCTTGACCATATCACATCACAGCAAGCCTTGCAAAAAGAAGTTAGACGTCCTCTACTTTGTTGTTGCAAGTTTTATGTGGCTGCTACGGGCTTAGCAAGAACCGTTCTTACCTACGCATCAAAACTACAATGATTTTTCATCAAGTGTGTTGTTTTAACCTTCAACAAGGACCGGGCGTAGTCACACTCGATTCAACTAAAGTTGGAGAAACAGACACCCACTAGTGACATGTGTGCAAAGCACCGCGGTAGAACCAGTCTCATGAACGCGGTTATGTAATGTCGGTCTGGGCCGCTTCATCCAACAATACCGCCGAATCAAAGTATGACATGTTGGTAAGCAGTATGACTATTATCGCCCACAACTCTTTGTGTTCTACTCGTGCATATAACATCTACACATAGACCTGGCTCGGATGCCACTGTTGGGGAACATCGTATTTCAAAAAAATTCCTACGATTACACGAGATCTATCTAGAAGAAGCATAGCAACGAGAGGGGAGAGTGTGTCCATGTACCCTCGTAGACCGAAAGCGGAAGCGTTTAGTAACGCGGTTGATGTAGTCGAACGTCTTCGCGATCCAACCGATCAAGTACCGAACGCATGGCACCTCCGCGATCTGCACACGTTCAGCTCGCTGACATCCCTCGAACTCTTTATCCAATTGAGGCCGAGGGAGAGTTTCGTCAGCATGACGGCGTGGTGACGGTGATGATGAAGTTACCGACGCAGGGCTTCGCCAAAGCACTACGACAATATGACCGAGGTGGAAAACTGTGGAGGGGGGCACCGCACACGGCTAAAGATCAACTTGTGTGTCTATGGGGTGCCCCCCTCCCCCCTATATAAAGGAGGGGAGGAGGAGGAGGGCTGGCCACAAGGGGAGCGCCCAAGGGGGGATTCCTACTCCTAGTAGGAGTAGATTTCCCCCTTTCCTAGTCCAAGTAGGAGAAGATGGAAGGAAAGGGAGAGGGAGAGGGAAAGAGGGGCCGCGCCCCCTTCCCTAATCCTATTGGGACTCCCCTTGGGGGGCACCTCCTGGATGCTTCCCCCTCTCTCCCCTAAGGCCCACTAAGGCCCATTACTTCCCCGGGGGGTCCGGTAACCCCTCCGGCACTCCAGTTTTATCCGAAACTACCCGAGCACTTCCTGTGTCCAAATAACATGGTCCAATATATCAATCTTTATGTTTCGACCATTTCGATACTCCTCGTCACGTGCGTGATCTCATCCGGGACTCCGAACAACCTTCAATACATCAAACTCATAATACAAATCGTCATCAAATGTTTAGCGTGCAGACCCTACGGGTTCAAGAACTATGTAGACATGACCGAGACACATCTCAGGTCAATAACCAATAGCGGAACCTGGATGCTCATATTGGCTCCTATATATTCTACGAAGATCTTTATCGGTCAAACCGCATAACAATGTATGTTGTTCCTTTTGTCATTGGTATGTTACTTGCCCGAGATTCGATCATCGGTATCATCATACCTAGTTCAATCTCGTTACTGGCAAGTCTCTTTACTCGTTCCGTAATGCATCATCCCATGACTAACTCATTAGTCACATTGCTTGCAAGGCTTATAGTGATGAGCATTACCGAGAGGGCCCAGATATACCTCTCCGACAATCAGAGTGACAAATCCTAATCTCGATGTATGCTAACTCAACAAACACCATTGGAGACACCTGTAGAGCATCTTTATAATCACCCAGTTACGTTGTGACGTTTGATAGCACACTAAGTGTTCCTTCGATATTCGGGAGTTGCATAATCTCATAGTCATAGGAACATGTATAAGTCATGAAGAAAGCAATAGTAATAAACTAAACGATCATAGTGCTAAGCTAATGGATGGGTCTTGTCCATCACATCATTTTCTAATGATGTGATATCGTTCATCAAATGACAACTCATACCTATGGCTAGGAAACTTAACCATCTTTGATTAACGAGCTAGTCTAGTAGAGGCATACTAGGACACTCTGTTTGTCTATGTATTCACACATGTACTAAGTTTCCGGTTAATACAATTCTAGCATGAATAATAAACATTTATCATGATATAAGGACATATTAATAACAACTTTATTATTGCCTCTAGGGCATATTTCCTTCATAAGGAGGGGGCATACATCAAGCAGTCCGATGTCAAGGAGGAAAAAAGGTGGA
The DNA here is from genome assembly GCF_002162155.2 of Triticum dicoccoides. NCBI lineage: Eukaryota > Viridiplantae > Streptophyta > Magnoliopsida > Poales > Poaceae > Triticum > Triticum dicoccoides. Next base: position 196,626,813 of record NC_041383.1, read on the forward strand.
GAAGTTTAATTTGTTGATGACGGCGACCGAGAACAAGCTCAAGCTCAAAGAGAATAGGGCGGTGATCAAATATAAGAAGGCCATGCTCGAGGAGAAGAAGGTGGAGATGGCAACCGCTTTGGAGGACACGAAGATGCTCACTTTGAAGGTGGCAGATTTGGATGACGATGGAAGAATGATCATGCAAACCGTTTGTTTCAAGATGTTGCAGTGGTAGAAGGATGAGTTGGAGAGGGCGGGGTAGTAGGAGATGGAGGGGGCGGTGAAGGAGGCGGAGGCGGCCTACACGGCGGCAACGGTAGGTTGAGCATGGAGTAAAAATACCAAATTTTTGCACGGACGGCCGGACTAATATTTTTCTTTGTGATCGGGTATGTAAAAACTAAGCATACTTGCATCTTGGGTTGTGATCTGCCGATGATGTGATCCGGTGCGCGCAATGGATCATACGTACTTGAATTTGCAATTGCCCTCTTACTGGCGAACATATAGTGCATAGCATTGGATGGGCGGCTCCCACATCAGTGTCCACGGACTGGTCTCCCGGTCCGCGAACGGATGTGGGGTCTGGTTTACGGGTCGATGTTGGAGATGCCCTTAATAGGCAAAAATTCGACAACAACAAGTGTAATGATGTACTACTAAATATTAAAAGTCAGTATATCACAATAATGAACTAATGATTTTATTTTGGCACATGAAATGATTTAATTGGTTGATTGAGTGGAGGAGATTTCCTATACGAAGAAGATTCACTAACATATACGAACTTCCTATACGAAAGGTATATATTAAAATTGTTGAGGGACGTTGATGCATTCTATCGCTCTAATATTCTCCCATAAAAGGTCAAGGTGGGGGCCAGGTCCGGAGGTACGTTGGGGTCAAAATGGGCCTTGGCCCGCCCAGCTCAGCCAAAAATGGGGAAGGATATGATAGAGAAACTAGGCCAGAAAAACAAGTGTTGTGTGCAATTTCTTATCCTGGCCCACACTAGCCCGCCCAACTTTCAGCCTGAAGCCCCGCCATCGGTGGAGGCGACATGTAATGGGAGAGAGTCGGGTAGGCGCAGGTTCGGTGGCAGCGGCGTGAGCATGGGATACAGTGTGAAAGTTTTTCTTTTACATGAGCAGAGGTAGTTTTGGAAGAGTTGCTACGGTGGTACGATTCATGATTTTGGCTAATGTGTTTTTTCAGCTACGTGATATATTTGATGTGACGATTTGTTTCCTCATGAAGGTGCATTGATTCCTAACTAAGGTGTTTTAAATATGATTGAAATTAATTAGAAAATATGTGAATTTGATGTGATACAACATTGGGACAATACGGTCCATTGATTAATGGTGGATATGTGGCTGAGATCTAATGTTTTTGTCTTAACTTACTTGTTTAATACTAGTAATAATGGAGATGGAGATGAAAATGAAGATGGGACAGGGTTTGTGCCTACCACGAAGTCCCATCTTGTCGATCAGACGTACGTTTTGCCAGGGTGGCACCACAGATCCTGGCAAAGTCTAGGGCTTGTTCAGATGGCAACTAACTCCCGCCTTACCAAAACCTCAACGTTGATCGAATGCATGCGCATATGTTTCGTTGGATGCCAAAGTCTCCAATCCACATCAAAATTATGGCCAACAATTCACTTTTTTATGTTGACGCGAGGGAAAATCTCTATCGGTGATCCCTGTTTGGGTGTGGTTGGCTTGGGAGCCATTCAAACGGATCCCTAGTTTCGGGCTCTAGGCAATGGTGTCATCGTACGTGTAGCTTTAACTAGTTTAGACTTCAGGCCGACATCTGGTGGTGCATGAGTATATATAAAACGCTAATATGATCTGACATATGTAAACTTAGAGCTCATGTTGCGCTATGGTGCCCAAGGTGATGCGTTGTGTACACCAACTTGGCACGGATGTGGCGAACAGGTCACCAACCAATCACTATGTGTCATTTGGCGGTCACGTCGGTTGTGCTTGCTGACCTGGCAACACACTTATGGCCACTGCAATCTTGTTGATGCCCCCCTCCCCGCCGTTGTCTGCATGAATGAACCCGCTGTACTTAGCAATGTGTTCGAGGCATCTCGACCGAGGTTGTTTACGTTCTGCGATCTCGTCCTCTCGCTCGTGACTACCTCTCTGTTTAGGACAATGTGGGCGGGAAACACATTTCCCTCATGACTGCCCCCAAATCCCTTGGTGGTCCTTCACGTGTGTGCTCACCGTATTCTTGGATCTACCCTCGGCAATGTCCATCACCAGCTCTTCCTTGTCCGGTCGGTGCCCTGTTCCCAATGATTCCCCTCATGCATTGCCCTGATTGTGGTAGGGAGGTGAAGCTGCTCGTCTAGGGGATGTATGAGCACGAAGGTTGGGTCTTCTACAAGTGCGACAGTCGATAAGTCATCGACGCCAAACTCATATGCACGCCGTCGAAGAGAGTCGGCTTTATCGTGTGTGGTTCAGTGTTTGGTAGTGGGCTGTGCTCTTGTTGTTCCAATTTTTGCTTAGTTGTGTGTAATTAAGTAAACAATTCTCATCAGCTTAATTAATGAATGAGCAATCTTTGCCTCCGTTTCAAGAAAAAAAAAACATGCTATCACCCATGTCGAGACCGAGGAGCATCTTGTGCATAAGTAATTAGTTAACGCCTAGTTATCTCAGGTCAGATATTTCCTTTTCTGATTGCAAATCAATAGAGCGCACTAAACTTGACACAGGCAACATTTCTCGGAGATAACATCATACTACTAAGTTAAGCAAGAAGCGACAGATCTCTAGAGCACATTAAGATAACTGAACAACAGCCTCTTCAGAAAATGAAAATAACTTGCCTAGATTGACACTAACAAAGAACGGCACACGCGCCTGCATGCATGGAGATAACAACTTCAGTGGGTCGAAAGAAGCAACAAGAGGTAGATCGACAGAGACAACCCAACACACGCGACATTTTCACGCGATAACTCTAACTTAACTAGATCGACCGGGGCGGCAAGCGGCAGATGCGCGCGCATGCATGCATGCATGCTCTGCTCTCCCTTACAGCGCGAAGGCGGCGGCCGCCGCCGCGGCGCCGGCAGTGCGCAGTATCTGAAAATACAGCTGCGAATTCGCCACGAATGCCGCGCGGGAGATGAAGAAGCCGGCCGCGCGCCTGGCGCCTTCATCGTGGCGCCGGCGGCCACCGCCCCAGCAGGCCAGAGGAAGTAGATGCCCACGGCAGCGCCGGCGACCACCGCCGCGGCTGCGGCGGCTTCCAGCGCGCCTTCGTGTGTGGTGAACACGTCCTTCGCCTTCTGCTTGAACGAGTCCATCTCGGCAAGCGTGTTTCTTCTGTGGTGCAGTAGATGTTGCCTGGCTGGTACTGTGCCGATCTTGATGGAGAAGGTCCTGTGTTAGCCAGAGGAAGGGAGCGGGTGGTTTATAAAGACGGAGGTGTCGTGGTGAGCGAACGCACTTCGGCCTTGGAAGTTGGAATACGCCGGAAAAATCGCACCCACCCCCTAGTTGCACGTAGCCAACGTAGCCACGCCCGGCTCAATGTGGTTCCTCTTTTCTCCTCTGAAGTAAGTGCTGAGAGTGTGCTTGGTCCCAAAGCGATTCTCAGTTTAATATTTCTTACCAAAAGAGTTTTCTTTTGAACAGGAAATTTACTGAAATTTTAAGTTTTTCTTTTGAACACAGTGTTAAGTTGAGGCGGCGTCAGTGATGAGCAGCCTATATGCTCGATCGCTCGATGCATACATACACTAGCGAGGAGTATTTTCCGATAAAGAGTGAAGCGTAAACAATCTCAAATCAGAATGAAATGCCTCCATCACGACAAAGGGAAATGTGATGACATGGTGAGTACTCCACTGGGGTAGTAGTCCTAGGGGAAATAGTAGTAGGAGTACGTGCTCGGGTCGCGGGCCATGAATAGTAACGCAAGACGAACGTTTTGCTCCAATGGGATTCGTCTGTACGACTGTACCGTGCCGCGCGGCGCGCCTATCAGGCTTTCTCGGGAAGGATCGCAGTCGGAGCCCCGAGGTGCGTCGCTGCAGTTGTTTGAGAAGTGTGCCTCGTGCCTGTTGGCGCTGGCGCGCGGTGGCGTTGGGAACTATCGACGCTCGTCAGCTCGCCGAAGTTTTTCCATCGTCGTCTTGAGCTTCCCGTCCTCTACTGAACGGATGCCTTTTTTAGATTGTTTGGTTTCAAATAAATCACCAACTTATAAATTGAAAGATGAAAAAAGATGACTTATTTTACCAAATGGACCCAACTTATAAGTCACCCCAACTTATAAGTCATAAGTTACTCCATTCCAACTTAAAACTTATAAGTCACCCCCTTTTGCGTGGGTCCCATCACCTGCATGATGTGGATTGGTGTGAGAATGTGTGATCAGGTGACTTATAAGTCAGGTGACAACCAAACAGACGTGACTTATAAGTCACTGGTTTTAAGTCACCTGACTTATAAGTTGGTGACTTATTTGGAATCAAACAGGCCCAAATGGCGTAATCAGTCAAGACCAGTGGTTTAAGAATCAAAAAATATTTTTGTTATCCTTCTTTTTGGGGCTAACTCAATCTATTCATCTCCAATTACAACAGTACAACGAACTTAAAAAATAAAAATAAAATATTTGGATTCGTAGACCATCTGACGATGACTACAAACACTGAAGCGAGTCGAAGGCGCGCCGCCGTCATTGCCCCTCCCTCGCAGGAGTCAGATACAACTTTGTAGTAGACATTCGAGAAGTCGTCTTGCTAACGTCAAATAGGACAACCAGAACAGCAATCATTGCTGACGAAGAGAAGCTAAGATCAGAAGAATTCAACCTGAAAACACATGAACAAAGACGAACAAAGACCGGATTTGAGCGGATCCACCAAAGATAACCACCGGCCGAATACACCGAGATCCGCCGGATACACACCTTCACACGCCCTCCGACGATACTAGACACACCACCAGTATAGGGGCTAAGCGGGAAGAATCTTATTCCATCTTAAAGAAACAGTCACCGTCCACTACAAAAAAAAAGACTCATCTGTGACATTATTGTCTGAATGAAAACTTTTGGTCATTGATATGACACTTCCAAGACGATAATTGTGACAAAAACATGTATCATCGTAGATGTGGTGGACTTCTACTTCTACAAGAAAAAATTATGTCGGAATTGATTCAACCATGTTGTGACAATTCATCCATGTTTGGTTGCTATGCTTAGAGTTGTGTCAGGTCTGATCTATCTGGGTGATGAATTGGAATGGTGATGTTCATGTCCTACTGTGTGAGAGCTAAATGTGTGACACAATTTAATAAAGGTGGTGATGAGATGTCATGTAGGAGTACATGGTGGGTTGTCTTATTGAGACCGTTCTTAAGAACTAAATTTTGTGTATGTTATCCAAGAACGGTAGTACCACACATTGGGCCCAAAACCCATAAACCCTCTTGACTTACTAATCGTTCTGATCTCTGTCCAGGAGTTAGAACTAGTTTTTGTGTGTGTTTATAGGATATGTGTTGGAGCCCATGTGTAGCACTGACCCTAGGAGTGGACTATGATGCGGTAGACTACCCACAGTGGGAGTAACATAGGTATTAACATCACACATAACCAAATAAAATAGATGATGTGGCAAGCAATAAATGAAGAAAGAAAGGAAAGTGGTAACATAGCTAGTTAGACTAGCCACAATGGTCACTAGTAACATACCCATATCCCTAGACTATGTTACTACCTTCATAGTGGGTAGTAACATAAGTGTGGTAACACGCAAAGCTTCATTTATTAGGTTATAGACTCATATTGAATTGAGACATGTGATGTTACAGTAACTAGCTAAGTTACTATAACTATATCTTTCCTCATTAACTCATTGCCACATAAGCAATTTTGCTGAGTTGGACTCGATGTTACTAATGAAATTACTCCCACTATGGCTCGTCTTACTAGTAATATGAGTAACATCACACATATCAAGGCAAGATGAGTCTATAGCCTAATAAATGAAGTGTTGCATGTTACCACACATATGTTACTCCCCGCTATAGAGGTAGTAACATAGACCAGTAACATATGCATGTTACTACCCATTCTGGTTAGTCAGAGAGACACCATGGCACGGTGCACCAAGTGGCACAAGTTTGGTGGGCTTGGGAACCCTGCTCACATCGTTTGGTGCCGTAAAGAAGACTTCGGCTGGACTTCCTTGCGGGTTCAGTCTCAAATAGGCTATAACCCAACACCCTCGCCAGGCTTCCGCTTGAATGTTGTCGAGATACATGACGTGTATATGGTGGTAAGTGATGGGAGCGTGTGTGAAGAAGAACATCCATGCAGGATTATAAGTGATCTATTCGAACAGCCGCATCGAATATGGACTACTTGGAAGCTTATATGGTTCATAGACAAGTTGAAACAGATGTTCTAAAATGCGCAAGATAAGTATGAGTGCTATGGATGGCCTTCTCATAGGGAGACGGGAGAGGATCCATAATGGTGTATTAATATGATGAATATGTGAACCCGTGTGCGCTCTCTCACCTCAAAGAAAATACTCGGAGTTGTAGTTCAGGATACCCACTGAGTCAAAGTAGGCTTGCTGCAATTAAACTCCACGGCCACATTGTTGGTACTGATGCATATGTAGTTAGTTCTGATGTAAGTCTTGTTGAGAATCTTTGTACTCATGGTTGCTTAATTTATATTTTTGCAAAGGAGACGTTGGTCTCACTAGTGGTTCCAATGATGAGTTCGATGTTGACCGATTAGCTTGGAAATCAGGTCTAGTTCCTATGGAGGGGCTTGTAGATAGTCAGGCTTTTTAGCCTTTTTCTTTTGTAGTTGTCTGTACTCGGACATGTTTATGCTTTCGTTATTTCTATGAATTTTTATGTTGGGTCATGAGACCCATGTTTGTAATATCATGTTATGTATGGCTCCTCGGAGCCTCTTAAATGAATACGTTGACTTGTAGAATTATGTTTTGATGCTATGTTGTATCTACACATATAATGCATTGGTATGTGTGACGTTCGACACATAGGTATCTGCCTTTGGTATCCTTTCCTACAGGAAAATGCCTCTAGTGCTTCCAATGAGCCTTGGTAGTTCGCTACTGTTCTGGAACACATGGATTGACCGGCATGTATCCTTCTTTGCTCTTGTGTCTATCCCTGCGGGAAAATGTCAAGAAGTGTTTTACTGGAGTCCTTGTAGCTTGCTACGACTCGATTACACATGCCGATGACCGACACGTGCACTACCGGGTTACGTATACATGTCCTTGTACGTTTGTGCCACCTTGGTTTATGACTAGTCATGTCAACCCGGGTTCTTGGTTATATGGATTCTAGCATCACAATCATATACATGAGCCAAAAGACGCAAACGGCCCCGACCAAGGTAAAGGTGGCAGCTGCGAGTTACCGTGCGTGAGGCCAGAAAGTGATATTGATGTGCATATGCTAGACGTGCATATGCAATGTTGTTGGTATGAATTCTATAAATATCCAAAATGCTATTGATGATTGCACTAGTCATGAAAAAAAGTTTCTTATAAGCATGTCAATTTTTGTGGAGTGGAAAGACTTTGTGAAGACGTGCATTATAGGGAAGATAGATTTTCTAAGAAGCACAAACATGATGGAACCAATTTTTTTTCTAAAAGTGATAGATGAATTTGCTACAAAAGGATATTATCTTTGTCATATTACTTGTGACATTGCAATAAAGTTGGTCACCTTAATTTCCAATGCATGCTTTTTCATGATCGAATTGTGTCCCAATATTGCAATAATTTGATCATCCTAGAACTTTATAATGAACTTTATTTATTTTTTGGGAGTGAAGAATTGACACATAAAAATAGTTTGTTTGAAGTATTCATTCTCACGGACGACATTGAAACTAATCTAAAAAATATCTATATTGCATGGTAAATTGCAATCAGATTGCTTATATTGCCACCTATAGAAAGATGGGAAAACCAATAGAATATAAAAGGAATACTAATGAAAGGGTAAAGATTTCCACTTTCCCTCCTATTGTCTCTCATGATGAAATAGGTGACGAGGAGGAGCTCCCTATTCAACCAATCTCATCAATAAGAAGCTCGAAAAAATGAATTAAACCCACACATGATGTTGTAAAGAAGAAGAAAAGGAGAAAGAATAGAGGTAAAAAGGTATCTCTCCCAAATAATGTTGCTCCTATTATTGTTGTGCCTCGTGAAAATGAATCAAAAATAATTGTGTAAGATGATGCCCTTTATGATGATATTGCTTCTTTGTCTTATGGCACAATGTCTGAGAGCACTATTGATAATGATTTTGTTATGCCTATTATATTGCTTGTTGTGATGATTATGATTGGGAAGATAATTATACTTCTTATAATCTTGGAAATCTTTGGCACCAACTTGATAAATTATGATGATAGCAATTGTTATACCATTGGTGCTATTCATACTATTAATGATGAGAGTGATGATGCTTATGATATGCCAAGCCACAAGCTTGGGGATGCTATGTTCGATGAGAATAACATGTTTGAGAATTTATTTGCTGTAATTAATGTTTGTCTCAAGCTTGGGGATGATATGCTTAATGAAGATGATCTTTTAGTCCCCATACTTCGAATGATCAAATTTGCTATGATGATTGCATGCCGCATATCTACAATGAGAACAAAGTTGCTACTTATGATGTTATAAAAAGTAGTGATAATTATTGTCATAATTTTGAATATCCTTTTATTGAACATTACTCTTTTAGTGTGGAAACATTTTTAGTATTTGAGTTTCATATGATACTCCCGCTATTGTGAATGAGAATAAAATTGCTTATATGAACTATATATATATATATGGTTGGACTATTTTGTTACTGGTAACAGAATATTATTCTGTTACCCTTGCCCCCTATAAGGCGCGACGCGTCCACGACAGACCCAGCCCCAATCCGACCCACTTCCTACCGCCGGAGGCAGCCGTCGCGGGCGAGCAAGCGACGACGGCAGCCGGAGCGAGGGAGCCCGCGGCGCCGTGACCCGCCGACGGCGAATTTGCATCACCGGCCCCCAATCCATAGCCATCACTCCCACCCGGCACGCCGCCATCTAGCCATGCCGCTGGCCCGACCGCCGCCACCATCGGTCGCCTCGTCCGGCGCCGGAGCATCCCCGCGCACCTCCCCACTGCCGGGCGACGGAGCATCCCCACGTGCTTCCCCGCTGCCGGGCGCCAGAGCCTCCTCGCACGCCTCCCTCCGTCTGGTGCAGGAGCCTCTCCGCTCGCCTACCCGCCGCCTGGTGCAGGAGCTTCCCAGCGCGCCTTCCCGCCGCCGTGCGCCGGAGATTCGCCTGGGCCGTGATCCACGCCTCCTGCCTCCGCCCCTCGACGGACCTCGTCGACAGAGCTCCACCACAAGCACGGTTGTCTCCCCAACAACAATGGCTCCACCTCCCAACTTCTTGCCAATACACCGCCAACGAAACGAAGATGGAGTCACATGCAACAAGATGCAGGTGATGAATTCTTCCCACACACATTACTAGCAACACCAAAGTTTTTGAGATCTGGGTTTGAATGAAGATAGGTACCATGTTTCTGTCAATTTATCAGTTCATCAGTTTATCTGTGCTGCTATGCTCTGCCTGCATGTTACACTATTGGGTTCATGAGTACAAAATTATGTGATGCATCTATGCTGCATCAGTACATAGCAAATGCTTGCATCAGTTCGTTTGCACCCCTGCAACTTGATGCGCAATTAGCATGTCGAGGTTGCTGTCAGTGCATCTAATATGCTATCTTCAGTTCAGGTAAAAAAAACTGAAAAACATATGCGTCAGTCCAAGTAGATAGTGACAAAAGGTTCAGCTACCACTGAAAAAGTTGTATGTTTGCTATCTCTAAAGAGTACAAGTCATGTAGTTGCGTCAGTTCAAACGATTAACAAAACTGTTACCAAAAATTAAAATATATAATTGCTACACAGTAAGTTTAGTGATACATAAGCTGGTAGTGCTTGTAATGTAGATGCATTGATGCGCGATTAGGATGTCGAGGTTACTGTCAGTGCATCTAATATGCTATCTTCAGTTCAGGTAAAAAAAACTTAAAAA
>NC_041383.1:196637350-196666964 GCF_002162155.2 Triticum dicoccoides
ATGCATTGATGCACGATTAGGATGTCAAGGTTACTGTCAGTGCATCTAATATGCTATGTTCAGTTCAGGTAAAAAAAACTTAAAAACATACGCGTCAGTCCAAGTATATAGTGACAAAAGGTTCAACTACCATTGAAAAGTTGTATGTTGCTATCTCTAAAGAGTACAAGTCATGTAGTTGCGTCAGTTCAAACGATTAACAAAACTGTTACTGAAAATAATAATATAAAATTGGTACACAGTAAGTTCAGTGATACATAAGCTGGCAGTGCTTGTAATGTAGATGCATCAATGCACGATTAGGATGTCGGGGTTACTGTCAGTGCATCTGATATGCTATCTTCAGTTCAAGTAAAAAAACTTAAAAACATATGCGTCAGTCCAAGTATATAGTGATAAGAGTGTGCCACATTTACACAGTAAGTTCAAAGATACATAAACTAGGAGTACTTCTACTGTAGTTGCATAAGTTGTAGAAGAAACAGTACATCAGTACATCCGTGTTTGAGCATCACCGTTCATCAGTTCGGCTGAGAACGAACCCGATTAATCTCAAAACTGTTGAATGTTGTTTGCAGAAGCATGCAAGGTGGCGCACGTAGCAAGAGCTTCATGAGCCGGACAGATATGGGGCACCACCTGGTTGGGTAACACCAGAAATACCGCCTGGATATTTCAACAGTACAGGCAGATTTGAAGATACACCGCAAACATCAGAAGCACGGACAGGTTCTTCTATACAGCAAAGACAAATATCTGGGAATGCAAGCTTTGCCACTGCTGGGTTGCAACAAGGCCAACAATATCACCAACAACAAATGTTTTCCTTTCCCAGTGCATGCAAAAAGCCAAGGACAGGAAGCCGTGGATGGGTTGTAACAAGGCTTCCACCAGTCGCTCCGTCAACATCAATCATCCGTGCTGCAAGAGCAGTTGCGACAGGAAGACCAGGGCAAAAAGACAGAAATTTTGGCCAATCTAGCAGGTTCAAAGGTACAAGATATGAGCCATATAGACAGGAACAACCTCGCAATGAATCTGAGGGGAGACAGCCGTACAACGAAAGACGGAGATCTTCATCAACGTTGCTCCCTCCAAGAGATGCATTGCTACATGTGCCAAGGGTGACACCACCGGCGCCCATAAACCAGGGAGAACAACAAACACCAGATGCAGCGCAGAGCTATACACATGTAAGTATCCATATAGAAAAGAAAAAAAAACATAAGCACAGTCCATACCATGGTGCTGTGACCACCCCATCTAACATTTTTGTTTGGTCACTGTTGTGTGCAACCACTTGATATTGAAGCTTATGTTCTGCCAAGGCTAGAGATGAGGTTTGAAACTTTCGAAGAAACTAAGAACTTCTACAACGTATATGCAAAGCACGCTGGTTTTGCTGTCAGGGAAGGCCCCAAGTTAAAGACCAGAGCCTACCTTTATTGCACGTGCCATGGAGTTTATGAATCAAAGGTGTGTGAAGCAAATAGACAGCGTAACAAGATGATAGCCAGAACTAACTGTGGGGCTAAATGAGGCTGAAGAAGGAAAAAGATGGAACATTTGTCGTAAAAGAGATAGTCTGGGAACACAACCACAGGCTACAGCTCACCGCGGAAATGCTTGTCTTCTTGCACTCCCACAAAAACTTTGACAAAACAATCTTGGAGTACGTCAAGTACCTGCAGTTCAAAGGCATTGAACACGCGCAAATCATGAGCATACTGGGTGGTGATGACCCTGGTAGCTACTTCCTCGAAATGAATGCCAAAGACCTGATTAACCTGTAAGTACAAACTTGTTCTCCTCCCATAAACCGTCTTCGTATTTTTTCCTCTGTCAGTACAAACATATCACGCAACGCATGACCTGACGCCAGTTCAACATGCATTATTCAGATGAACTTTTGATATGCAGGAAAGCAAAGAATTCAAGGATTGATGATGTGGACGATGTCCTAAAGACTGTCAACTTCTTTAGGGAGATGAAAGCTATAAACAGGGAATTTTTCTGTGACATGCAACTCGATGAGTCCGACAGAGTTAAGAACATATTCTGGGCGAACGCAAGCTGCCGAGGGGCGTATTAGGACTTCGGAGACTGCGTAACGTTTGACACAACATATAAGACCAACAAGTACCATATGCCACTTGGGGTGTTTGTCGGAACTAACAACCACTTACAGACAACATTCTTTGCTTTTGCCCTGATAAGAGATGAGGATGCAGATTCATTCAAGTGGCTGTTCAAGACATTTTTAAGGTGCATGAGAATGAAGGCTCCTACATGCATCCTCAGAGGTACAACCGCTAAAAACCACCCCCAATAACCACCCCCCTTCCAAAAACGAAAAGTAAAGTAACACAAAAAATGTTGTGTCAGTTCTATTGGTATATATGCACAACCATCTCTGCTGACCACTCAGAGTCTATTTTCTCATTACCAGACCAGTGCCCGACAATGGCTTTGGCGATCGCAGATGTTTTTAAGAACACAGTACATAAGCTATGCCGCTGGCACATTATGAAGAAGTACAGGGAACACCTTGCGTACCTGTATTTCCTGCACGAGGACCTTAAAGATGAATTCACATCAATTCTCAACTGGCCCCTCATGCCAACTGAGTTTGAGGATGCCTGGAAAAGACTCTTGGATAAGTACAACCTCCACGATGATGCCACAATGGTGGGCATGTGGAACGAGCCTGAGAAGTGGATATCAGCCTACTTCAAGGAAAATTTCTGCGCCAAGATGACATCCACACAACAAAGTGAGAGCATGAACTATGTTCTCAAGAAGAACTACGTTAATGAGAGACATAACCTACATAGGTTTGTCAGCCAGGTAAACTCATGCATCAAAACTAGGAGGCAGACAGAGAACCAGGAGACAATGGGTAATCGGGTATATCTCTATCACTTGTCGTAAGACATAAAAATAACATGCTTACAAAAGTAAAAACTTTATTGGAAGTTTTCCCTGTGAGAAAACTAACAATATGATCATCATTCTTGCATCTGCAGAAGGAACAAAACATGCTGACCTACTATGGGTTTGACACCCAGATGGCAAAGCTGTACACACGAGCTGTGTACAGCGAGATCAGAGATAGACTGAAACTGAGCACGCTCTTCACGATGACAGAGACGAAGGAGCCCACAAAGTACCTAGTGCGCTACAACCACCCACAAAAACTGTCTGTGTGGGCTCAGCACGCATTCCAGGTGGTGGCAGACCCCGTGGGAGAAACATATGAGTGCGAGTGCAGGCTATGGGACCACACAGGTGAGGAGTGCAAAAAAGATGTTACATACTGTACTAATTTTTTGTAAAAAAATTTTGTTCGAATGAAATGACAAAAAACATGCACCTCTTCCAAAAACAAATACAGGTATTTTCTGCGTGCATGTCCTGTGCATGATGCAGACAATTAAGGCTGCCAATGTTCCAGAGAAATACATACTCAAGAGATACACCAAACGCCCGAACATCCAGCCAACATTTGTCAGAAATGACTTGAGGATAGTAGCGTCAAACAAGGCATCCCAATACTGCATTGAAAGCTCACTGCTGACGCTGAACATGAGGGTGCACAGAAAAAGCTTGAGAAGCCAAGAGCAAATGGCAAGGTCGCGGGTCGTCATGGACAAACTTGAACAAGAACTCGACACCATGCATTCTGCTGAAAATGGAGGTGTCGCGGACAATGAAGCCATTGACCAGGATATTGCTACAATGTTATCCGAGATGAACCATCTGGGATCTATTAACCCGTTTGAGAACAAGGAAGAAGAGCAGCAGCAACCGGAGCTTGCCCATGTGCACACTCAAGAGCGCCGACAAACTCACATGCGAGATCATGAGCTTGATGGTGCTGTAGGCGAACGACATGACAATAGCACATCCTACCAGTAGCAGCAGGAAAGGGTGATTAAACCCCCAATATTCTCAAACACAAAGGGGAGGAAGAGCAAGACGCAAGCAGCAGCCAAAAAGCCACCACGCCCCATCAAGTGCGTGGAATTTGGCCCGGACGGCAAACCCCTCGGGATAAGGGCATGTGGTTTCTGCAACGTCATGAGCAACCATAACTACCGCACATGCCCACTCCACACAGATGCCACTGTCAACAAGAACAAATAGATTGGAGCCACCCAGCTTTCTACAAATGGAGACAGCACACATAACAGCTACACTTGCCGCAAGTGTGGGGGAACTGACGGACATAATGCCCGCACGTGCAAAGTGGGCAAGGAGGTCGGTGGAGCTGAACATAAACAGGGCAAGGTATAGAGTTCCAAGCAATCAAATGAAGACGATGAAGAGGAAGAGTTTGATGAGAATGATGGCCAATCAGACGAAGACAATGAAGATGACAGTGTCGGAGGCGAGGAAACTGAAACTGACGATGAAGCTGCCAAGGCTCGACCTGGAAAGAGCGCGGGCAAGGCACAACATTTAGGGACAATTAGGAGAAGCTCAAGACTGAACAATACATAGTGGTTATCCTGCTGCGTCAACTAAAAAATAACCTTGTAGTCTCAGTCGCATCAGCACACAATGATGAAGCATTTCACAAACACTATCGTTACCAAGACTTATTTAGCTTTAACGTCGATTACTCTCGATCAGAACTAAAGTTATTTTTTAGTTTCTGATTTGTGCCCGCTGGAGCAGTCACAAAAATACGTTTGAAAAAACTTATCTGTATATATCCGACACAAAACGATATTGTGACCCAGTAACTCAGGAAAAATAATATGTCAATGAAAAATTTAAAATCTTGTAGTACATCAGTACTGATAACTCTCAGACGTCAGTACAAGGGTGAGTACACATCAGTACTGATATAATTTCTGATTTGTGCCCGCTGAAGCAGTGACATTATTATTTAAACCATTTGATAATCCTTTTGAATGCAGTCACAAATAAATTTGAAAAAACTTATCTGGATATATCTGACGCAAAACGCTACTATCAACCAGTAACTCAGCAACAAAAAAAATGCCAAGGAAAAACATAAACTCTTGTAGTACATCAGTACTGATAAATCTCAGTCGGTAGTACAAAAGGCATAGTGAAACAAACACACCAGTTAACGACTAAAAAAAATTGTTTTGAAAAAACAAAGCTATGCCTGCTCATGCCAGTTCCAATTCAGAAACACCATCAGTACATGAAAATAATTACCTCAAGCAAAATGCGAATATAATACATCCTGTACTGGTGAAAATCTAATTTATCTGTAAAAACTACTCACAGATTATCTTGATATAAACAATCCTTTCAAAAAATACGAAAATTGTTTTAAAAAAACATTAGCACCACACATGGTCTCACTGGTATTTGGTACGTTCAATTGCACTTCAATCACCAGTCCGAGTGTGACAGTAGAGGAGTTCAGACCTCCATCAACACCGACGCTGACACGTGCAAGTGGGATAAGCAGCTGATAAGTACAACTTGACTATACAAATCGGTGCCACAGTAAAATACCATCATCACCACCGCAGAGACGTGCAAGTGGGATTTGGCAGGTCATAAGTACAGCTTGACAAGACTAGTCAGTTCAACAGTAAACACTATTTCACATGGACGGTTAGTTATTCCACGCCATCATCCGTGCCAGCCACTGAGCGGTTGACACAAGGGACTGCAAACGGTGACCCCACGCCACAACACCCACTACACACACGACCCCGAACGAACCGCCTCCTGCAAAATCCCCGTCCACGCACTGCACAAAATCCCATTCTCTTCCACCTCTCCCTCGTTCCCACAAACCACCATTGCCACTTCCATTTCCAATGAACACAAACCAAAAACTTCTCTCTCCAAAGCCCACGGTCGCCGGAGGAAGGCCATGGCGGAGGAACCGTCCGCCAAGCGTCATCATGCCGAGACGTCCGACAAGAGGAGCAACCTTGTCGACATTAACGTCCCCGGCGAGAAGCGCGAGTACACAACAACCCTCAAAGGGGTTGAGCTCCACAGCAACGAGACGCCGGAGATCGCCTGCACTAGCGTACCAGAAAAGGCCGACGAGGTGATCTCCAAGCTTTGGAGGATGCTTGGCAGCAAGGTTCGTAGGATCGTCGGTGTTGATGTGCACTACACCAATGAAGATGAACCTCCCCAGAAGGCAGCAGTCCTGCAGTTGTGCGTCGACGAACTCTGCTTGGTGTACCACATCGCAGCGCCCACTAAATGGTGAGCAATCTTACTCATTTGCCCTGCATATGGTTTATCTCTTTTATTAGTACTGTATCCTGAAAAATTAATCACACTTGCTTTCCCAACTAGATGTACTAGTGTGGTTTGTGAAAAGTGGATGCACTACTGCATTTTCACAAGTAGATATACTATAAAATGTATTTATGAACCTGATGCAATGGATTACTGTTTGGAAAATCTAGCGGAAGATTAAATTCTGAAGTTGATCGACTAGTGAAGTTTCTGAAGTTGATACAATAGAGTAGTCTATGTACTCGATGTATTAAAAAAGATGTTTCTGAACTTGATGTAGTGAAGTATTTTATGAATTTGATCTAATGTTATTTTCGTAAGAAAAAAAACTAAGGACTTGGTGAAGCACTAGTTCTGTGTTATCCCATTTCAACCAGAATAGACTAAACTAGTACCAATGCAGAACATACAACATTAATTGAAACTATGTATAATCCATGAAGAAGAATAACAAGATGTACTTAATTTAATTTTAGAACTTTCTTTACTAGTTTTTGAAGTACATTCATCCATTGTTTATCCTACATAAAAAACTACTTCATGGATTAATTGCTTGTAAAACAAAAACAAAAATGAATAATTCAAACATCAAAGTAATGCTAAAATATTCAAAATGTCTCTGCCCTTGCAGGCCCAAGCGCTTGACCGAGATGCTGCAGCATGAGAAGTTGTTCACATTTGCCGGTTTTAGCATTGAAAGCGACAAAGAGAAGCTGAAGTTGTCCGGTATGGAGATCAACCCCAACAAGTTCATCGACATTCAGCGCAAGTGGAGAGTTCCATACACCGGAAAAGAGTACGAATCCTTGACTGATGTTGCAGCCAGTGTCATCCACCCATTCTACAAAGGCATGAAGAACAAGATCAACACGCAGGAAGACTACAAACTGTGGGGGACCAGCGAGCTGCCAGACAACCTCATCGAGTATGCAGGACTAGATGCGTACGCCGCGTACAAGTCATGGTTCATGATCGACTACATCACAGACGGTTCGAAATATGCGAAAGAGCGGGAGGCTGAAAACTTCTACGACCGCCCCTATTGCCCCTTTGCTGGATGAAGATAACATCAGAGCCTGCCTTTGTTTTACTTCCGCTTGTGCTTGCCTTTTATCTTGTTGTTTCAAATTAGTAGTTTGCTCTTGTTGGGTTGAACCAGTATGATTATGTCGTGCTTGTCATGTTTGAACAAGTTTAGTTGCGTCATCAAGTACAATGTTTTGCTTATCTCATTATATAAGTTTGGTTTTGTAGCTTCATATGTTGTTAATCCATCATTTCAAAAATTCAAAAAGTAGCTTCTGAATGGAATGTTGTCGTTGCTCTAAAGTACTAGTTATGATGCAACTAATCACACAACGTTGTTCCGTGTCATTACAACTCAGTACACTTGATCGGACAGTACATTCTTACTACAATAAAAAGTACAAAAAGAAGCATCAGTCCGTAAGCGCTACTATGAATGCACTATCAGTACAACTTAGTCTACACGCAAGTACCATAGTTCTGAAAATGACACCAGAACACACTTGAGAATAATCACAAAAACAAATACAAAAAAGAAGGCAAAAAACTCAAATGAAAAAGATTACACTCACACAAAAATGACAAGAACTAGAACAACAAGTATCAGTCTACTGGTGGAGTCAAGTACTAGATTCAAAACAAACAAACAAAATGACCGCCCAAGGTCAGGCGCAGGCCCTGACAATGCTAGATACTTGAACTCGAGCTCGTGGGCGAATCCCTAGTAATCCGCACAACGCAGGACCCGTCGACCAGGGCCCACAGGTCAAGAGAGAGGGCGAGCGCCGTGTATAAGCGCTCAGGTAAGTGTTCAGAGGAGTTCGACTGGTGAGCCTTCGTTGCCCTTATAAACAGGTCCAGAGCCCCCTCGACTAGCGAGGTGGGACTAAACCCAGAGCGCACGCGAATGACACACTGCATAGCCGCGCGGACGAGCTATCTGGGCCGAAAAACGGCCCAATAGCCTACATCGTCAACAAAACACCCCACCAATAAGCCCAGGTATACAAAACAGATGGTGGGACAAAGAAAAATAAACTACAATAAAAATGTTTGTCAATTAACCTGTACAAGAAAAAAGGAAAAAATATGATACAAAAACAATGAACCTCTAAAAAAGAACAGAACTTAATAGCCTATCTGTTAAATGTACATAATTTAAAAAACCGAATTAAATATTACTTTCAAGTTCAACTACTAAAACTCAAAAAGTTCAAAACATATAATGTTTGTCAATTATGCTAAATTTCTTATTTATATTAAATCTAACAAGTTCAACTACTAAAGCTCAAAAAGTTCAAGCGTATAATGTTTGTCAATTATGCTAAATAACTTATTTATAGAAAAACCGACAAGTTCAACTACTAAAAATCTAAAAGTACAAAACATATAATGTTTGTCAATTATGCTAAAATTTCCTATTTATATAGAATATGATAAGTTCAACTACTAAAAACTATAAAAGTTCAAACATATAATGTTTGTCAATTATGCTAAATTTCCTATTTATATAAAGACTGACAAGTTCAACTACTAAAATTCAAAAAGTTCAAATAGAATATATTTGCCAATTCTGCTAAATTTCTTATTTATATCAAATATGTCCACACCACAAACGAACAATCTGATCGTAAAATAATCTCAAACACCCAACCTAAGTTATAAAAAAATCAGTTCAAAACATACATACGACAACAGTACTGAAACAGCAGGATCAGTCAGGCCGCTCGCACCACTGTGACATCGAATTTCAAAGCCATGCGTTGTATGAAATTACAATTCAGTTCACACAATACTAAAACATAAGTGCACTAAAAATGAGAATACAAAAACTATACAGGCCTAACCTAGGTTGGTACAGATGAAAATAAAATAAGTACAACTTTTGAGCAACAACTCCCAGGGCACTGAAAAAATGTTTTGACATAAACTAGTGTATAAAGACTTCAATAGAAAAAACAATGCTTAAACATCCACACGGAAAAACATCACAGAACCATACGTCACCTAAACAGTGCAAAAATGCCATCATCACCACTGCAGAGACGTGCAAGTGGGATTTAGCAGATTGTAAGTACAGCTTGACAAGACTAATCAGGGCAGTAGTAAAAAAAATTGTCTTGGACAGTTAGTTCTTCCAGGCCACCACCCGCGCCACCCATTGGGTGGTTGCCACGACGCATTGCAGAACGGCGACCCCCACGACCACTACACCCACGTCCCCTGACGAACCGCCTCCAACACACCACCGTCGACGCCCTCCATAAATACCCCATTGTCTTCCATCTCTGCCTCATTCACAGAACCACCATTGCCGCTTCCATCTACACTGCACACAAACCAAAAACTTCTCTCTCCCAAAGCCACAGTCGCCGGAGCAAGGCGATGGCGGAGGAACCGTCCGCCAAACGTCACCATGGCGACACTTCGAACAAGAGCAGCAACCTCGCCGACGTTCACGTCCCCGGCGAGAAGCACGAGTACACCAAAACGCTCAAAGGGGTTGAGCTCCACGGCAAAGAGACGCTGGAGATCGTCTGCACCAACGAACCAGACAAGGCCGACCAGATGATGAGCAGGCTCAGGATGAAGGGCCGCGACTTGTATCCGAGCTTCATCGGAGTTGATGTGGAGTACACCGACAAGGAAAAACCTCCACAGATGGCAGTAGTCCTGCAGTTGTGCGTCGAGGAACTCTGCTTGGTGTACCACATCGCAGTAGCAACAAAAAGGTAACCCATACTACTGTTCATTCGTCTGTTGTGCCAGTACTAGTCGCTAAAAACTTAATTAAAACTTGTTTCCCAACGATTATAGTCATCTGTTTGTACCAGTAGTTCATTGAATGCTATGAACTACTATAGTCTATGAAGTGGATGCACGATGACATGTTTCTCAAGTTACATGCATTTCTGGAACTGTGAACTGGATTGTTTCACCAGATTAGCATCTGAAAAAAAGTTTATAGCATTCTGAACTTGATGTACTAGCATAGTTTCTGATCTTGTTGTACTAGTATAGTTTATAGAATTGATGTATTAAAAGATCTTTGGTGAAGTCTTATAGGTCCATATCTTGATGCACAAGTTTCTCAAAACTAAATTTTGAACTTGATATAGAATTAATGCACAAAGATGTATCAAGCACTAGTATAGGCCTTTTATTCAACAAAAAAGAAAACTAAACTTGAATCAAGCAGCGCATGAATCATTGACTCTGGTAAAAAATGATTCTCTAATTTGGTGAAGCATTTGGTGAAGCAACGAAGATAGCAAAAAAGAAAAATATAACACGGTGTAGTTGAATTTAATTTCAGGACTTTTTGTACTAGTTTCTGAACTACATTCATGCATGGCTCATAATATATAAGCATCTACCTCATGGATTATCACTTGTAAAAAAAACAGTAGAATTAAATACTCAAAAAGAAGACTAATCTTTAGAAAATGTGTGTCTCCCCCCTTGCAGGCCCAAGCGCCTCAAAGACTTCCTGCAGGAGGAGAAATTGTACACATTTGTTGGTTTCAGCATTGCAGGTGACAAGCAGAAGCTGGGGGAGTCTGGTTTGGAAATCAACCCCAACAACTTCATCGACATGCAGCGCAAGTGGAAAGATCCAAAGAACGACAAATACTACGACTCCTTGGCCGATGTTGCAGGCGGCGTCATCCACCCATTCTACGAACGCATGAAGAAGAAGATGAAGAGGGAAGACCACAAACTGTGGGCGACCAGCCTGCTACCAGACAACCTCATCACGTACGCAGGAATAGATGCATACGCAACGTACAAGTCATGAAAGACAATCAACAACATCGTGACAGGTTGGGATATTTCAAAAGAGCAAGAGGCTGACCCCTACTACCACTGCAACTTCACGAATGAAGATGCATGAAAGTCTGCAGTCGTTATGTTGAACCAGCTACCATATGCTATGTGTGTCCTTAGTCTTGTTGTTTCAGATTTGTAATTTGCTTTCGTTTTGTTGAACCAGCTACCTTATGCTATGTGTGTCAGGGTTTGAACAAGTTTGCCTATGTCTATCAAGTACATTGTTTGCTTATGTCATCCAACAAGTTTGCTAGCTTCCTATGTTCTTGAACCATCATTTGAAATTGATAGTAGCCTTGGACGCTCAGTACAGCTTAGACATGAATGGTAGTACTATCACACTAAAAAACAAGTTTTTAGTTTCAGAAGAACACTAAAAAGACTAAGTTTCGACCAAGGACAACATGCAATACTAAAAGCATCGTGCTAAAAATAGAAATTAGAAAATTCACTAAGTAATGCATCAGGAAAAACAAAAAACCATCAGTACGTATTTCCTAGTAACTGGCATGCTAGGACTGAAACTTCTGGTACACTTGAACACACGGTACATTCATTCTACAAAAAATAAAAAGGAACGGGAAGCTTCAGTTCGCATTCCCAAAAATAGTGACACACTAAAAATAACAGTAATAATACAACTAAAATCTCAGTACAACTAAGACTATACGGAAAGTGCTAGGATTATACCAAACATTGCCTGTAGAAGAACCACAGCCTAGAAAAAAAGAAGGCCAAAAACTAAATCAAAAAGATATAAGTTCGACAAAGGAGAAAAATCACAAGAAACACAGCAGGAAGACGTACTAGCCTCAAACAACACAAGAAGTAAATAATTAATCAAAGTACTAGCACGATTGAAATCTCAGTACAACTTAGTTTATTCGGTAAGTGCTATGATGATGCCAATTAATGCCTTCAGAAAAGAAGTAGTTTTGAACTTAATAGGGCTATCTCTTAAACGTAGTTAATTGAAACCAGTGCTTTAACTTGTACTATGAAGTTCAATTGCTAAAGTTCGATAAGTTCAAACAAAAATTAGGCGCCAAATTTTAAAAGCCTTACGCTGAATGAGATTACAAATCAGTACTAACAGAACTATATCATAAGTACAAGAAAACGAGAGTACAAAAACTATAAAGCAGTGACACACTAAAAATAACAGTAATAATACAACTGAAATCTCAGTACAACTAAGACTATACGGCAAGTGCTAGGATTATACCAAACATTGCCTGTAGAAGAACCACAGCCTAGAAAAAAAGAAGGCCAAAAACTAAATCAAAAAGATATAAGTTCGACAAAGGAGAAAAATCACAAGAAACATAGCAGGAAGACGTACTAGCCTCAAACAACACAAAAAGTAAATAATTAATCAAAGTACTAGCACGATTGAAATCTCAGTACAACTTAGTTTATTCGGTAAGTGCTATGATGATGCCAATTAATGCCTTGAGAAAAGAAGTAGTTTTGAACTTAATAGGGCTATCTCTTAAACGTAGTTAATTGAAACCAGTGCTTTAACTTGTACTATGATGTTCAACTGCTAAAGCTCGATAAGTTCAAACAAAAATTTGGCGCCAAATTTTAAAAGCCTTACGCTGAATGAGATTACAAATCAGTACTAACAGAACTATATCATAAGTACAAGAAAACGAGAGTACAGAAACTATAAAGTTCGAACTTAGGATGGAATCACATAAAAGTAAAATAAAATCTAACTTTCTCAGCAACAACTCATAAATACACTTGAAAAAACAGGTGTTTTCAGTTCAACTAGTATATAAGACTTCAGTACAAAAAATAAAGCTTAACCAAAACGAATTCCCGATGAAACATACACAAGTGAAACAGCTATTCAACCGCACAATCATCATGGGAAAAAAGTTTGTTAAACATTGTGCCACCCTTCAAACACAACACAAAATATACTAGTTATTACATAGTACTTGGCAAGACATCAAACACTACAAAATAGAGCCTACAATGTTTTCAAGAGATATATCACACAACTATCCAATTCACTATGCAAATGATGACCATTTCTCCTATGCATCAGGAGCCAAAGCCTGAAGCTCCTTGGGAAGCTCCGTAACTGTCGGGGATATACCCCGTGCCGTGAACCGGCCGGAAGTATAACCCGGCCGGACTGGACGACTCACTGGTAACCCGCCTGGTGCTTGGCGGTTCACGGGCTACCCGCCCGGTCTTGGCGGTTCATTAGTAACCCGATGGGCGGGTTAGATGGATGAAGAGGCCCAAGGCCCAGAAGGCCGGTTCACGTTTAATGGTGGGCCGGTTTATGAGGAAAGCGTAAGGACTATTCTCCTACAAAGGAAGCAAGACTAAGACTCCACTTGTAATAGAGTAATTCTAATCCTACTAGGACTAGTCGTGTAACCCGCCCCTTCAACATATATAAGGAGGGGCAGGGCTCCCCAAAGAGGGACAGGCTACAAGCAAGAAGAAACAATCTCTCGGGCTAGACACAACTAGAGGAGAGCCGGTTTACGGCTACTCTCCCGTGATGATAATGAGATCTAGCCTCAAACAGCATGTAGGGTTATTACCGGATGATGTTTCCCGGGGCCCGAAGCTGTCTAAATCCCTGTCTTGTGTTGCGTCTCTCGATTCCGCTCAACCCCTCTCAAGCTACCACATATATGCGTTGGCCTCGCGACTAAGTCCTAACACTAAGGACATCTGCCGTGACAAAACCACGACAGTTGGCGCCCACCATGGGGCCTGCGCACGGTGGTGATGAGTTCTTGAAGGGATCTCTCCTAGGGTTTTGAGAAGATCGCGACCCGTCGGATCAACAAGTGCCCATTTTAAAGAATTCACATCAACTACAAGTCCATCTGTCAAAGTCAAAGAAATTTTTAGCGGCAGCATATGCAAAATTCCAGTACAAGGGAAACTAGGGTTCCATCTATGTACGCCGCCATCGCGACGTATTAATCCGCCGAGTCCAAATATAAACCGGTCTGGACTGAAGTCTGCAGATGATCCGATCCGACGTGTTTGCGTTGCTGCTGCGCGTATGCGTTTTCAAGTCCCGAGGGCATCAACAGGTAACTGCTGCAATCAGGCATCACCCAAGCGAAGAGTGATCTGTCGCTGCTGTTTTCTGACATGAGGACAAGAACAAATCGAAGGAATCATCAAATAGTACATCCATTATTATTTTGTCACGTGAAGGCCACCTAGCGCAAGTTGCTATATGTGCTACTATCAATCTATGAGCAGTCCGAACTCGTCAGGGAAAGTAATCAAGGAAAAGGAAAGTCACGGGCGAGCGATTTGTCAATTAAAAAAAGGAAAAAGGGGGGGCCTCAGCCCACGACCCGGAAGCAGTTCCTACCAACATCGTCGTTCTCCGCCCCCGCGGCTTCGAGCCGCTGCCTGGCCTTCCGCCACCGAGCTGACGCAGACGCGGTCCCGCACCAATGGCCGGTCGCCTCCGCCGTAAGACACTGTGGTGCCGCCTCGCCCCCGTGCTGGCCTCCCACGACGGCGTCGCAACCCCGTCACCAACCTGAGCGGAGTCTCCCCCTCGCGCCCCTCTGTGACCGCGCCCGCCGGATCAGCCTCGCCCTCTGTGCCCGTTGCGGGCCGCGCGCTTCTTCAGCTTCGGTGGCTGCGTGCGTGCCGGCTTCACCTCGCCCACGGTGGCTTCTCCACGCCCAAGTGCGTGCCCCGTGTCGCTCCGCTTCGACCGGCCCCGGCCAAGTCATGGGCGTCACCAGCTGCCTCGCCGCGTTCTTCTCCATCTCCATCAAGCAGAGGGCCGCGCTTCGAGCTCCGTGGCAGTGCCCGCCGCTCCTACTACGCGTCTGGTGTGCAGTTCCTCGCCCCCGCGCTGGTTCACTACCCCCGATTAGCTCCGCCCGGTTCCTCTGCGTCCGTGCCTGTCTCCTCAGCCGCCCGCGCGCCGGCTCCCTTCCAAGCCCCAGCCGGGTTGCCGCCGTCTCCCCCGCTCTACCGTCCGCGCGACCCGACCACTGCTTCCGGTGCGACTCGGCCGCCTGCACGACGTCCCTACACCGGCCGGCTTCGGGTGCCTGCTGGGTTCACCTCCGCCCGCGGCTGGGTGCCCCGCCACAAACCACCACCAGAAATCATCGGGACGGCCTCATTTGCAGCAGAGGGTCGCCGGACCTTATCTCGACCACGCGCTGCCTCTGCTGTCATCCGGCTGCGCCGCTGAACCGTCTCCGCCACTGGCCGGTTTGGCCTCCGCATTGCCTCGAGTCACGGCCTCGCTTCATCCGCTCGCGCAGTTTCTGTCAAACCGCCGGGCGCTGACTCGCGGCTCATCCCACTGCGTTAATCCGCCGCGTCCGTGTTCAAACCCGGCGGCTTTGCGCGCGCATTGGCATGGTCTTGTCTCCATCGTGCCACTCCAATTCACCGCGGCAGCGGACGACCCTCGATGTGGCCGGTTCACCTCTGCGCCCGAGACACGCCTCCGACCCACCTACGGTTCGCCACAGCTTAGCTCAAGACCGGATCAAACCCCGGGTTACGCCGACGAAATGGCTCCGCCTAGGACGCCTCTGCCTGCGGCGCGTCGATCACCCGCGCCGTTTCTGTTCCGGGGCCGCCTCTGCTGCGAACAACTCTGGTTCCGCAAAGCTTTCGCTGCTCGCTCCGCCAAAGGTGTCCCGTTTCCCCTGTGTTTGCTTTGGCTGCAAAGAAGAAAACAAAGGAAAAAGTCAAGGGCTGTAAAAAAACAGTTGGAAATATGACGATGGACATGACTGGTTCGTCCTAGGAAAAGATCAGAGACAATAAAGATCATCTGTCATCCAAATACATCAGGACAATTATTAACTGCCAAAGTGGAGTTATATCACAGATATGGAGTGCATAGCATCGTCATTTGGCACTACATTTATCTATGCTGCCGTGCTCAACGGAAATCCTTACGTTTCCGCCCTTGCGGTCTGGTCTACATCAACACACCGGGCCGCACCTGTCTGCAGGAGTTATTTATTGAGTATGAGAAATCACTGCTTGGGTAGCCCGGTTTTCTTTCAGGAAATTGGAGGCAAGTTATTATCAGCCGATGTCTGCGCTGGATGGTTCAATGAGCATGCGCACAAATCACTACCACTACAGTTTGGTTAAATAGCCAATTGAAAGGAACCATTGGCCGAGTTGCTGACGCGGCTCATACGGGATCATTTATAACCCACCGCAGTCACCTCAGCCTTCTGTGGATTTAAATCGCGTTATCAACACCAATGATATATACCGTCTACTATGGTCAGAGTACGGAGAATCTCAAGACAACTCCTTGAGTCATCTTAAGACTCGGGGGCTACGATGATATGATTCAGCAAGTCTTGCCAGTTTCAGCAAATTCAAGTGCCCCAGGATGTTGAAGGGAAAGATAACCCGGTTCCGAAGGCTACTGTTATATTTAAAGGAAATCCCGTCTCCCACACAGCGCTGAAGCCCTTGGTATCTGGTTCAAATCCGGTTTAAAAATGTCCGGTTCAAAAAGGAAACTTCTCGCAAGTTTGAGTCTAAAGGCCCTCAGAAAATTTCTGGCTGAAAATGAAGATTCCGGCTTAAAATCCGGTTCAAGGGAAAGATGTCTCCCACAAAGCTTTGAAGCTCTCAATATCCGGTTTAACGTCCGGTTCAAGAAGGATTTATTTCTTGCAAAAAGTTAAAGGGTGCCAAAGAGGACCTGCTGCCATGATGCGCGGTTCAAACATGGGTATCATGCCTTATTGGGTTATCATATTATTGATCACTTGGGGGCTTGGTCGTATCCGAACCGTAGCTACACCTCTTGATCGGCGCAATGCTACAACATCACTTGGGGGCTTTTTGGTCGTGTCCGAACCATAGCAACACCTTTTGATAGGTGAAAAGCCACAGCATCACTTGGGGACTTGTGGTCACGTCTGAACCATAGTCACGCCTCTTGATCGGCCTAAGGCCATAGAATCACTTGGGGGCTTTGGTCGAACCCGAACCATCGTCACCCCTCTTGATCGGCATAATGCCAATGCATCATTTGGGGACCTGGCTGACTTGAACCATAGCCACGCCTACTGGGGGCTTGGTCGTGTCCGACCATGGTAATGCCACTTGATCGGCTCAATAGCCTCTTTTGCAAATGGTTTTATCATTGCCTTTGCTTGAAATTTTCTTTAATAAATATTTTTTCTTTGTTGCGTTCTTAAACCGACAAAATTCGCAGACCGGTTCGACTGTCAATTGACGGAACACGGTCAATTCTTAATCCGAAGACTATTTGCCCGGTTTGATTTTTTGATTTTATGTTACCATCTTATTATGGAGCAAACAGGTGTTCATTAACCCGGTTTGACTTTCAATTACAAGTTGTCAGTACACGATCAAGTTATAATCCGGAGACTATCAGCCCGGTCTGGTTTGACTACAAGTCACCAGTATTATATATGGTTAAACCGGTGTTTATCACAACCCGGTACGGTTTTATCGTAAACCGGTATAGTATGAAAGGAGTTATCATTACTCAAGATTGGGGTTATCACCCTTACTACAAAAAGTTGGTAAACCAATGATGTTATTCAATGTCACAGGTATGATATATTTCATATTTGATTATTCTTAAGTGCAGCCTTGGTTATAAACCTGGGTTATATGTTGGGCATTATGACCCGTCCGACGGTAAACCGCCAGGACACTTTAACTTGTTGTATGCAGAAACAGGTTGAATAAAGCATGATTATAAATTATCCGGTGTTTATTAAACCGGCCTGGCTTTAAGACGATAAATAGCCAGTCTATGATGAGAAATTGTCCGGTGTTTATTAAACCGGCCTAGTTTTGGACTATAAGTCGCCAGTATATATTTGGATTGCGCCATTGGAATCATGCGCTTATAAATCATTGGATTATATTATTCAAATAACCAACATGGCTGGATTTTTATTATGGTTATTAATATTATGATTGAGGTTTTCAAAGTCGCTTTAGCGCAATGGCTATTATATTATCAATAGATATGATTTTTTCTACAATTGAAGGAATAGTCCCGAGTTGCTGCAGGCTTACGACCCGGCACTTGGGGGCTACATTATTTAAAGTTGCGATTACATCAAATATGCAAGTCTCATATCGCTGCAAGCATGCACCATGACACTTGGGGGCTAATGCAAAGTCATTTTTTGCTCATATTATTGAAGACCCGACTCATCACATTATAATGAGTCGGCCCTTAGGGGCTACCAATTGCTCCTGTCAGCAATTGAAGGTACAAAGCTTTTTATTCATTATATTGAAGGGTCCACTGCTCAGTTGGTAAAGCACAAGTCTCTTAACCTTGTGGACGTGGATTCAAGTCCCATGATGGGGGTTACATCATATGATGTTATTTTCATTGAAGTATATATCATGTCCCGACTCAATATTATCTTACTGAGCCGGCCCTTGGGGGCTACACATCATTGCTCAAATCTACATGATTATACCTACAAAGTCCCTGCTCATTATTGCATAATGACCCGGCCCTTGGGGGTTACACTGCTTGAAGTTTTTATGAGTATAAAACAATTACAAGTCCTAGGTTACTGCAAGCATGACAACCCGACACTTGGGGGCTATATAATATGGAGTATTCAGTTTTTTGTAAGTGACTCAGGTGAACAACATGGATTTCTTCTTAAGTGGCAGTATTCATATTGAAGCAAGTCTTAAACCATCACTTTGTTCTGCTCAAGACTTGGGGGCTACAGGTAATATGCATATAAGGAGAAATATTTTCAAATTCTCAGTTTTGGGCAAACCAGATTGACCCGGCGTCACCAATTAATCATTACGACCATGTGGCTGCAACCCGGCATCATCAACAATCATGAACCGGCGTTGGCAACAGTCATGACCCAGAATTATCAGTTTTTTATAACCCGACAATGGTGGTTATCATAAAACGGCAAGTTTTTACATCTTCAAACCGGCTGAATATCAGATGAATATTTCAAGACCAATATTTCTTAAACCGGCGCTTTGGAAGCCAACTCAAGTAGATTATTCTTCACAATATTTTTCTATGAGAAACCAATGTCAGCAAATTGAGTATGACGCTGGCTTATTGACCTGGATTTTCTAGAAGGAGGAAATGACAAGGACTTAAGGATGATCAGGTGCCGGTTTACAAGAATTCTTAACCCGGAGCACAACCTGTCAAGTTTGTTCTTGTGTTTATTTTATAGGATAAGTTTAACATGGATAAATCCAAATTAAACTGGGGGCTAATGTCGGGGATATACCCCGTGGCGTGAACCGGCCAGAAGTATAACCCGACCGGACTGGACGACTCACTGGTAACCCGCCTGGTGCTTGGCGGTTCACGGGCTACCCGCCCGGTCTTGGCGGTTCATTAGTAACCCGATGGGCGGGTTAGATGGATGAAGAGGCCCAAGGCCCAGAAGGCCGGTTCACGTTTAATGGTGGGCCGGTTTATGAGGAAAGCGTAAGGACTATTCTCCTACAAAGGAAGCAAGACTAGGACTCCACTTGTAATAGAGTAATCCTAATCCTACTAGGACTAGTCGTGTAACCCGCCCCTTCAACATATATAAGGAGGGGCAGGGCTCCCCAAAGAGGACAGGCTACAAGCAAGAAGAAACAATCTCTAGGGCTAGACACAACTAGAGGAGAGCCGGTTTACGGCTACTCTCTCGTGATGATAATGAGATCTAGCCTCAAACAACATGTAGGGTTATTACCGGATGATGTTTCCCGGGGCCCGAAGCTGTCTAAATCCCTGTCTTGTGTTGCGTCTCTCGATTCCGCTCAACCCCTATCAAGCTACCACATAGATGCGTTGGCCTCGCGACTAAGTCCTAACACTAAGGACATCTGCCGTGACAAAACCACGACGGTAACCATAAGATGGTTATTCCGGTTGAACACAACTCTATATAGATCCTCAGCGTTCCAATCAACAATGCATGGCTACAAAACAATAAAACAAAATTATAAAAAATTATGACACATAAAAAAAGGATGCACAATAAGCCAAAAAAAGAAATTGAAAAGCACAACAAGAAACCCATGTCATAATCTCGAATGTTCTCAACGATCTTTTCACCATCGTAGCATCCCGCATACTTCATAGTATAATGGCCACATTCATTTTCCCCTTGAACTGGAACCTTGAAAAACGTTGGTTTCTTTGCAAACAGCTCCGAATTGGGCTGCTTGCTCGCATTGTACTGAGCATCACCATACACAGCCTTCATTACTTTGACCATTCTAGAAATCTGTAAAAAAACAAAACAACCCACACAGTTTTAGGTCTCAGAAAAGAGCAGAAACAAAGATGCAGAAATATTAATCCAATACAGATGATAAATGTCACTCACAATCTTCTCGCAGTCTTTGTGATAGGTGTTCTTCGAAGGATGGTGGTTCTTCGGATAAGGTAAAGAGTCAAGGATGTCAACGCTACTTCGGTACCGATTCATGACATATAAGGAATAGTGGTTCACTTTCCTATCCTTTGATAAAACCATAGGGTTGAATAGAGGCATCATGATCTAGAAACAAATGACCAAAAAACAGATGTTAAATATTCAAAATAAAAACTAGCATCACAACAAAAAAATAAAAAACCAAAAAATTAGCTAGTAGATCTCACAAGGTCGGCACTGAGCAAGTCTTCGTTAGCTTTAACATAGCTCTTGAAATCTCTCGCTCCACTCTCCACATTAAACTCTTTATTTTCATCCTCGTAAAACAAACAGTCAAGCACAACCTGCAAAAAAGCCAAAATAGAAAATAGACAGCGGTAAAGGGTCAACAAGCAAAAGTATTATTAAAACTCGTAAAAATAATAGGCAGTCTTGTTCAACAGAAAAGAAACCGATCTGATTGATTACCGAGATGAAATATGGACTCAGCAATATCCTTTTCCCAGATGCGAAATCAACATTTCTCTCAGGATCTTGCTTCCAATCATCAATGAGGAGGTCCATTATATCACCCTCCATCATTTTCCCAGGTGAAAAAACTTCCCAGATGCGATTCCCAGTGAAGTCAGTTACGTTTCCATCAGGCTGGGGTATCATTGAGAATGTATTCCTGCAGCACACACAAGAACAAAAAAGAAGCAGAAGCAAGATAAGGCATTCATAGCAGTTCGAGTTGTATAAAAAGGAACAGTTCAGGTCGTATTTACCTAGCAGTTACAAACAACAAAAGAAAAAGAGGAGGAAAAATAATGAGAGATACTCACTCGGCATACTTCTCACGCCATTCATCACTAAGCAACAACTTATACAACCTGCGAGCCTTGTCCATGTGAGGGAATTTATGAGGGTGAAGCTGCTGCACAGGGGAGCAAAACTTTATAGGAGCTCTGGGCGCACGCTTCGTGCTTACAACATTGCCAGATTCCAAAGCAGGATCTTTCCTAGCACCACCAGCTCTACGAGCCACTATTCCAGCAAGGGGAGATAAACCTTTGGCAGCAGCACTCCTCGTGACTCTTCCAACGCCAGCAATCTTGTCAAACACATCACCATCGCTGTCTATCAATTTGACAATGGGATTCTTGGGTGTAGTAGGGCTCTCTACACAAGCAGCCGTAGAACTTCTCAGAGCTCCCAACCTCCCCTTTATAACACCAGATCTTGTCTTTTTTTGGAGAACGCCCCTGGCTAAGATCAATAGCTACGCGCTCGAGCTCCGAGAACTGGCTACCAAAGAACTTGTAGTCATGCTCACCAAGATCCAGCCACTCACCTGAAAAAAGTAAAAAAAAAGAGTCCACACAAAGCGTAAGTTCAAATACATATTTCATGACAGTACTGAACAGAGAAGTACAAACTGCAAAAAAAAATACTAAAGTCCATGCACACGTACAGGGTTCGATGCCAAACAAACCCCTGAAGTCAACATCAAACACATTGCTAGTTGCGCAGGTGTACAGCAAAGTCTTCCTAATGTCCAGAATGTCTTCATGGCTGTAATCGACCATTTCAATTACACCATCCTCCCGGCAATAATAGGTCTTGCAGTTTTGTAGCATAAAGAATCCACAATCATGCCTGTAGAACAAAGGAAGAAACAAAAAAATGGTACAACACAAAATCCAAAAAATATAGGAACAACATCCACCCAGCAACAAAAAGAACCACCAAAAATCATTAAAAAACAGATACTCACGTGTTTTTCTGCTGAGGCACCCGCACAAACTCACATGAGAAACCATCAATATGCACCGGTGAGAATGGTTTGGCCCTGTCTACATTGGACTCCCTCCAAAGCTTCTTTATATTATCTGTCATATTCCTTAAGAATCTAAGTGCATCACCTGAGGTTTCATCACAGAGTGAATCAAGACACTCGAAACGATGGAACCTCAAATTCAGAACAACCAAGCACCAACGCCCAGATTCGTCGCTAGGCTTCATGGTAGGCATAAATGACGGCGGATCAAATGTAGGGAAAAGAAGCTGCAAAAAAAATCGCAGAGGAAAAATGAATTTACCAAAGTCATAATGAAACGAAAAATTCAGCCTCCAATAAATAAAATAAAAGATGGAAAATTAAATTTAGAAGTACAAACAAAAAATCACATAATCATAATGAAATTATATCCACCGCCCAAAGATGAGGAACAATCATATCAGTTCAGTTTCCTTGCAATAATAAGTGCATCTTTAATAAAAAAGCATGGATCATTCATAAGTACATGTGTAAAAAGCAGGCTAATCAAGTTCATTCCCACACCTCCCTAAACTAAAAAGAAAAACATGACAGTCCTAGTTAATTAGTACAAAAAGTCCAAGTTCACCTACTTGATCGAAACCATCAGCACCTGATCTCGTGAACCAATTTAACACATTGGAATCAATATTTCCATCACGGATCTTGGTCTGTTGTACAAAAAGAACAACAACAGTTAGAAAATTGTCAAAACAAGTTATCATCCTATTTACAAAAAAAGCAAAATACTGACCGTCACCCATCTGGGAACTATCAACTTGTCAGTGTCTCGGTACTTCTGACGTAGAGAATATAAAACAACATCAGCACTGTCTGAGTTGAGCATGCCAGCGGGGACAAACGCTTTAGCAATAGAACCAACACTGGCATCACATTCTTTATTTTGAAACACCGGCTTGTGACTAGAAAAACACAAAAAATTACATGAATTAAGACTACTGCAACAACAATAATAATCATACAAAAGAAAAAAAAGTGACAAAAATGTTACGGGCAAAATCCCAAACTAACCATTTAGTACGGTTCGTGCGCAACCTCGTAACAATTAAGAAAAATGTATCAACCTTGACAACATTATCACTTTCTGCTTGAAGAAAAAATGATGAAAAATAATAAGTTCAACAACTACAAGAGAACATGTCCAAAATGAAAATTTGAGAAGTACGCCCAATTTACAAGTGCTTATCTGGACTATCAGGGTTTGACGACGATGGTAGTTCCTGTGATGAGACCATTATGCCTCCAGTTTCAGGGTTTGACGATGGGACATCTTGAGAGGACACCAATATTGCTGCGCTTTCAGGGTCTGTAGAAAGAAAATCCTGGGACGACAACAGCGCCTCCTGCGTCAAGGGGTCAGAAGAAAATGACAGGAGTAAATCATCATCCTCGGATGGCACCTCCTCCACGCTAGAAGCATCTTGCAATGCATCACCGTAATCAAGACCTCCAGGCGGGAAATTCTCCGGCGGCAAATCTTCACAACCAGAAACATTCTCATCCCCAGCAATACCAACACCAGGCGATTTGGAATCAGGTATGCTGGCAGCACCAGCATCCTCATCAACAACTTTGGTGCCAACATTGCGCCCACTACTCAATGGAGCATCACGAGCATCATCTCCGCCACTAAGGACAACCCCACGTTCAACATCACTAATCTGATGAATTTTTTTTTCCAGAAAAAGTGAATAATATGAACAGAACTAACAATAAAAAATAAACCACCAAAGATGTGCACAGAAAAATAAACCTTGGAAGCATTCGCTGCAACATCATCGAACTTGCTGCTGCTAACATTCAAAGCAACATTGCCAACGGGCAAACAAGGCTCATCGCCAACAATAGCACCCTGATTCAAAATGTAATGAGGCAAAAAACAATGCTATTATGAGCAACAATAAACACAAGGAATTAAAACAACAGTAACAAAAAAGGTAGCTACCCCCTTGCAAACTCTAAACGGTGTGGGATAGAAAAATGAACAAGGAGGACACATTGGTGCGCATGAAAATTAAAAAGAATATGAATAACCACAATGAAAATAAAAATAACCTTGCACTTATCAGTGGATGGATCATTAACTCCACGGTCAACATCAGCTTCAACATTATGGCTGGTCTCCTGCATGAAAAAGAAAAATTAATAACTAGATGTAGATCAGGCAGTTCAACTACAATATTGACAGCAGAACAAACATAGTAAAAACATACAAACTACGAGGACTGACTCACATCAACAACAGGGTGCTGCAAGCCGACATCATTCGTATGCTGATCAGAAACATTAGCCTCAGTGCGATCATCGGCCCTGCTGTCGGTGCAAACATCCTCATCATGATCAATCTGCATGAAAAGAAAATTACTAATGAATAGATGAAGATGAGGAAGTTCAACTACAACACTAACAGTAGGACAACAAAGTAAAAATTGCAAACACCGAGGACTGACTCACATCAACATCAGGGCGCTCAAAGCCAACATCATTCGTTTTGTGATCAAAAACATTAGCCTCGGTACAATCACCAGCCCTGCTGTGGGTGGCAGCAGCCTCATCCTGCTCAAACAGCTTGATAACAACATTTGCACTTTCTTCATATGGCTTGCAGCGAGAGTTTTGCGTAGTTCTGAAACGCTTCATGTTGTTCAACAGACGAACCGAGCTCTGAACTAGATTAGCTGAACCGTCACACATGTCACCGATTAAAATTCTCTCCATCTCAATGTAGTCAACAGCTTCCTCAGCGTTAAACTGATGACCTTCAGGAAGGATACCATTTATACAGATCAAACGCTCGATTGTCATTGGGACCTTTTGCAGCTCAGAACACACATTACTTGACATATGCTTAGCGCGCTCCAACACTGAGACAGCAACATCAATACCAAAACCCTGCCTCTGTGAAGCACTAGCATTACTAGGGCCAGGAGGGGCATAACCAGCACCCTCAACACCACGACCATCCCTCAACTCATCGGACAGATATGAAGACTTCGGAACCTGAGACGACGGCATCTCCAGGACTGGCCGTTTATACACTCGAAAAAAACAACCTCCTCTTGAGTTTTCCACTACAAACAAAAGGGACAAAATAGTTAATCAATCAATGAAACACATAGGGAAAAATAAATCATGATATTAACAGATTTAAAATCAACACCACTAAAAAACTTTAGCTGTCATTGCCAATTTGTTAGTATTTACCAACAGGCCAGTTTAACAAAGTTATTCAGTTCAACCACACAAGAAACAACAGTACTAAAAAACCATACCTAAACCATACAAAATATAAACAGACAACTCTACAGTACACATGTCCACTACAGCAAAAAATAGCTATACCTAAATTAAAAAAAGGTCTGCAAGACACAAACCAAACAAAACTCACCGGAAGCTTCCCAAACACCCAAGTTTTTGGATCTGCATTGCCTTTTTTTATCAAATCTGCATCAACCAGATCGAAAAGCTTGGCAGGATCCATGAAACATATGCGGGGGACTCGCATATCAGGCTCCGCGGTCTTGCCACGGGTAAGGCAGTCAAGGTACATTAGTACAGGCCCTATGGCACACCCTGTGATTGCCTTCCCAAGAGTATCACCATTTTGGTACTTGGCAACAACCCTTCTAAGCTCATCAACCATCAACTGGCAATAATCCATATTAGCCATGTCCTCAAAGACGAGACCCTCAAACATTGCTGCCTCTCTGGAAACACGCGGGGCAGAACTAGGCAACACAACCTTCATAAACACAATCATGAAGAACACTTTCAGAGCAAGATCATCTTTGCTAGGATCCTTGACGAGCACCTTGAGCTTATTCCTCAAATCCTTTGTCTTGATATCTCTGTCCCTTCTAATGTCAAGCTCCGATCTTAACTTCATCAGAGCGTCGTCATATCCGTCCTTTGACGGCCTTGGCGCAGAACGACCACCACGAGGGAAACCAAATAATTGTTGTATACCGTCACTAGTGATCCGAAGCTTCTTATTAGCCTCACCCATGTCAAGAGTCATTGTATCACAATCTATCCTCAGATACAAAACTCCCATCAGAGGGCGGGAAATGTTAGACTTCACCCTCCAATTGAAAATAGAACCAAAACCAGATGCATGAACCCTAGCCACATGCCGACTCTCGAGCAATTTAGCGCAATCTTCAACCTCTCTCAACGAACATCGCACAGTTAAGTTCAATTTCTGTTGGTCACCTTCATCCAAGGCAACTTTTCCAGTATTGCCTCCCACCGGCTTAACCGGACTCCTAACGCTAACAGGCTGTAAATGAAAACAAAAAAGCCACACCTTAAAAAATGAATATAGAAAACAAAACAAGCAAATGAATGCAAGTAAAAAGAAAAAAAAGATTGCACAAGGTCAACTATTAAAACAACATCAGTACCACCCCCTCAATTGATGCAAACAATAACCAGCCTCACCTGGCCGCAAATACTAGCCCAAACACAATTAAATAGTTGCAAGTACGACTAGTAGGTCACATGCAATACAAAAACACATACCACTGCAAACAATGAATATAGAAAACAAAACAAGCATATGAATGTTAGTAAAAAAGAGATTACACAAGTTCAACTATTAAAACAACATCAGTACCACCCCTCGATTGATGAAAACAATGACCAGCCTCACCTGGCCAGCATGCCAGCACAAACACAAATTAAAAATCATTGCAAGTACAACTAGCAAGTCACATGCAGTACAAAACACATACCACTGCAAATTCATCTTCTGAATCAAATTCAATATCATCTTCTTCAGATGCAACATCTTCAGCTTCAACACGAACACGCTTCTTCCCACCTTTGTTCACCTTTGCAGGATGAACTTTACGCTTGTTATTTTCTTTCAACAAAGACCGCTCTTGAAGAGGAGAAGAAGAAGGCTTCTTATTTGTCAAACCTCGTGGACTACGACGAACAACGGAGCCACCAAGTTTGCTTGGACCAATTTTCACAGCAACATTATCCGCATCACCTTTGCTACTACCAGGTTGGGGACCAGCTTTCACACGTGGGCTACGCCTATGTGTGCCGTCAGCATTTTGATCTGACAACTTCCTCTTCAAAAAAGCTTTCTTCACCTTAACTCCATCACGATCAAAAGCTTGCGCCAACCGAGTTTGCATCAAGTTTGTCTTCACAGGCATGT
This sequence comes from Triticum dicoccoides, assembly GCF_002162155.2. Classification (NCBI taxonomy): domain Eukaryota; kingdom Viridiplantae; phylum Streptophyta; class Magnoliopsida; order Poales; family Poaceae; genus Triticum; species Triticum dicoccoides. Next base: position 196,664,865 of record NC_041383.1, read on the forward strand.
CACTTCCATGAGATCCGGCATGAACAGTTGATAAACACGCGTCACCACCTTCATCGCCTACACATTTAGGAGCTTGAGCAACATCAACATCACTTTCTGGCACACAGGCAGCCTTTTGACGCCGTTCCAATTCCTTCCTCTTTTGGAATTCATACTTCTTCTTTCTTATCCTTTCATCCTCGAGCTGCAACTGCATAGGAACATCCTCAGCTTGGGTTACAGGCTCAGTGCCATCAACACTTTGAGACTGAGTAACAGACAACTGCAAGCTGCCATCACCATCATCAACATTTAGTGAATACATCCCATCATTAATATCTTTAACAACATCAGAAATGTCCTCTGGAACACCATGGCTGTCATTAACTGCATAAACCAATAACATAACCACACACATAAAAAATTAAAACACAATTAACATTGCAAACACAAAAATAAATAAAACGCATACCATCATACACAAACAAAAAGGAACAACTAATGAAACCAAGCATATATATGTATTAAAGGCTGATAAAAAAGAGCAAATATAAGGGAAACACCAGCAACATTCGCAAGTTCTTCTAGAGGATTTGGTGTCTCAAAAATAACATTCACAAGATCTTGAAAGCGTTCTGATTTCTCAGAATCAGGAGGCACCGGCACTCCAACATCTGCAACAACATCATAATTAGAAAAAAGCACAAAAACAATCAGTCAGTTCAACTATGTGAGCACTACAAGTTCACCTGAATAAAACAAAATATGAACCCACCACTTGCAGAACACAACTTCAGAAAACACAACTCTTTCACCACCATACTAGTTCTTCACTGACTACTACAATCTATTCAAAATGTGAGGACAACAGTTCAAAATACATGTGGTGACAAGTACTACAAACTGTCTGCAGGTTGCATCAACTGCCAAAACCATACGCACCATACAATCCAGGACAAAATTAACACATATCAAAATACATACAACTTATAAAGTCGATACGGCAAACAACTGTACACCCTAAAAACTAGATCTGTTAGAACATCATCCAAAATACAGGGAAAATCACCTGCATTCAATTTGTCCGGACTGGATGATGTACCCATTGAAATCTACAGTCCTAAAATCTGCCGAACCAGATCTGCGAGACACATGAACAACAATTAGGGATTTGAACTATTTCAGAAACGAAGCACGCCATAGAAAAAGCAAAACTCTTACCAGCAAACACAAAATCCGCCACGCAAATCCAGTATCACTGCCGCCAAACGTTCGTTCAACAACAAAGGAACCATAGCGAGTGCAGCCTGGGACAGCAAAGAGAGCAACAGATTTGAAATAGAGGGAAAATCTCAACATGACAGGACGCAAGCAAAAGTCAATGGCAGAGCAAAAAGGAACGAAATAGAGCACCCGGACCTCCACCCCTGGGGTTGAACCCTCCGGCCGACGCTCCCGCAGCGAAACAGGAGTAGCAACTAGCCCTCCGAGAAAAAGAAGAGGGGAATGAAGACGGAGCCGATTTGGGGACGGGAGAGGAGCGGAACGAGAAAGATCAGAGGTTAAAAGGTGAGTGGGAGGGTTAAAAGATGAGTGGGAGAAAACGGACGGCTAAAGCCCACAACCGTGGCGAAGCCCACTATCTCTGGCCAGTTACAAAAGATAATACAAATAATCAAATACAAAATAAAAAAATAATATAGATGGAGAAAACAAACGACTAAAGTACAAATAATAACTCACATAAGTACAGAAAAAATTATCAAAAAAGTACAAATGAAAAAATAATTCATAACGGTGCTGGTTATTCCCCTAAAAAATAAAGATAAGATAATGGGGGCAAGTCATGTTACGGACTCACCTCCGCATGCGACGCCGCGGCACGCCACATCGTCGCCTGCTACGGCTCGTTCCTAGCTCGGCATCGCCGGGATGGGGGAGGGCGGGCCCCGACCACACCTCCCCCACACCCCCCGTCTCGGCCTCGCGCTAACGCGGTAGTGCGCTCGTTTTGACAAGCGCATTGTAGTTATTCTGTCCCCCCCCCCACGCACCCACACCCCTCAGATAGATAAATGGGGCAAAGTCCATACAAGGAAGATGTGTCAGTACAACTATGCC
>NC_041383.1:196667173-196780873 GCF_002162155.2 Triticum dicoccoides
GTTCGGTGCGGGGGCAAGTCATGTTTCCCCCCCCACGCACCCACACCCCTAAGATAGATAAATGAGGCAACGTCCATACAAGGAAGATGTGTCAGTACAACTATGCCCCTCGGTACGGTTCGGTGCGGGGGCAAGTCATGTTTCCCCCCGCCCCCACCCATAAGATAGATAACTGGGGCAAAGTCCATACAAGGAGGATGTGTCAGTACAACTATGCCCCTCGGTACGGTGCGGTGCGGGGGCAAGTCACGACCCTCAGTATTATATAAAAACAAACAAAAAAGGAAAAAAAGAAAAAAAAATTGACAGCCCAAGGACAAAAAGTACCAATCCAAGATACTGGTATAGTCTAGTGCTAGATCCCAAAAACAACCAAATATGAAAAAATTGACCGCCCAATGACAAAAAAGTACCAGTCCAAGTTACTGGTCTAGTCAAGTACTAGATAAAAAACAAACAAAAAATAAAAAAAATTAACCGCCCAAGGACAGGAGCAGGCCCACACATGCATGGGCCGGCCGCCCAGGGCCCACAGGTCGACAAAGAGATAGCGAGCGCCGTGTATAACCGCTCTGGTAAGTGTTCATATGAGTTCGACTAATGAGCGTCGGGTGCGCTTATAAACAGGACCGAGCCCCCTCGACTAGCGAGGTGGGACTAAACCCAGAGCGCACACGCACGCCGTGCTCCACAGCCGCGCGAGAGAAACTATTCGGGCCAAATACAACGACCCAGGCCGATGGCCCAACAAAGTACTTCGCCCCATAACAAAAATCCAGTAGATCACGCACGACAAAAAAATAAAAAATGAAGATAATTTTTTTAAAAAAAACCCAGTTAATCAACAAAAATATTGTAAAAAGTTCAAACACATTTAATGGTAAGAACTAATATATATATATATATATATATGAGACTGTAAATAAAAATTTCAGGAACGAATTTACAAAAAAATCAACTACTACAATTCAAAAGGGTTCAAGTACAAAATAAAAATAAGTACTGAGCAGCGAAGATTTTTTTTATTATTTTATGAAATACTAAAACTATCATTGTTCATCTATTAAAAAAGGAAAAAACGTTCTCGAGAATTCATGTAAAAAAGTAAGGAAAAAATATTATACAACAAACAAATTTGATCGGTAATTCACAAACTAAAATAGATCAGTACTATCATTAAAAGGATGTAAGTTCAACAAAACTCAAATAACAAAAAAGCGGTTCTAAAAAACTCATCGGCGTATAGCACCATCTGCGAGTTATGAACATGAAAAATATATTAGTCAAAACAAAGGATGATCATCAGTTCAACTAAAGAAATTGTTCCATAACTAATATAAACAATGTAACAAAAAAATAGTTATACATGAGCAGAACAATAGGAATAACATTACATAACTAGTTCCATACCATTCTGATAATACCATACAATTCAACCATCTCACATGCAAAATGTTTTAAAAGAAAAAAAATACTGCAACATAATCAGACACACACAAAATCTCGCAAAACTGGCGTCATTTGCCACATTTAAACCTACAACACATAGATTCTGAACGTCAGAGAGTCGTCTTCTCTCGAGAACATAACCATAACCACATCACCATCCTCAAATCCAGATTCAGCAACAAACTCCTTCCACCTAGTAGTTAGGTTGATGCAACCATCAAAGTCGATGTGGTAGGCAACATGCATCAGCCGATACCCATTCTTGTCTGAAGTCTACATCTTCAGAACACCGGAACTAGGAGCAACAATCCTGATCCTCGATGACATTTTCTGCAAATGGGCATGGGAGTACAAAACAAAATGAACACCTGACATAACTGAATTTTTACACACATATAGGAATGATTTGCATAACAAACTAAAATGGAAAAAATCTGAACCAAAACAATAACACAAAACTAACTAGACATGTGAACTGACTAAACTGAAGAATATACAAATCAATACACCTACAGTAAAAACATCTATTCATAAACAGATCAGGGATTATACAAAAAAATGGTTAAAATACTGTTAAGTAATGAACAAATACACAGAGAAATCCGTACTGTTAAAATCTCACGAAACCAAATTAAAAAAATATAGACAAGCTATTCATTAGACAAAACTGCAGATCCAGTCCATGGGATTCAAACAGAAACCATCAAGAAAGTAGGAACCAAAACGAATAGAAACACAGACCCATGATTCCTTCAAGTCACCATCCGTCAAGCGACAAACATAGGGTGTACGCAACCCATGGTTGTTGTACAGCAAACAAGAAAGTTGTCGCGCCGCTGACTCTGAGTGAGCTCCAAACCAGACTCGTACACACAGCCGTCAGCTATGCGCGCCATCTTTGCCAGGAATCCGCATGAACAATCCTCCATGGAACACACAGGAACAGAGAAAAAGGCGACGAACAGAAGGGAGAGGAACCTAGATCTGATTCTGGAAGAAGGAAGAAAAGGGAGTGGGAAGACTTGGCCACACACCACACATAAATGGATAGCGTTTATAGTCAGGGACACTCGTAGATTATAAAAATAATAAATAGGAAGATGGGCAGCCAGCTGGTAGGAAATAGTTATTACACAAGCCATGCAACATTTGACCGCAAATCAGTACAACTTCAGAAAATCAAGCAGTTCAAAGGTGCACATGTCGAACATATGCAGACAAAACAACACATTCAGAGACAAAAACAAGTTGAATTCATTTAGTCATTCGAACATCTGCTCCCCCACAACAAAAATCTTAAAAACATAATGTTCACCACTTCAGTCATAATGATCAAAGAAATGACGCCATTTTGCCCTGGTGGATGGATGTGGAGCCGTGGCTGCTCTCGCCCTAGCCCAACTAATGATCTGAATATGGTTCCTTCCCCTGTCCTCTGGGAAAAGAAGATCCAATTCATTGGAGTTGCAAGTATCCATCACCTCACGCACAAGCCATCTGTTGAACTCTGCCTCCAGTTCCTCCTCGGCAGCACGTCGCGCCATCTGCCTGCGCCTGCGCCTCCTCCTCCTCTGCTCCGCTACTGTAGCCCTCACATCTATGGCGTCCCCCTCCTCCTCTGTGACCTCTCCCAGCTTAGGATCCATCCCACCTTTTCTTTGGTTGCACCTCGTAGAATGAAACTGACAGAGGGCTCGGGCTTTATAATCAAAGTGCAGAGCCATCAGTGCGGCTCCAATGTCAACACACAGTAATAAAAACTTTGACACGCAGCAGTCCAACTACACATATGGCAGCAATTCAAAACAACACTGAAAAACACGCAAATTAATTATGCAGTTTGACCAGATTACAAGAAATCGTAGCTTACAGTCAGCCGCCATACACCACCTCCACCAACGACAAAATAACATGGGAATCCGAGGTAGAAACAACCAAAAAAGCTAAATTAACAACACAAATCTTTTCATACAATCCTTATATCTCTCCCTGCAACGCCAAATTGAACATAAAAAACAGAAAAAGAAGAGCAGAATTCCATGGCGGGCGTCGAAAACGAACAAGAACACCAAAACTTGTAATCATGAAGTACAGAAGAAAATAATCTCAAAAAACCATAACATACCGATAAATTCTCACACCAAAAACGACAAACACGACATAATTTGAGGTCCGCGAACACCACATTAAAACACTGACGCCAAAAAACACGTCCGCCGCCAAAATGACCACGCCGTCACCTACGGTGACTACAAATCGCAAAACACATCCAGATGAGCGCGCGCCCATGCGGAACCCCTTTACGTGTATCCTCTAGCAACGAATGGCCCGCAGCAACGCGCCGGAGAACGGCCGGAAGCTCAACGTTGCATCCCCTGTTTCTGTCCGTCGTGCACGCAGGAACATCAGTTCTTGTTGAAAAACACGTCAGTCCAACCTGTGAACTACGTCAGTACAGAAAGGGTAACAGAATAATATTCTGTTACGCGTAACAGAATAGCCCAGATGTATATATATATATATATATATATATATATATATATATATATATATATATATATATATATATATGAAAACACAGTAGGAGCCTCTCCTACTGTCTAATTCCTCAAAAAAATTGCTTATATGGAGAGTAAAAAAAATTCTATGCTTTTGGATCATGAAAAGAATGCTTTATGCGACGTTTATATTGAAAAATCTATTCATGATGCTACTGAAATTTATTATGAGAGAGGAAATTATGATTCATGATGCTCTTGTTATGTTTCAAGCCTTATCTTTTATGCGAGCATCATTGAACTCATCATGCCTAGCTAAAAGGCACTAAAGAAAAGCACTTGTTGGGAGACAACCCAACACTTTTACCTACTGTTTTTTTGTGTTCACATGATTATGATACTGTAGTAATCGTGTTATATTGCTTTTGTTTCAATAAAGTGTCAAGTAAAGCCTTTGGGATAGTGTGGATGATAGTTGACTTGAATCTGTGCAAAAACAGAAACTTGTTGCACTCAGTCCAGGAATTTTCAAAATTCACTTGAACGTTATTTTAATCAATTTTTTTACATCTGATAGATATATAAATTCCCTACGTCGTCCTAATTTTTCAGAATTTTTGGAGTAGCATAAGTATGGTTGCTTTCCATATCATTACAGACTGTTCTGTTTTTGACAGATTCTGTTTTCAATGCATAGTTTCCCTGTTTCCTTGTTTCTATGGCTTATATTGCTCAATATAAATTGTGGAAATGATAAGGTACAGTAGGAACGGTGTGAGAACAATTATGAATCTTGTTTTTTACATTACGGAAGTGAATGATTTGTCTTTATCATACTAACTTATCTCACGAAGTTCCGTTAAGTTTTGTGTGATTGATGTTTTTGAGCTTTGGGTGAGATATCGATATGAGGAGAATAAGGAGTGACAAGACCCTAAGCTTGGGGATTCCCAACGCACCCCAAGTTAATATTCAAGGAAGATCCAAGCAACTAAGCTTGGGGATTCCCCGGAAGGCATCCCCTCTTTCGTCTCCAACATTATCGATGATCTTACTTGGGGCTATATTTTCATTCGTCGCATGATATGAGTTTTACTTGCAGCGTCATTTTATTTTGTTTTGATTTGCTTGCTGCTATCTATAATAATTGTTTTGCATATTTTAATTCAATAAAAATGTCAAGTATAGCCTTTGCCATGCTTATTTTGCAAGGTTATGAGTTTCTGTTTCAAAACAGAAAGTTTATCGCTGTTGCAAAAATTCTTTAGAAAAGTCAGAATGTGATAAAATGTTGAAACTTTGTGCACAATAAGCTAATTGTCTACAGTGTGTTAATTTTTCAGAATTTTTTAAGTTGAATAAGTATGGATCCTTCTTCATCCTTTACAGACTGTTCTGTTTAGACAGATTGCAGTTATGATTGCATTGTTTGCATATGTTTGCTAGTTTAATGATTCTATTTGAGGATATGACTATTAAATATGCAGGGGCATTTAGTATTAAATAATTTTAGTGATTTACTACATTAGAGAATGATAAGGTGTTGCATTGATTTATACTAACGTATCTTATGAGTTCTTGTTGAGTTTTGTGTGGATGAAGTTTTTAAGAATTCGGGAAACCGTGTTATGAGAAGAATGAAGAAGACACAAGAGATAAAGCTTGGGGATGCCCAAGGAATCCCAAGTTAATATTCCAAGAAGTCTCAAGCATCTAAGCTTGGGCATGCCCCGGTAGGCATCCCATTTTTCTTCATCAACAAATATCGGTTAGTATCGGTTGAGCCCAAGTTTTTGCTTCTTCACATGAGTTGTGCTATTCTTGGAATGCCATTTTATTTTGTTTTGCATGCTTTTTTTAATAAAATACATAGATCTGAAAGTTTTTAAATAAGAGAGAGTCATCAAATAGCTACCTAGTTACTTAACTACTCATTTGATCTTCACTTATATCTTTTTGGAGTAGTTTGTCAAACATTTTTATGCTTCACTTATATTATTTAGTGAGTTTATAATAGTGATGACAATTTGCACAAGCTTTGAAATTGCTCCTAATATAATGAATATCCAAGAAGGATATAATAAAAACTCCCATGTAGATCATTGGATATGATAAGTTTGATTCCTTGCAGTAGTTTTGTGATATGGAGATAATAATATGTGAGTCATGTTGGTGAGTAATTATGCTCTAGTAAGCATATTGGTGTTAAGGTTTGTGATTCCCTATGCAAGGACGAAAGTCAATAGTTATGCAATGAAATTACATCCTACTTGTGGTGCATTATTCGCTGTTTGTTATGCTTAATGCTCGTTTATGTGAATTTTCGTTTCTTGGTTGGTTGCTTCTCAATCTATTTGCTAGACTCCATTTGTACTAAGTGGGAATACTACTTGTGCATCCAAAATCCCTAACCCAGTTTTGCCACATGAGTCCACACCATACCTACATATATGCGGTATTCCCATGTCGTTCTAAGCAAATTTGTATGTGCCATCTCTAATTTTCAAAATAAATTTCCTTTTTTGTGTGCTCGTACCGCTCATGAAGCGACAGGGGGTGGCCAATATTTTCCATGCTAGATGTGTTATTCTCAAGAGTAGTGTTTATTCACTTGTCATTGCACGAGAGTACGACAAAGGTATTAGGGATGCCCAGTCCTGAAATGAAAAAGAAATCTACTTTATGTTGTCAAACAATAAATTCCTTGGAAAGTGTTGGTATGGGGGGCACCCGTGTATACGACTAGCCATGGATTGTGAAAGAATGGTGGAAAAGGAATAAACTTTATTTTCTATTTGGGAACCGCCTACGATATATCTAGCATGGAAAGTGTTGGGAATTACTCGGTCGTTTTCGTTGACGGGAAAAGTATGCCTCTCAAAATGTTTCTATATCTCAATTTAAGCTTTGAGCTCAGGCACCTCTACAAATCCCTACTTCCCTCTATGAAGGGCCTTCCTATTTACTTTATGCAATTTTTATATTTATTAGAGTCTCCATCTTCTCTTATAAGCACCAACTAAGGGGCACTATGATCGTACTTGAGCATTGAATGTAGGTAATATGCGAGTGTGTTTCATGAATGGATCAATGATTGAGCATGATGGGCTAGGGATAACTTGCTTTAGTGTTGATATTTTGAAAGACATGGTTGCTTCTTGATATGCTTGAGTATTGAAATATTCATGTTAAAACTAGACTATTGCTTTGAACCATATAAAAGCCCATATGTCCATGCTACAAAAGAAAGGAGTGTGATGAACATGATAGGCGGCATTCCACATCAAAAATTCTGTTTTTATCATTTACCTCCTCGAGGATGAGCAGGAATTAAGCTTGGGGATGCTGATACGTCTCCAACGTATCTATAATTTTTGATTGTTCCATGTTGTTATATTATCATTCTTGGATGTTTTAGAATCATTTTATAGCAACTTTATATAATTTTTGGTACTAACCTATTGACATAGTGCCCAGTGCCAGTTGCTGTTTTTTGCTTGTTTTTTTACTTCACAGAAAATCAATATCAAACGAAGTCCAAATGCAGCAAACCTTTTTGGAGATTTTTTATTGACCAGATCATCCAGGATGGGCTAGAGAAGTACCAGAGGGAGCCCCGAGGGGGGTACAACCCACCTCGGCGCGCCTGGGGGCCCAGACATGCTTTGGTGGGTTGTGCCCACCTCGATGGCCTCCCGCCCCGCCTCTTCGCACTATAAATTGTAAATATTCTAAAAAACCTTGGGGTAACCCTAGATCAGAAGTTCCACTGCCGCAAACCTCTGTAGACACAAAAAACCAATGTAGACCCCATTCTGGCACTCCGTCGATGGGGGAAATCATCACCGGTGGCCATCTTCATCATCCCGGTGGCCACCATGATGAGGAGGGAGTAGTCCACCCTCGGGGCTGAGGGTTAGTACTAGTAGCTATGTGTTTAACCTCTCTCTCTCTCTCGTGTTCTTGAGATGGCACGATCTTGATGTATCGCGGGCTTTGTTAATATAGTTGGATCATATGGTGTTTTTCCCTCTCTATCTTGTTGTGATGAATTGAGTTTTCCGGTTGAGATTTCATTGTTATCGGATTGAATACTTTTATAGATTTGAGAGCACTTGATATATGTCTTGCATATGAATACCCATGGTGACAATGGGTTATTATATTGATTCACTTGAGATATGTTTTGGCACTCAACTCGCGGATTCCTGAGGTGACATTGGGGTAGTCTATGCATAGGGGTTGATGCATGTTCTCGCCTTTGTTTCTCCGGTAGAAATCTTGGGGCACTCTTTGAGTTCTTTGTGTTGGATTGAGTATTATGAATCTGAAATTGTTTGATGCATATTGTATAATCAACTCACGGATACTCGCGGTGACATTTGAGTATCTAGGTGACATTAGAGTTGGTTGATGTGTATCATATGGTATTATTTTAGTATGGACTCTTGGTTAGATCAATCGGAAAGAATAGCTTGGTGTTATTTCAGTATGAACTCAAGGATAGATTGATCGGAAATAATAGCTTTGAGGTGTTTTCGTACCCTACAAACAATTTCTTCTTATGTTCTCCGCTAGATAGGAACTTTGGACTTCATCGCACATTGAGGGATGGTTATATGATCCAATTAGATTAGCATTGTTCAGAGATTGCACTAGTGAAAGTACGGACCCTAGGCCTCATTTTCAGGCATTGCAATACCATTTGTGCTCACCTTTTCTACTCGTTACCTTGCTATTTTTTATTGTTTCTATTACAAAAATCAATATATACTATAATTACTATGCTTTTATTACCATCTCTTCGCCGAACTAGTGCACCTATACAAATTACCATTGTATTTGGTGTATTGGGACATAAGAGACTTTTTGTTATTTGGTTGCAGGGTTGTTTGAGAGAGACCATATTCATCCTACGCCTCCCACGGGTTGATAAACCTTAGGTCAACCACTTGAGGGAAAATTGCTACTATCCTACAAAACTCTGCGCTTGGAGGTCCAACATGATTCTACAAGAACAAGTTGTGTAGTAGACATCAATATGCTCTGTGGCGTTCAAAATGTTTTTGAAGTCCCGGTTCTAAGCCTTAAAGCATGGCGCACTAAACAATTAAGTAGTCATCATATCGAGCTTTCCAAACATTCGTAACATCTGCATCTGCTCCTGCAATAGGTCTGTCACCTAGCTGTGCATCAAGGACATAATTTTTCTGTGCAGCAATGAGGATAATCCTAAGATCACGAACCCAGTCCGCTTTATTGCTACCATCATCTTTCAACTTAGTTTTCTCTAGGAACATATCAAAAATAGGGGAGATATATTTGCGAGCTATTGATCTACAACATAGATATGCAAAGACTATTAAGACTACGTTCATGATAAATTAAGTTCAATTAATCAAATTACTGATGAACTCCCACTTGAATAAACATCCCTCAAGTTATCTAAGTGATACATGATCCAAATCAACTAACCCATGTCCGACCATCATGCGAGATGGGGTAGTCATCAATGGTGAACATATCTATGTTGATCATATCTACTACATGACTCACGTTTAACCTTTCGGTCTCCAGTGTTTCGAGAATATGTCTGTACATACTAGGCTCATCAAGTTTAACACAAGTATTCTGCATGGGCAAAACTATCTTACACCCGTTGTATGTGAACATAGAGTCTATCACACCCGATCATCATGAGGTGCTTCGAAAGGACGAACTTTGGCAACGGTGCATACTCGGGGAGAACACTTTTATCTTGAAATTTGGTGAAGGGATCATCTTATAATGCTACTGCCGTTCTAAGCAGAATAAGATACATAAAGGATAAACATCACATGCAATCCACATATGTGACATGATATGGCCATCATCATCTTGTGATTTTGATCTCCTTCTCCAAAGCATCTTCATGATCTCCATATTCACCGGCTCGACACCTTGATCTCCATCATTGCGTCGGGGTCGTCTCGCCAACTATTACTTCTACAACTATTGCTAATGCATAGCGATGAAGTAAAGCAATTACATGGCATTTGCATTTCATACAATAATTAATGCATTTCATACAATAATTAAGAGACAACCCTAAGCTCCTGTCGGTTGTCGATATTACAAAACATGATCATCTCATACAACAACGTATATCACATCACGTCTTATCCATATTGATACGTCCATTTTGCATCATGCTTTTATATCAATATTTTTTGCATTATGGGCTGTTATTACACATTATATCTCAATACTTATGGCTATTCTCTCTTATTTTACAAGGTTTACCATGAAGAGGGGGAATGCCGACAGCTGGAATTCTGGCTGGAAAAGGAGAAAGCGTTGGAAACCTATTCTGCACAACTCCAAAAGTCCTGAAACTCCATGAAACCACCTTTTGGATTTAATAAGAATTTATGAGCGAAAGAAATAGGCCAAGGGCCCACACCCTGTCCAGGAGACAGGGGGCGCGCCCCCTGTAGGGCGCGGCCTCCTATCTCCTGGGCCCCCTGGTGGGCCTCCGGCGTCCATCTTCTGCTATATCATCACTTTTACCCTGGAAAAAAGTGGGGGCAAGCTTACGGGACGAAACTCCGCCGCCACGAGGCGGAACCTTGGCGGAATCAATCTAGGGCTCTGGCGGAGCTGTTTTGCCGGGGACACTTCCCTCCGGGAGGGGAAATCATCACCAACGTCATCACCAACGATCCTCTCATCTAGAGGGGGTCAATCTCCACCAACATCTTCACCAGCACCATCTCCTCTCAAAACCCTAGTTCATCTCTTGTATCCAATCTTGTATCAAAACCACAAATTGGTACCTGTGGGTTGCTAGTAGTGTTGATTACTCCTTGTAGTTGATGCTAATTGGTTTACTTGGTGGAAGATCATATGTTCAGATCCTTTATGCATATTATTACTCCTCTTATTATGAACATGAATATGCTTTGTGAGTAGTTACGTTTGTTCCTGAGGACATGGGTGAAGTCTTTCTATTAGTAGTCATGTGAATTTGGTATTCGTTTGATATTTTGATGAGATGTATGTTGTGTTTCCTCTAGTGGTGTTATGTGAACGTCGACTACATGACACTTCACCATTATTTGGGCCTAGAGGAAGGCATGGGGAAGTAATAAGTAGATGATGGGTTGCTAGAGTGACAGAAGCTTAAACCGTAGTTTATGCGTTGCTTCGTTAGGGGTTGATATGGATCCATAGGCTTAATGCTGTGGTTAGGTTTACCTTAATACCTTCTTTTGTAGTTGTGGATGCTTGCAATAGGGGTTAATCATAAGTGGGATGCTTGTCCAAGTTAGGGCAGTACCCAAGTACCGGTCCACCCACATATCAAATTATCAAAGTACCGAACGTGAATCATATGAACGTGATGAAAACTAGCTTGACGATAATTCCCAATGTGTCCTCGGGAGCTCCTTCTTCATTATTAGAATTTGTCCAGGCTTATCCTTTGCTACCTAAAGGATTGGGCCACCTTTCTGCACTTTATTTACTTTATTTACTTTTTTCTTGTTACTATTTATCTTATCACAAAGCTATCTATTACCTACAGTTTCAGTGCTTGCAAAGAAAACCTTACTGAAAACCGCTTATCATTTCCTTCTGCTCCTCGTTGGGTTTGACACTCTTACTTATTGAAAGGACTATGATAGATCCCCTACACTTGTGGGTCATCAAGACTCTTTTCTGGCGCCGTTGCCGGGGAGTGTAGCGCTTTTGGTGAGTGGAACTTGGTAAGGAAACATTTATATAGTGTGCTGAAATTTTCTGTTACTTGTCACTATGGAAACTAATCCTTTGAGGGGCTTGTTTGGGGTATCTTCACCCCAACCAGAAGAGCAAAGAGATGCTCCTCAACCTACTGAACTTTATGAAAATATTCACTTTGAGATTCCTTCGGGTATGATAGAAAAACTGCTAGCTAATCCTTTTGCAGGAGACGGAACATTGCATCCAGATTTACACCTTATCTTTGTGGATGAAGTTTGTGGATTATTTAAGCTTGCAGGTATTCCCGATGATGTTGTCAAAAGGAAGGTCTTCCCTTTATCTTTGAAGGGAGATGCAATGACATGGTATAGGCTATGTGATGATACGAGATTTTGGAATTATAAGCGATTGAAGTTGGAATTTCACCAGAAGTTCTATCATATGCATCTTGTTCATCGTGATCGTAATTACATATATAATTTCTGGCCTCGCGAAGGAGAAAGCATCGCTCAAGCTTGGGGAGGCTTAAGTCAATGTTATATTCATGCCCCAATCATGAGATCTCTCGGGAAATGATTATTCAGAATTTTTATGCTCGGCTTTCTCTTGATAATCGCAACCTGCTCGATACTTCCTGTGCTGGTTCTTATATGCTGAAGACTATTGATTTCAAATGGGACTTATTGGAAAGAATTAAATGCAACTCTTAAGATTGGGGTTCCAACGATAGTAAGGAGTCAAGTATGACACCTAAGTTCGATTGTGTTAAATCTTTTATGGATACCGATGCTTTCTGTGGATTTAGATCTAAGTATGGACTTGACTCTGAGATAGTAGCTACTTTTTGTGAAAATTTTGCTACTCATGTTGATCTCCCTAAAGAGAAGTGGTTTAAATATAATCCTCCTGTTGAAGTGAAAGTAGTTGCACCTATTACAGTCGAAGAAAAGACTATTACATATAGTGATCCTATTATTCCTACTTCTTATGTTGAAAAACCTCCTTTTCCTGTTAGGATAAAAGATCATGCTAAAGCTTCGACTGTTGTTCGTAAGAGTAATACTAGGACCTATACACCTCCTGAGCAAATTAATGTTGAACCTGGTATTGCTATGATTAAAGATCTCTTGGATGAGGACTTAGATGGGCATGTTATCTCTTTCTTGGGTGAAACTGCTAATATTGCTAGACCGGATACTAAGACACGTAGACCTGTTGTAGGCACGCCTGTTATTTCTGTTAAAATAGGAGATCATTGTTATCATGGCTTATGTGATATGGGTGCTAGTGCTAGTGCGATACCTTATGATCTTTATAAAGAAATTATGCACAATATTGCACCTGTTGAATTAGAAGACATTGATGTTACTATTAAGCTTGCTAATAGGGACACCATTAAACCTATTGGGATTGTTAGAGATGTAGAAGTCTTGTGTGGGAAGATTAAATACCCTACTGATTTTCTTGTTCTTGCTTCCCCACAAGATGATTTTTGTCCCATTATTTTTGGTAGACCCTTCTTGAATACTGCTAGTGCTAAGATTAATTGTGAAAGGAAGGTCGTCACTGTTGGCATAGATGGTATGTCTCATGAGTTCAATTTTGCTAAGTTTAGTAGACAACCTCATGAAAGAGAACCACCTAGTAAGGATGAAATTATTGGTCTTGCTTCCATTGCTGTTCCTCCAACTGATCTGTTAGAACAATATTTGCTAGACCATGAAAACGATATGTTTATGCAGGAAAGGGAAGAACTAGATGAAGTGTTCCTTAAACAAGAACCTATGCTGAAACATAACCTTCTCGTTGAAATTCTTGGGGATCCCCCTCCACCCAAGGGTGATCCCGTGTTTGAACTCAAACCCTTACCTGATAATCTTAAGTATGCTTATCTTGATGAAAAAGAAATATATCCTGTTATTATTAGTGCTAACCTTTCAGACAAATTAGAAGAAAGATTATTGAAAACTCTGAAGAAGCACAGAGCTGCTATTGGATATACTCTAGATGATCTTAAGGGCATTAGTCCCACATTATGTCAACACAAAATTTCAGTGGAGAAAGATGCCAAACCAGTTATAGATCCTCAAAGACGATTAAATCCCAAGATGAAGGAAGTGGTAAGAAAGGAGATACTAAAGCTCCTTGAGGCAGGTATTATTTATCCCGTTGCTGATAGTGAATGGGTAAGCCCTGTCCATTGTGTCCCTAAAAAGGGAGGTATTACTGTTGTTCCTAATGATAAAGATGAATTGATCCTGCAAAGAATTATTACAGGTTATAGGATGGTAATTGATTTCCGTAAATTAAATAAAGCTACTAAGAAAGATCATTACCCTTTACCTTTTATTGATCAAATGCTAGAAAGGCTATCAAAACACACACATTATTGCTTTCTAGATGGTTACTCTGGCTTCTCTCAAATACCTGTGTCAGCGAAGGATCAATCTAAAACTACTTTTACTTGCCCTTTTGGTACTTCTGCTTATAGACGTATGCCTTTTGGTTTCTGTAATGCACCTGCTACCTTTCAAAGATGCATGATGGCTATATTCTCTAATTTTTGTGAAAAGATTTGTGAGGTATTCATGGATGACTTCTCCGTCTATGGGTCCTCTTTTGATGATTGTTTGAGCAACCTTGATCGAGTTTTGCAGAGATGCGAAGACAATAGTCTTGTCCTGAATTGGGAAAAGTGTCACTTTATGGTTAATGAAGGCATTGTCTTGGGGCACAAGATCTCTGAGAGGGGTATTAAAGTTGATAAAGCCAAAGTTGATGCTATTGAAAAGATGCCATGTCCCAAGGACATAAAAGGTATAAGAAGTTTCCTTGGTCATGCCGGCTTTTATAGGAGGTTCATTAAGGACATTTCTAAAATCTCTAGGCCTCTGACTAATTTATTGCAAAAAGATATTCCTTTTGTCTTTGATGATGATTGTGTAGAAGCATTTGAAACACTTAAGAAAGCTTTGATCACTGCACCTATTGTTCAGCCACCTGATTGGAATTTACCTTTTGAAATTATGTGTGATGCTAGTGATTATGCTGTAGGTGCTGTTTTAGGGCAAAGAGTCGATAAGAAATTGAATGTTATCCAGTATGCTAGTAAGACTCTTGATACTGCCCAAAGAAATTATGCTACTACTGAAAAAGAGTTCTTAGCAGTTGTGTTTGCATGTGATAAGTTTAGACCTTATATTGTCGATTCCAAAGTTATTATTCACACTGATCATGCTGGTGTTAAATATCTTATGGAAAAGAAAGATGCTAAGCCTAGACTCATTAGATGGGTTCTCTTGCTCCAAGAATTTGATTTGCATATTGTTGATAGAAAGGGAGCTGAGAACCCTGTTGCAGACAACTTGTCTAGGTTAGAGAATGTTCTTGATGACCCACTGCCTATTAATGATAACTTTCCTGATGAACAATTAGCGGTTGTCAATGCTTCTCGTACTACTCCTTGGTATGCTGATTATGCTAATTACATTGTTGCTAAATATATACCGCCTAGTTTCACATACCAGCAAAAGAAAAAGTTCTTTTATGATTTAAGACATTACTTCTGGGATGATCCACACCTTTATAAAGAAGGAGTAGATGGTATTATTAGATGTTGTGTGCCTGAGCATGAACAAGAACAAATCCTACGCAAGTGTCACTCTGAATCCTATGGAGGACACCACGCTGGAGATAGAACTGCACACAAGGTACTACAATCTGGTTTTTATTGGCCTACTCTCTTCAAAGATGCTCGTAAGTTTGTCTTATCTTGTGATGAATGTTAAATAATAGGAAACATTAGTAGACGTCAAGAAATGCCTATGAATTATTCTCTTCTTATTGAACCGTTTGATGTTTGGGGCTTCGATTATATGGGACCTTTTCCTGCCTCCAATGGTTATACACATATTCTAGTTGCTGCTGATTACGTTACTAAGTGGGTAGAAGCTATTCCAACTAGTAGTGCTGATCATAACACTTCTATTAAAATGCTTGAAGAAGTTATTTTTCCGAGGTTTGGAGTCCCTAGATATCTTATGACTGATGGTGGTTCACACTTTATTCATGGTGCTTTCCGTAAGATGCTCGCTAAGTATGATGTCAATCATAGAATCGCATCTCCTTATCACCCGCGGTCTAGTGGTCAAGTAGAGTTGAGCAATAGAGAGCTCAAATTAATTTTGCAAAAGACTGTGAATAGATCTAGAAAGAATTGGTCCAAAAAACTTGATGATGCATTATGGGCCTATAGAACTGCATACAAAAATCCTATGGGTATGTCTCCATATAAGATGGTCTATGGAAAAGCATGTCATTTACCTCTTGAACTTGAACATAAGGCATATTGGGCTATTAAAGAGCTCAATTATGACTTCAAACTTGCCGGTGAGAAAAGGTTATTTGATATTAGCTCACTTGATGAATGGAGAACCCAAGCATATGAGAATGCCAAGCTTTTCAAAGAAAAAGTCAAACGCTGGCATGATAAGAGGATACAAAAGCGTGAGTTTAACGTAGGAGATTATGTGTTATTATTCAACTCTCATTTAAGATTTTTTGCAGGATAACTTCTCTCAAAATGGGAAGGTCCCTACGTTATCGAGGAGGTCTATTATTCTGGTGCTATAAAAATCAACAACTTCGAAGGCACAAATCCGAGGGTGGTAAACGGTCAAAGAATTAAACATTATATTTCAGGTAATCCTATCAATGTTGAAACTAATATTATTGAAACCATAACCCCTGAGGAATACATAAGAGACTCTTTCCAGAACGTTCCAGACTCCAAAAAGGCATAGGTACGTGGTACGGTAAGTAAACCGACTCCAAAACAACTCTAATGGCAATTTTTATCAATTTTGGATTATTTAAGAATTTTAGGAAGAAAGAAGTAGTCCAAAAGGGACACGAGGCTCCCACGAGAGAGGAGGCCGCCCCCTCCCCTATAGGGCACGCCCCTGTCTCCTGGGCACATTGTGTGCCTCCCGGACTCCATTTTCTTGTATGTTACGTATTTCGGTCAGTAAAAATTCATTATATATACTACCGAAGGTTTTGACCAACGTATCACGCAATTATCCTCTGTTTTCGTTTCGAGCTATTTATGTTTCAGATCTAGAGCATCATGTCGTCTCCAAGCGCTCCCAAGGACAAGTTTTTCAAGAGGGTTATCAACCCCTATCTCGCGGAGGTGCTGCATCATCCTCAAACCATTGAGATGCGTGAAGGGGTGTTGCACATCTGCGATGTGGAGGGACCAAGGCGTACCGGGAGCGTGGAGACAAAGCTCTAAGCCGTGGAGCAAGAAGTTTTCAAGTGTCAAGGGATGGTGGAGCGTGGACTCAACGCCAACCAGATGATGATCACGGAGTTCACCAAGAACCACAAGCTGGATGCCAAAGTCATTGG
The DNA here is from genome assembly GCF_002162155.2 of Triticum dicoccoides. Classification (NCBI taxonomy): domain Eukaryota; kingdom Viridiplantae; phylum Streptophyta; class Magnoliopsida; order Poales; family Poaceae; genus Triticum; species Triticum dicoccoides. Next base: position 196,684,255 of record NC_041383.1, read on the forward strand.
GGAGACCATCTTCAAGCTTCAAGAGAAAATCGAGCACCTCCAAGCCCAGACTTATGACCTGCAAAACCAGAACTTTGAGTATGAATATAGATTCAAGCGAATGAGTTTGGCTAAAAATTTAAGGATCCCGGAGACTCGATCATCCTTTTATGATGGAGAGCCTATGCCCTGGAAGACGGACGACAAGCCTACATCATCAACAACTCCTACTTCACCACCTCCGAGGAAATAATCATATGGGTATAGGCACTCCCCTTGGCAACTGCCAAGCTTGGGGGGAGGTGCCCCGGTATCGTATCACCATCACACTCTTATCTTGACCGCTTTATTTAGTTTGATCCTTTTAGTAGTATCTTGATCTAGTAGATTGAAGTTTTCATATCAAGTAGTTTTGAGTTTTGCATTGTGATCCCTTTATGTAATCGAGTCCGTGTGCTATCTATAATAAAGATTAGTGTTGAGTCAAGGGCTTTGCTATGTTGCCATGATCTTGAGAAAATAGAAAGAACAAAAGAGTTCATATTGATCTTTTGGATAGTGATAACTTCACACATAGAAAGTATGAGGCATAAAAAATGTTGAGAGTTGATGAACGTAGCCTTGGTCATCGTTGCAATAAATAGGAAGTGATAAGGAAAGAGGGGTTCACATATAAATATATTATCTTGGACATCTTTTATGATTGTGAATCACTCATTAAGTATGACATGCTAAAAGAGTTGATGTTGGACAAGGAAGACAACGTAATGGTTTACGTTTTCCGACATCTCAGTTAAAGTATATTGTCATTGACCTTCCAAACATGTTGAGCTTGCCTTCCCCCCTCATGCTAGCCAAAATTCTTGCACCAAGTAGAGATACTACTTGTGCTTCCAAATATCCTTAAACCCAGTTTTGCCATGAGAGTCCACTATACCTACCTATGGATTGAGTAAGATCCTTCAAGTAAGTTGTCATCGGTGCAAGCAATAAAAATTGCTCTTTAAATATGCATGACTTATTAGTGCAGAGAAAATAAGCTTTGTACGAACTTGTTGTGGAAGTAATAAAAGCGACGGACTGCATAATAAAGGTCCACATACAAGGGGCAATATAAAGTGACGTTCTTTTGCATTAAGATTTTGTGCATCAACCCTAAACGCGCATGACAACCTCTGCTTCTCTCTGCGATGGGCATATCTTTTACTTTATGTTTTTACTTTATGCTTGAGTCAAGGTGATCCTCACCTTTCCTCTTTTTCATTTTCTCCTTTGGCAAGCTCCTCGTGTTTGAAAGATCATGATACATATATCCAATTGGATGTAAGTTGGCATAGGCTATTATTGTTGACATCACCTAAAGGTGAATACGTGGGGAGGCAACACAATAAGCCCCTATCTTTCTCAGTGTCCGGCTGAAACTCTATAACCACAAGTATCGCGTGAGTGTTAGCAATTATAGGAGACTACGAGATAGTTGAGTATGTGAGCTTGTTGAAAAACTATATTATTGACTCTTTCTGATGTTACGATAAATTGCAATTGCTTCAGTGACCGAGACTATAGTTTGTTAGTTCCCAATGAAGTTTTTGAACCATAATTGACATTGTGAATTGTTTATTACTTGAACATAGGAAATCATATGACAAAAATGTATATATGTTGCTGTTATTAGAATGATCATGATGCCCTCATGTCCGTATTTTATTTTTATCGACACCTCTATCTCTAAACATGTGGACATATTTTTCGATTTCGGCTTCCGCTTCAGGACAAGCGAGGTCTAAGCTTGGGGGAGTTGATACGTCCATTTTGCATCATGCTTTTATATCAATATTTATTGCATTATGGGCTGTTATTACACATTATATCTCAATACTTATGGCTATTCACTCTTATTTTACAAGGTTTACCATGAAGAGGGGGAATGCCGGCAGCTGGAATTCTTGCTGGAAAAGGAGAAAACGTTGGAAACCTATTCTGCACAACTCCAAAAGTCCTGAAACTCCACGAAACCACTTTTTGGATTTAATAAGAATTTATGAGCGAAAGAAATAGGCTAGGGGGGGCCACACCCTGTCTAGGAGACAGGGGCGCCCCCCCTGTAGGGCGCGGCCTCCTATCTCCTGGGCCCCCTGGTGGGCCTCCGGCGTCCATCTTCTGCTATATCATCACTTTTACCCTCTATGCAAGCTTACGGGACGAAACTCCGCCGCCACGAGGCGGAACCTTGGCGGAATCAATCTAGGGCTCTGGCGAAGCTGTTCTGCCGGGGACACTTCCCTCCGGGAGGGGGAAATCATCACCAACGTCATCACCAACGATCCTCTCATCTAGAGGGGGTCAATCTCCACCAACATCTTCACCAGCACCATCTCCTCTCAAAACCCTAGTTCATCTTTTGTATCCAATCTTGTATCAAAACCACAAATTGGTACCTGTGGGTTGCTAGTAGTGTTGATTACTCCTTGTAGTTGATGCTAATTGGTTTACTTGGTGGAAGATCATATGTTCAGATCCTTTATGCATATTATTACTCCTCTGATTATGAACATGAATATGCTTTGTGAGTAGTTATGTTTGTTCCTAAGGACATGGGTGAAGTATTGCTATTAGTAGTCATGTGAGTTTGGTATTCGTTCGATATTTTGATGAGATATATGTTGTCTTTCCTCTAGTGGTGTTATGTGAACGTCGACTACATGACACTTCACCATTATTTGGGCCTAGTGGAAGGCATGGGGAAGTAATAAGTAGATGATGGGTTGCTAGAGTGACAGAAGCTTAAACCCTAGTTTATGCGTTGCTTCGTTAGGGGTTGATATGGATCCATAGGCTTAATGCTGTGGTTAGGTTTACCTTAATACCTTCTTTTGTAGTTGCGGATGCTTGCAATAGGGGTTAATCATAAGTGGGATGCTTGTCCAAGTTAGGGCAGTACCCAAGTACCGGTCCACCCACATATCAAATTATCAAAGTACCGGACGCGAATCATATGAACGTGATGAAAACTAGCTTGACGATAATTCCCAATGTGTCCTCGGGAGCTCCTTCTTCATTATTAGAATTTGTCCAGGCTTATCCTTTGCTACCTAAAGGATTGGGCCACCTTGCTGCACTTTATTTACTTTATTTACTTTTTGCTCGTTACTATTTATCTTATCACAAAACTATCGATTACCTACAGTTTCAGTGCTTGCAGAGAAAACCTTACTGAAAACCGCTTATCATTTCCTTCTGCTCCTCGTTGGGTTCGACACTCTTACTTATTGAAAGGAATACGATAGATCCCCTACACTTGTGGGTCATCACATATCACATCACAACATGCCCTACAAAAGCAAGTTAGACGTCCTCTACTTTGTTGTTGCAAGCGTTCTTAACTACGCAAAAAACCACAACGGTGATTTATCAACTTTGCTGTTTTAACCTTCTTCAAGGACCGACCGTAGTCAAATTCGATTCAACTAAAATAGGAGAAACAGACACCCGTGAGCCACCTTTATGTAAAACTTGTTGCATGTCAGTCGATGAAACCGGTCTCATGTGCGTGGACATCTAAGATAGGTTTGGGCCGCTTCATCGTACAATACCGCCGAATCACAATTACGTTGGTGGTAAGTAGCATGACTATGATCGCCCACAACTCTTTGTGTTCTACTCATGCATATCATCTATGCGTAGACCTGGATCGGATGCCATTGTTGGGAAATGTTGCATGGAAAAAAAATCTATGCACACACAAGATCTACCCATGGAGATGTATAGCAATGAGGGGGAGAGTGTGTCTACGTACCCTCGTAGAACATAAGAGGAAGCGTTCGTTAACGCGGTTGATGTAGTCGAACTTCTTCGCGATCCAACCGATCGAGTACCGAAGGTATGACACCGCACACATTCAGCTCGGTGACATCCTCGCCTTCCTTATCCAACAAGACGACAAAGTAGTGGATGGGTTCCGGCAGTACGACGGCATGGTGACGATGGTGGTGATGCTATGTCCGCAGGGCTTCGCCTAAGCACTACAAAAATATGACCGAGGGACAAAACTGTGGAGGGGGCGCCTTACACGGCTAAGGGGTTGTTGTGGTATTGTGTGGTGCCCCCTCCCACATATATATAGGTGGGGGGGGAGGGAGGAGACAACCAGGAGGCGCCCCAAGTGGGGCCGAATCCCACTTGGGGTCCTGCCCCTAGCTGCGCCCCGCTTGCCTTTTTAGGTGAGCGAGGAAAGGCTGGGGAGAGTGGTGATACGTCTCCGTCATATCTATAATTTTTGATCGTTCCATGCCAATATTCTACAACTTCCATATACTTTTGGCAATTTTTTATATTATTTTTGGGACTAACATATTGATCCAGTGCCTAGTGCCAGTTCCTGTTTGTTGCATGTTTTATGTTTCGCATAAACCCCATATCAAATGGAGTCCAAACGGGATAAAACGGATGGAGAATATTTTTGGAATATTTGGGAAATATGGGAGGAAGAATCAATGCGAGACGGTGCCCGAGGTGGCCATGAGGCAGGGGGTGCGCCTGCCCCTACTAGGCGCGCCCCTGACCCTCGTGGGCCCCTCGTAAGGCGGTTGCTGCTATTCTTTTGCCGCAAGAAAGCTAATTTTTGGGGAAAATCCTGGCGAAGGTTTCAGTCCAATCGGAGTTACGGATCTCCGAATATAAAAGAAACGGTGAAAGTGCAGAATCCGGGAACGCAGAAACAGAGAGAGACAGAGAGACAGATCCAATCTTGGAGGGGCTCTCGTCCCTCCCACGCCATGGGAGCCAACGACCAGAGGCGAAATCCTTCTCCCATCTAGGGAGAAGGTCAAGGAAGAAAAAGAAGAATGGGGGCTCTCTCCCCCATGCTTCTGGTGATGCCGGAACACCACCGGGGCCATCATCATCACCGCGATCTTCACCAACAACTTCACCGCCTTCATCACCAACTCTTCCTCCCTTTATGCAGCGGTGTAACCTCTCTTTTACCCGCTGTAATATCTACTTAAACATGGTGATCAACGCATATATTATTTCCCAATGATGTATGGCTATCCTATGGTGTTTGAGTAGATCCGTTTTGTCCTATGGGTTAATTGATGATCGTGATTGGTTTGAGTTACATGTTTTATTATTGGTGATGTCCTATGGTGCTCTCCGTGTCGTGCAAGCGTGAGGGATCCCCGCTGTAGGGTTTGCAATATGTTCATGATTTGCTTATGGTGGGTGGCGTGAGTGACAGAAGCACATACCCGAGTAAGTAGGTTGTTTGCGTATGTGATAAAGGGGACTTGATACTTTAATGCTATGGTTGGGTTTTACCTTAATGATCTTTAGTAGTTGCGGATACTTGCTAGAGTTCCAATCATTAGTGCATATGATCCAAGAAGATAAAGTATGTTACCTTATGCCTCTCCCTCAAATAAAATTGCGATAGTGATTACCGGTCTAGTTATCGATTGCTTAGGGACAAATAACTTTCTCGTGACAGCAAGCTCTTTACTAAAACTAATTTAGTTGTGTCTTCATCTAAACAGCCCCTAGTTTATATTTACATGCTCTTTATTATCTTGCAAACCTATCCAACAACACCTACAAAGTACTTCTAGTTTCATACTTGTTCTAGGTAAGGCGAACACTAAGCATGCGTAGAGTCGTATCAGTGGCAGATAGGACTTGAGAGAATATTTGTTCTACCTTTAGCTCCTCATTGAGTTTGACACTCTTACTTATCGAAAGAGGCTACAATTATCCCCTACACTTGTGGGTTATCAAGACATTTTTCTGGCGTCGTTGCCGGGGAGTCATAGCGTGGGGTGAATATTCTCGTGTGTGCTTGTTTGTTTTATCACTAAGAAATTTTTATTTGCTATTTTTAGTTGTTCTCTACCTTTAGTTATGGATATGGAACACGAAATACCAAAAAATTAGGTGTACTTGCTACTCATGGAGATGGGGAACCTCCTAAAACCCTCAATGCTCGTTATGTGAAAGAAATTATGTACTACTTTGATAATCCTGAGAAAACCCCATTCAATTATGTTATGGGAGACACGTTGGATCAACGTGAATACTTTAGGGATTATCGCTTGAAACAAAAAGGGAAACTATTATGGGATCAAATTTATATGTTGCGTTGGTATGCTCTAGATCTATGCTTGAGACATGATTATACTTGTTGCTCTAGGATAAAGTCTCCACACCTTCCCTTTTCATGCAAATTCAATGATAATAAAACCTTGGCTTCTTATGCTAATGGTATCTATGATTACTATGATGTGGAACAAATACAAGAGTTCGTTGCTTTTATGGGTGCTTATGAGATTGAATCTATGTTTAAAAAGTTTGAAGATTTTGATGATTCAGTTTACAGACCTGAAAATTTTGCTATACTTAGATATTGCTATGAAAATTATGAATACAATTCCGACATTGATGCATTTATTGAGAAAGTCACCGCTATCCAAGAAGAGACTAATATTTTGCAGGAGTCTATGGAAGAAGAAATTGATGAAACTGTGAGCTCATTGGATGAAAAAGATGACGAGGAGGGCGAAGAACAAAAGGAGGAAGAGTGGATTAGCTACCCGTGCCCACCTTCTAACGAGAGTAACTCTTCAACTCATACATTGTTTAATTTCCCTTCGTGCTTACCGAAGGATGATTGCTATGATGATTGCTATGATCCCGTTGATTTTCTTGAAATATCCCTTTTTGATGATGCTTGATATGCTTGTGGCCAAGATGCCAATATGAATTATGCTTATGGAGATGAACTTGCTATAGTTCCTTATGTTAAACATGAAATTGTTTCTATTGCACCCACACATGATAGTCCTATTATCTTTTTGAATTCTCCAAACTACACTATATCGGAGAAGTTTGTGCTTATTAAGGATTATATTGATGGGTTGGCTTTTACCGTTGCACATGATAATTTTGATGAATGTAATATGCATGTGCTTGCTGCTCCTACTTGCAATTATTATGAGAGAGGAACTATATCTCCACCTCTCTATGTTTCCAATATGATAAAATTGCAAGAAACTGCTTATACTATGCATTGGCTTTTACTTGGTGTGCATGCATTGTTCTTTTATGGCATGCCGATGCATAGGAAGAGAGTTAGACTTCGTTGTTGCATGATTTATGTTACTTTGTGCTCCATACTAAATCAAAAATCATTGTTAATTAAAATTGGCTTTGATATACCTTGGGATCCGGGTGGATCCATTACTTGAGCACTATATGCCTAGCTAAATGGCTTTAAAGAAAGCGTTGCCAGGGAGACAACCCGGAAGTTTTAGAGAGTCATTTATTTCTATTGAGTGATTTAATATAGTCTAAAAAAAAAAGAGGGGAACAAAAAAAATTCAAAAAGGAAAATGAAAGTAAGAAGGATAAGCATTGTTGAAGTGGGAGAGCTCCTTGAACTTTGTTCATGCTCACGGAAACTTTGTGAATCTTAATTACAGAAACTTTTCATCAAAAATAATTATCCCCTTTTACAATTCCATTGTATTATAAAAATAATGTGCCAAGGTTTGCCTTTAGGATGTTTACAATGCTTGTTGGTTTGAACGGTGCAGGACAGAAACTTTGGCTGTAGTGCGCGATTTTACATTTTTTACGTCAAACGGTTCTGATTATTTTTGCACTGTCTTTCTATACAAATTGTTTATTTTTCCTAATTTTGGTAGAATTTTTGGGGTACCAGAAGTATGGTGAATGTTTAGATTGCTACAGACTGTTCTATTTTTGACAGATTCTGTTTTTGATGCATAGTTTACTTGTTTTGATGAAACTATCAATTTCTATCAGTGTGTTAAGCCATGGAAAAGTTATATTACATTAGACACAATGCAAAAAATATATGAATTGGTTTGCAACAGTACTTAGAGTAGTGATTTGCTTTATTACACTAACGGATCTTACTGAGTTTTCTGTTGAAGTTTTGTGTGGATGAAGTGTTTGATCGAGGAGGTCTCGATATGAGGAAAAGGAAGAGAGGCAAGAGCTCAAGCTTGGGGATGCACAAGGCACCCCAAGTAAATATTCAAGGAGACTCAAGCGTCTAAGCTTGGGGATGCCCCGGAAGGCATCCCCTCTTTCTTCAACAAGTATTGGTATGTTTTCGGATTTGTTTCGTTCATGCGATATGTGCAAGTCTTGGAGCGTCTTTTGCATTTAGTTTTCACCTTTCTTTTATGCACCATGCTGGTATGAGATATTACTTGGTTTATTTATAGAACGATCATGGCACTTCACTTAAATCTTTTGAGTATGGCTTTATAGAATGCTTCATGTGCTTCACTTATATCATTTGAAGTTTGGATTGCGTGTTTCTCTTCACATAGAAAACCGCCATTTGTAGAATGCTTTTTTGCTTCACTTATATTTGTTAGAGCGTGGGAATATCTTTTGCAAAAAGAATTAAACTCTCTTGCTTCACTTATATCAATTTAGAGAGATGACATGAATTGGTCATTCACATGGTTAGTCATAAAATCCTACATAAACTTGTAGATCGCTGAATATGATATGGTTCGTTCCTTGCAATAGTTTTGCGATATAAAGATGGTGATATTAGAGTCATGCTAGTGGGTAGTTGTGGATTGTAGAAACACTTGTGTTGAGGTTTGCAAGTCACGTAGCATGCACGTATGGTAACCGTTGTGTGACAAATTTGAAGCATGGAGTGTTTCTTTGATTGTGTTCCTTCTGAGTGGTGGTCGGGGAGGAGGGTCTTTTCCTACCAATCTATCCCCCTAGGGGCATGCGTAGTAGTACTTTGCTTTGAGGGCTAATAAACTTTTGCAATAAGTATATGAGTTCTTTATGAGATTTTCACCTCATATGGCTCCTCGGTCAATTCTTTCGAAGGGATCCTTTTCCTCGTTCGAGAGTCTCCGCCCTTTTTCCACTCCGTCCCGAAGACTAACTAAGACCAATTGAGTCACATTTTCGTGTTCTAATTGAACACTTTCCATTTATGATATGATTAAAGGAGAAGATTGTTCTTTTACCAAACATATGCAGATCAAATCACGTCTTATAATAAGAAGAAATCTTTCTCGGTATCAATCCCCTTGCCCCTCATTCTTTGAGAATCAAAAGGATCCTTTTCGAGTTTCCATTTCTTCATTTGGAATCTGGGCTCTTCTATCTTCGACTTATTTTTTTGGCTTTATTCTTTATTTATTTCATTTCGATTTTTTCCTCTTCCTCTATCCCTATCCTCTAGGTACAGTGTTTGCATCAATAGAGAACCTTTTCCTCTGTATGAATCTATATTATTCCATTCCAATTTCTTCCCGAAACTTCCTAAGAAAAATCCCGAATTGGAACCAAAATTGACGGGTTAGTGTGAGCTTATCCATGCGGTTAGGCACTCTTCAAATAGGAATCCATTTTCTAACTGGCTTTTGTGCTTTGGTGAGTCGTCCGAGATCTTTTCGATGACCTATGTTGTGTTGAAGGGATATCTATATGATCCGATCGATTGCATAAGACCCGCAGTAGCAATAAAACGGGAAAAGTATACAGAAAAACAGTTCTTTTCAATTTTTATTATATATATTAGTTCATTTCTATTTCTAGATATCTATTTCTATATATTAGTATTAGTTAGTAGTACTATTAGTTACCGATCCCGGCTTTGTGAGTTCTTTCTTCCGTGATGAACTGTCGGCACCAGTCCTACATTTTTTCTCTGTGGACCGAGGAGAAAGGGGGATCAGCAGGAATAGGACTGTACCATGAGAGAAGCACAGAGGTCAACCCGCTTCAAATATGGAACATGGATTCTGGCAATGCAACGGAGTTGGGTCCTCATATAGATCTGAATGAATCAGTCTTTCTACAGAGGTCAATCTTTGCCTATTAGGCAAGAGGATAGCAAGTTCTAAATTCTATCTCGGTAGGACATGGATTTCTATTACTAATGTGAGTCCATGGATTATACGCACTCTCACCCTTCCATCATTGCTAGCCTCTTCGGTACCGTGCATTGCCCTTTCTCACCTCGAGAGTCGGTGCAAACTTCGCCGGTGCATCCAAACCCCGTGATATGATACGCTCTGTCACACATAAGCCTCCTTATATCTTCCTCAAAACAGCCACCATACCTAACTATCATGGCATTTCCATAGCCATTTTGAGATATATTGCCATGCAACTTCCATCATCATCATATACATGACTTGAGCATTCATTGTCATATTGCCTTGCATGATCGTAAGATAGCTAGCATGATGTTTCCACGGCTTGTCCGGTTTTTGATATCTTTGCTATGATAGATCATCGCACATCCCGGTACACCACCAGAGGCATTCATATAGAGTCATATCTTTGTTCTAGTATCGAGTTGTAATATTGAGTTGTAAGTAAATAAAAGTGTGATGTTCATCTTATAGAGCATTGCCCCATGAAAAAAAAAGAGGCCAAAGAAGCCTAAATAAAAAGAGGGGGCCAAAGAAGCCCACCCAAAAAAAGAGAAAAAAAAGAAAAAAAGGAAAAAGAAAAGGGGCAATGTTACTATCCTTTTTCCACACTTGTGCTTCAAAGTAGCACCATGTTCTTCATATAGAGAGTCTCCTATGTTATCACTTTCATATACTAGTGGGAATTTTCATTATAGAACTTGGCTTGTATATTCCAACGATGGGCTTCCTCAAATGCCGTAGGTCTTCATGAGCAAGCAAGTTGGATGCACACCCACTTAGTTTTCAGTTTGAGCTTTCATACACTTATAGCTCTAGTGCATCCGTTGCATGGCAATCCCTACTCCTCGCATTGACATCAATTGATGGGCATCTCCATAGCCCGTTGATTAGCCGCGTCAATGTGAGAATTTCTCCCTTTTTGTCTTCTCCACATAACCTCCACCATCATATTCTATTCCACCTATAGTTTTATATGCATGGCTTGCGCTCATGTATTGCATGAGGGTTGAAAAAGCTGAAGCGCATTAAAAGGTATGAACCAATTGCTCGGCTTGTCATCAGGGTTGTGCATGATGGGAGCATTTTGTGTGACGAAAATGAAGCATGGCCAAACTATATGATTTTGTAGGGATAAGCTTGCTTTGGCCATGTTGTTTTGAAAAGACATGATTGCTTTATTAGTACGCTCGAAGTATTATTGTTCTTATGTCAAATGATAGACCATTGCTTTGAATCACTCGTGTCTTAATATTCATGCCATGATTAGATATATGATCAAGATTATGCTAGGTAGCATTCCACATCAAAAAATATCTTTTTTATCATTTACCTACTCGAGGACGAGCAGGAATTAAGCTTGGGGATGCTGATACGTCTCCATCGTATCTATAATTTTTGATTGTTCCATGCCAATATTCTACAACTTCCATATACTTTTGGCAACTTTTTATATTAATTTTGGGACTAACATATTGACCCAGTGCCCAATGCTAGTTCCTGTTTGTTGCATGTTTTATGTTTCGCAGAAACCCCATATCGAACGGAGTCCAAACGGGATAAAAACGGACGGAGAATATTTTTGGAATTGGAAAATATGGGAGGAAGAATCAACGCGAGACGGTGCCCGAGGTGGCCACGAGGTAGGGGGCGCGCCCCTGACCCTCGTGGGCCCCTTGTAAGGCGGTTGCTGCTATTCTTTTGCCGCAAGAAAGCTAATTTTCGGGAAAAAAATCCTGGCGAAGGTTTCAGTCCAATCGGAGTTACGGATCTCCGGATATAAAAGAAACGGTGAAAGGGCAGAATCCGGGAATGCAGAAACGGAGAGAGACAGAGAGACAGATCCAATCTCGGAGGGGCTCCCGCGTCTCCCCCGCCATGGGAGACAAGGACCACAGGGGAAACCCTTCTCCCATCTAGGGAGAAGGTCAAGGAAGAAGAAGAAGAACGGGGGCTCTCTCCCCCTTGCTTCCGGTGGCGCCGGAACGCCGCCGGGGCCATCATCATCACCGCGATCTTCACCAACAACTTCACCGCCTTCATCATCAACTCTTCATCCCTCTATGCAGCGGTGTAACCTCTCCTTTACCCGCTGTAATCTCTACTTAAACATGGTGCTCAACGCTATATATTATTTCCCAATGATGTATGGCTATCCTATGATCTTTGAGTAGATTCGTTTTGTCCTATGGGTTAATTGATGATCGTGATTGGCTTGAGTTGCATGTTTTATTATTGGTGCTATCCTCTGGTGCTCTCCGTGTCGCGCAAGAGTGAGGGATCCCCGCTGTAGGGTTTGCAATATGTTCATGATTTGCTTATGGTGGGTGGCGTGAGTGACAAAAGCACAGACCCGAGTAAGTAGGTTGTTTGCAGATGGGATACAGGGGACTTGATACTTTAATGCTATGGTTGGGTTTTACCTTAATGATCTTTAGTAGTTGCGTATGCTTGCTAGAGTTCCAATCATAAGTGCATATGATCCAAGAAGAGAAAGTATGTTAGCTTATGCCTCTCCCTCAAATAAAATTGCGATAGTGATTACCGGTCTAGTTATCGATTGCTTAGGGACAAATAACTTTCTCATGACAACAAGCTCTTTACTAAAACTAATTTAGTTGTGTCTTCATCTAAACAGCCCCTAGTTTATATTTACGTGCTCTTTATTATGTTGCAAACCTATCCAACAACACCTACAAAGTACTTCTAGTTTCATACTTGTTCTAGGTAAGGCGAACACTAAGCGTGCGTAGAGTCGTATCAGTGGCAGATAGGACTTGAGAGAATATTTGTTCTACCTTTAGCTCCTCATTGGGTTCGACACTTGTCGATGTCAAAACCGGCGGATCTTGGGTAGGGGGTCCCGAACTGTGCGTCTAGGCGGAGGGTAACAGGAGACAAGGGACACGATGTTTTTACCCAGGTTCGGGCCCTCTCGATGGAGGTAAAACCCTACTCCTGCTTGATTGATATTGATGATATGGGTGGTACAAGAGTGGATCTACCACGAGATCAAGGAGGCTAAACCCTAGAAGCTAGCCTATGGTATGATTGTTGTTCTGTTCTATGGACTAAAACCCTCCGGTTTATATAGACACCAGAGAGGGCTAGGGTTACACAGAGTCGGTTACAATGGTAGGAGATCTACATATCCATATCGCCAAGCCTGCCTTCCACGCCAAGGAAAGTCCCATTCGGACACGGGACGAAGTCTTCAATCTTGTATCTTCATAGTCTTGGAGTCCGACCGATGATGATAGTTCGGCTATCCGGACACCCCCTAGTCCAGGACTCCCTCAGTAGCCCCTGAACCAGGCTTCAATGACGACGAGTCCGGCGTGCATATTGTCTTTGACATTGCAAGGCGGGTTCCTCCTCCGAATAATTCATAGAAGATCGTGAACACGAGGATAGTGTCCGGCTCTGTAGAATAAATTCCACATACCACCGTAGAGAGAATAATATTTACACAAGTTCAATCTGCTGACGTATTTTGTGGCGTGACGTCACACCACAACCAAGCCTTTACTCGAATTGTTTTTATTATACCACCTCAGCGCGTTTAGTGAAGCGGTTTCCTTGGCACGTCTTGTCGAAGCAGAGATGATGTTCCCCTTATTCTGGGATTCCCATCAATACGGACGTGGGTAACCCAACCGCGCCATTGATTGCGGCGCTTGGGTGATAAGCGAGTTTTACCAGGCCGGTGGGGACGCATAGTTTCGTCCGCCCATATATAAGGGGATAAGGATCCACGTTTTTTACCTACGCCTTCTTCCTCCTTTGCTTATCCATCTCCGCGCACTCGAGCTCCAGCACCCAAGTCCGCACATCTCACCTCGACCTTCTCCAACCATGTCCGGAGCGGGAGGCAAGTGGATGGCCTCCTCCATTACGGAGGGGCACATCAAGAAGCTGCGCAGCGCCGGATATCTATCCAGCGACATCGCGCACCGGCTCCCCGACGAGGGGCAGCTCATCCCCACCCCCGGGCCCCATGAGAGGGTGGTATTCCTTCCCCATTTCCTCCACGGACTGGGCTTCCCACTCCACCCCTTTGTCCGGGGGCTCATGTTCTACTACGGCCTGGATTGCCATGATCTGGCCCCGAATTTCGTCCTCAACATCTCGGCGTTTATCGTCGTGTGCGAGGCCTTCCTCTGCATCCAGCCCCACTTCGGCTTGTGGCTCAAGACCTTCAATGTCAAGCCGAAGGTTGTGAAGGGAAGCCAAGCGGAGTGCGGAGGCACCATGGTGGGCAAAATGCCCAACGTCACTTGGCTCGAGGGCACCTTCGTGGAAACCATCAAAGGGTGGCAATCGGGGTGGTTCTACATCACCGAGCCGCGTGACCCTAAATGGGCAGCGGCCCCCGAATTCAGATCTGGCATCCCCATGCGGCTCACCTCCTGGAAAGAGAAGGGCCTGCCATGGGGTAGTTCGGAAGAGCTGACCGGACTCCAGTCCTGTCTCCAAACCCTGGTGAACAAGAAGCACAAGCTTGTCAATGTGATCCAGGTCATGCTCGTCCGCCAGATTCTCCCCTGCCAACAACGGGACTTCAATTTGTGGGAGTTTGATCCGGCACAGCACCGGACCTTGAGTGGGCTCTTCGACACTACGTACGAAGATGCCTGGAGAGTGCTGTTCAAGGGCGCCGAAGCTCCCGCATCCGCTACCGAAGATCGCGGATTCAGCTCGCAGCGTCCGGCTGGCGAGGTAAGCTATGTTATCCTTTATGGGACACTTGCTTTTCATGTTTTGACCTTATGCGGGATCTAAACTCCCAACACCTTTAACAGGCCTGGCAAGCAACGTCCGGACAGGTTAACTGTCCGGCTCCCGTTCCAGAAGACCCAACGGATGCCCGTTTGACAGGGCTGATGGTCCCGGCACTTTACGTAGTGCCAGAGAAGAAGGCCAAGAAGAAGGCCACGGGAACCCGAAGGAGTTCCCGGCGTCAGGTGGTATCGGACTCATCGTCCGATGACTCCGAGGCGGACTCCTCCCACGAGGACGAGGAGGATAAGAAAGAGGCCTCTCCCCCAGCGAGGGGAGAGAGGTAGAGGAAGGCCTCCCCAACGAGGGAGGCCGAAGGGTCCAAGAAGGGAAGGACCCTTCCCCCGGACCGTTCCGCCAATGTCGGCGATGGCGACGAGGAGTGGCCCTCAAGGGCCAAGCCCCTGGCGAGATCGTAAGTATCCGGACTCCCAAATAACTTCATGATTTTTCTTTTCGCCAAACAGTGTATTTCTAATGCCGCATACAACCCTGCAGCCCGCCCAAGGACGATCTTCCCGCTTCGTCGAGCGGGTCCTTGGGTACGTCGGATGTGGTAGTACTTCACTTCCGACCGCCTCCACCCCCAATGACACCGACGACGCCGAGGTGCGATCCCAGAGAGGGACCCACCCAGAGGAGGAGGCCCCAGAGGTGCCACAGGGCAACCTCCCGGACTTCATACCGGACTCCGCACCGGAACTTACAGTGGTTCCGGAGTCCGGCGGGCGGCCCCTTCATAAGAAGGGCAAGACTGTGACGCCAGCGGCCTCCGTCCAACCGGAGGCGCCGGATAACTTGCTGGAGGCGCTCGACGGCGCTTCCGTTGAAGAGGAACACCGCACTGTCATGAGTGCGGTGATTCAGAAGGTTCAACTCGCCAAAAGTGGGCTGACCGAGGCCTGCAGCAGCCTTCTAACAGGCTTTGAGGTAAGAATTTTAATATATGTAAAATAGTACCGCATAGACAGTAGCCCCTGGTGCTCGGTTCGGTGTTCGGAAAGAAAATCCGGACTGAGGATCTAAAGAGATATACGCAGGAGTCTTAAAAATATGTCAATATGGGATTGCAGGCTGCGCTGCTGACCTCTGCCGCACTGACTGCGGAGGTCAATGCTTTGAAGCAAAGCCTCGAGCGGTCCGAGAGAGAGCTCGGTCGTGCCAAGAAGCAACTCGAGGACAAGGAAGGTGAATAACACCTTATTAAAGTTGTACCTTGCAGAAAAGGATTTGATTGTAAGAGAAATGACAAGGATAATGTGGGTACTCCAGGGGCCACGAACGAGGTGGCGACCCTGAAGGAGGCGGTGTTCGCAGCCGAACGTAATGCGGCCGTGGAGCGTGATGGGCGAGAGAAGCAGGAGGCACGGGTGGCGGAGGTACAGCAAGAGCTCCAGGCTCTCGTGGAAAAACATGAGAGTTTGGAGCGCGACTCGAAGACTCGAGAGTCCGAGCTTGCATCGGCTCTTGAGAGTGCCAAAGCCGCTAAGGCCGAAGCCCACAAGGCCCTCCAGGAAATTGAGGCGTTGAAGAAAATAGCGGCGGGTAAGGCATTTTTCATGCAAAGCAAGCATGTGAATGTGAATTACCTATTACTTACCCGAATTCGGAGCTCTCCAGGAGCGTTCGCAGATCTGCCCCGCAGCGTGTCCGATGCTGCCGCTTTCTACAGGGCCGAGGAGGGGAGCTCGACGGAGAAGGTCTTCTGATCTCAGTATGCTGAGGTCAGACATCCGGTGCCCCTTAGCGACCAGCTGAAGCAGCTAGTCGACCTCCACAAGGTGGCCGAACAGGCCATGAAGGGCCTCATAGTTCGGCTGTGGCCCAAGGAGGCCATGCCTGGGAGCTACTTCGGCCTGGTGCGGCGGCTGGTGGATGCGTGTCCATGGGTTGAAGTCATCAAGCACTCCGCCTGCATTGAAGGTGCCCGTCAGGCCCTTGCCCGTGCGAAGGTGCACTGGGGCAGGATGGACGCTGAGAAGCTTGTGACGGACGCGCCACCGACGGGCAAGGAGTATCGCACGCCCGAGATGTATTATAAGAGTGTCCTGAAGGGTGCCCGCATGATTGCGGGTGAGTGCTCCAAAGATGTAATATTTTAGTAGACTCGCCTTTTGTTATCCTGTGCGCTGAAAACTTTGTTCATATGCGCTAAGCAACGCTTGTGAATTTAAAATATTACCTTCTGTGCGGCCGTTTATCAAATCTGAGAGATGGCAAGTCGTCGGCTTCAGCCCCCATGCCACGAGTGCTGGGGTGTTCGGGATAAACTTGAGCGCTCTTGTTCCCATTTTTGGGTCCATCTAGGGAGGCGCTCAACACAACGAACAAGGCAACCGGACTTATAGTGCTTGAACACTCTCACTTAGCTATAGAATTCTATAATTTTAAATTTCGGCGAAGCCCCTAGTGTTCGGATGACCGAGTTCGGGGTGCTATCCACGCCTAGGCCGGACGAAGCCGGTTCCTCGCTCTAAGCGGCATAAGTCTTTAGGGACTCGAAAAAACCTCTCGAATAGCGACCAGCTCTCGCCTTATCATGACGGTCAGTTTTAGCTTTCTCCACTGAGGCGCTCGCCCAACTCAACTGGGGCGCAATCGCAGTGGTTCTCCCAGCGCTACCTTAGCCGATATAACGGAACGTAAGGTACCAAAACATGGGAGCCGGGCAAACCCAACTATTGACCCAAGACATGATTCGGAGCCGATGCATATAATGCTATAAGTTCGGGGTGCCGCACTTGTGAAAGTGTTCGGACTTATCACACCATAATGTGGGGAACTTAAGCCCCTGGTGTATTCAGCCGTACCAAAGTGTACGGATGCAACATGTCATAAATGAACATATGTATAAGAAAGGAATACAATTATAAGCAAAAAGCGATGCATCGTTTATTCAAGAAATACTGCCATGAATGCAGAACGATACAAATAGTGCAGTAAACAAGGGATGGGACTATTAAACATGTCCCCCTCCAGGGGTAGGCTGCGGAATGGTGTATAAAACAGATTTAATGCTCGTAATGGAGACCACCTAGATATTCGCCGTAGCCTTTCTCCTTCTCTGGCTGTTGCATCATGAGTTCGGCAGGTCTACTGCCGGACAGGGCCTCTGGTGAACGGAGTCTTGTGGGTAAGAAAAAAGAAAAAGGAAAAAAAGAATGACACACTTGGGAGCCCCTGGTGTGGTTAAGCCGCATTCTGGGCCTGTCGTGGTCGTGCCCCTCCCCCTATGCCCATGGTATCTCCAGAGCGTAATGATGTACGCGAAGGACCAGTCTTTCAATTTTGCAAGGGCTGGGGTTGGGGCCGCATTGCTACACGTGCTCGGAACGTGCCATGTGGTCTTGTTGTAGGTTACTCCGAGCGCGTTTAGCCGTGTCCGATCGCTTAACGGTCGGACTCGAGAATTGCCTTAAGAGGCTGCTCTGTACTTCTGTCGCGAGAGCCGCTGTGTGTTCCTCCATTCGGAGGAAGAGTTCAGTGTTTCCATTGACCGTGATGACTCCTCGAGGGCCTGGCATTTTGAGCTTGAGGTATGCGTAGTGCGGCACCGCGTTGAACTTTGCAAACGCGGTCCGTCCGAGCAGAGCATGATGGCCGCTGCGGAACGGAACTATGTCGAAGATTAACTCCTCGCTTCGGAAGTTATCCGGTGATCCGAAGACCACTTCCAGTGTAACTGAGCCTGTACAGTTGGCCTCTATACCTGGTATGACGCCTTTAAAGGTCGTTTTTGTGGGTTTAATCCTTGAGGGGTCTATGCCCACCTTGCGCACTGTATCCTGATAAAGCAGGTTCAGGCTGCTACCGCCGTCCATCAGGACTCTGGTGAGGTGAAATCCATCGACGATTGGGTCTAAAACCAATGCGGCGAATCCGCCGTGGCGGATGCTGATGGGGTGGTCCCTTCGATCAAAAGTGATCGGGCAGGAGGACCATGGGTTGAACTTCGGGGCGACTGGCTCCATCGCGTATACGTCCCTGAGTGCACGCTTCCGCTCCCTCTTGGATATGTGGGTTGCGTATATCATGTTCACCGTCCGCACTTGTGGGGGGAAACCCTTCTGTCCTCTATTGTTCGGCGGTCGGGTCTCTTCCTCGTCATCGCTATGCAGCCCCTTGTCATTGTTTTCGGCAATTAGCTTGCCTGCCTGCTTGAATACCCAACAATCACTGTTGGTCTGATTAGCTGGCTTTTCGGGGGTGCCTTGTATCTGGCACGAGCGGTCGAGTATTCGGTCCAAATTGGACGGAACTGGAGTAGTTCTTTTGAATGGCTTTTTCCGCTAACCGGGTTTGGAGCCTCTGAATCCGGCATTGACTGCCGTATCCTCAGTATTCTCGCCGTTAATGCGGCGTTTGTGCTTGTTGCAACGCGACCTGCCGTTGCGGTCCTTAGTATCCGGACTGCCAGAATTTTTGCTAAGGTTGTTGCTGCGGGCTAGCCAGCTGTCCTCTCCCGCGCAGAAGCGGGTCATGAGTGATGTGAGGGCTGCCATGGATTTCGGCTTTTCCTGTCCCAGGTGCCGGGCAAGCCACTCGTCGCGGATGTTATGTTTGAAGACCGCGAGGGCCTCCGCGTCCGGACAGTCGACGATTTGATTTTTCTTAGTTAAGAACCGTGTCCAGAATTGTCTGGCCGATTCGTCTGGATGCTGAATTATATGGATTAGGTCGTCAGCGTCTGGTGGTCGCACATACGTGCCCTAGAAGTTATCAAGGAATGCGGCTTCCAGGTCCTCCCAACACCCAATTGATTCTGCTGACAAGTTGTTAAGCCAATGCCGAGCTGGTCCTTTAAGCTTGAGTGGGAGGTATTTGATGGCGTGAAGATCATCACCGCAGGCCATGTGGATATGAAGGAGATAGTCTTTGATCCAAACCGCGGGGTCTGTTGTGCCATTATAGGATTCAATATTCACGGGTTTAAACCCTTCGGGGATTTGATGATCCATTACTTCATCTGTGAAGCATAGTGAGTATGCGGCGCCTCTATATTGGGCTATATCATGACGTAGCTCAAACGAGCTTTGTCTACTGTGTTCGGCCTGGCCGGACTTGCTGTGTCCGGCGCGACGGTTGTCGTCGCGTATCATGGGGCGCCCACGCGATCCGTAGATCGATCTTGATTGTCTTGCCTTATCCTCCAATATATCTCGCAAGTCCGGAGCGTTCCCCTGTGGCTTTGTGCTTTTCGAGCGATGCCAGGGTACGGTTTTAGTGTAGGGCCTAGAGGCCTCTCTGTCGCGGCCACGGGGTGGTCGGTCAGCCGTATTGTGCGCTGGTGATGCAGGTTTATATGCCTCCTCCTCTAATCAGGGGAGCAGCTTGCGTTTGGGGTAGCTTTTGGAGGGGCGTTCGAGTTCATGCTCTTCGGCCGCAAGGACTTCAGTCCATCTGTCGGCTAGCAGATCTTGATCAGCTCTAAGCTGTTGCTGCTTTTTCTTAAGGCTGCTTGCCGTGGTCATAAGCCTGCATTTAAAATGCTCTTGTTCGACGGGATCCTCAGGCACGACGAATTCGTCGTCGTCGAGGCTTGCCTCATCTCCAGAGGGAGGCATGTAGTTATCATCCTCTACCTCTTCGTCTGCCGCTCTCTCATGAGGGCTGGCTTCTCCATCCTCCTGTGCCGAATCTTGCTGGAGGGGGTTGTCTTCGGCAGTGTCTGGGGTGTTATTATCTCCTGTGCCGGAATCTCCATTCTTGCTGTGGCGGGATTTAGAGCGGCACCGCTGACGCCGGCGCTTAGGATATTTCTTGGAGGGGTCTTCCCCCGCTGTTCCCTCGCCATTCCCATCCTTTGGGATATCCACCATGTATATGTCGTATGACGAGTTGGCTTTCCAGTGCCCAGTTGGCGCTGGTTCTTGGTCGTCTTCGGCATCGTCGTCCATACCGTCGATGTCTTCGGAGTCAAAGTCTAGCATGTCGGTAAGATCGTCGACAGTGGCTACTAAGTGGGTGGTGGGTGGGCTTTGAATTTCTTCGTCGTCCGCATCCCAACCATCCTGACCGCGATCCGGCCGGGGCTCTCCTGATAACGAGAGATACTTTAGCAAATTCAGGATTTCGCCGAAAGGTGAGTGTTGAAAGATGTCTGTAGCGGTGAACTCCATGATCGGCGCCCAACCGGATTTGATTGGAGGGGGCACGGGAGGTTCGGAGTCCGGCACCTCGGAGTCACGAGCTTCACAAGGGACAAGGTCGGTATTTGGCTCCATCGCCGTAGAGGTAGCAGCCCCCGAGGTGGTGTCTAGCCACCCGTCCTCGATCTGCGCAGCCGGCTCCAAATTAAGGGTCGGAGCGGATTCGTGTGCAGCCTCCAGGGCACTGTCCGGCAGCAGAGCTAAATCATGCCCATCGTGACAGTGCGGCACGCTCGGCTGTGGCTCGAATCCATCGAAGATCAAGTCTCCGCGGATGTCAGCCGTGAAGTTCAGACTTCCAAATCTGACCTGACGGCCAGGGGCATAGCTTTCGATCTGCTCCAGATGGCCAAGCGAATTGGCCCGCAGTGCAAAGCCGCCGAATACGAAGATCTGTCTGGGGAGAAAAGTCTCACCCTGGACTGTGTCGTTGTTGTTGATGATCGAAGGAGCCATCGAGCCTATCGGTGACGACACAGAGGAACTCTCAATGAAAGCACCAATGTCGGTGTCAAAACCGGCGGATCTCGGGTAGGGGGTCCCGAACTGTGCATCTAGGCGGAGGGTAACAGGAGACAAGGGACACGATGTTTTTACCCAGGTTCGGGCCCTCTCGATGGAGGTAAAACCCTACTCCTGCTTGATTGATATTGATGATATGGGTAGTACAAGAGTGGATCTACCACGAGATCAAGGAGGCTAAACCCTAGAAGCTAGCCTATGGTATGATTGTTGTTCTGTCCTATGGACTAAAACCCTCCGGTTTATATAGACACCGGAGAGGGCTAGGGTTACACAGAGTCGGTTACAATGGTAGGAGATCTACATATCTGTATCGCCAAGCTTGACTTCCACGCCAAGGAAAGTCCCATCCGGACACGGGACGAAGTCTTCAATCTTGTATCTTCATAGTCTTGGAGTCTGGCCGATGATGATAGTTCGGCTATCCGGACACCCCCTAGTCCAGGACTCCCTCAACACTCTTACTTATCGAAAGAGCTTACAATTATCCCCTACACTTGTGGGTTATCTGTGGCGCCCCCCTTTCCTTTCTCCCATGAGAAGGGGAAGGCAGGAGGGGCTAGCCCTCCCCCTTTTCTTCCCTAGGGCTAGCGGCCAGGGAAAGGGGCGCGCCAGCCCCCTTGTGGCCTGGTGTGTCTCTCCCCTTGGCCCATTAGGCCAATATACCTCCCGGGGGTGTCCGGAACCCCTTCCGGCGATCCAATGACTACCCGGTACACTATGAAACTCTTCCGGTGTCCGAATATTATCGTCCTATATATCCTTCTTTACCTACGGACCATTCCGGAGCTCCTCATCATGTCGGATCTCATCCGACACTCCAAACAACATTCGGTCACCAAATCATATAACTCATATAACACTATATCGTCAACGAACGTTAAGCGTGTGGACCCTACAGGTTCGAGAATGATGTGGACATGACCGAGACACCTCTCTGGTTAATAACCAATAGCGGAACCTTGCCCATATTGGTTCCATATTCTACGAAGATCTTTATCAATTGAACCTTATGACAACATACGTAATTCCCTTTGTCTGTCGGTATGTTACTTGCCCGAGATTTGATCGTCAGTATCTTCATACCTAGTTCATTCTCGTTTCTCGCAAGTCTCTTTACTCGTTCCGTAATACATCATCTTGTAACTAACTGCTCAGTCAATTCGCTTGCAAGGCCTCTCATGATGTGTATTACCAAGAGGGCCCATAGATACCTCTCGGATACACGGAGTGACAAATCCTAGTCTCGATCCATGCCAACTCAACAGAAACCTTCGGAGATACCTTTAGAGCATCTTTATAATCACCCAATTACATTTTGATGTTTGATAGCACATAAGGCATTCCTCCGGTATCCGGGAGTTGCATGATCTCATAGTCAATGGAATATGTATTTGACATTAAGAAAGCAATAGCAATAAACTAAACGATCATATGCTAAGCTAATGGATGGGTCTTTTCCATCCCATCACTCTCCTAATGATGTGACCCCGTTATCCAATGACAACTCATGTATATGGTTAGGAAACCTTAACCATCTTTTAATCAACGAGCTAGTCTAGTAGAGGCTCACCGGGGACACGGTATTTGTTCATGTATCCACACATGTATTTTAGTTTCCAGTCAACATAATTCTAGCATGAATAATAAATCTTTATCATGATTAAGAAAATATAATAATAACCATTTTATTATTGCCTCTAGGGCATATTTCCATTAGTCTCCCACTTGCACTAGAGTCAATAATCTAGTTCACATCGCCATGTGACCAACACCCAAAAGAGTTTACCACAGTCAATAATCTAGTTCACATCGCCATGTGATTAACACCCAAAGAGTACTAGGGTATGATCATGTTTTCCTTGTGAGAGAAGTTTAGTCAACGGGTCTGTCACATTCGGATCCCTATGTATTATGCAAATTTCTATGTCTACAATGCTCTGCATGGAGCTACTCTAGCTAATTGCTCCCACTTTCAATATGTATCCAGATTGAGACTCAGAGTCATCCGAATTGGTTTGAAAGCTTGCGTCGACGTAACCCTTTACGACGAACTCTTTATCACCTCCATAACTGTGAAATATTTCCTTAGTCCTCTCTAGTAACTAAGGATAATTTTGACCGTTGTCCAGTGATCTACACCTGGATCACTATTGTACCCCCTTGCCAAACTCATGGCAGGGTACACAATAAGTCTGGTACACAGTATGGCATACTTTATAGAACCTATGGCTGAGGCGTAGGGAATGACGTTGATTCTCTCTCTATCTTATGTTGTGGTCGGGCTTTGAGTTTTACTCAACTTCACACCTTACAATACAGACTAGAACTCCTTCTTTTACTGATCCATTTTGAACTCCTTCAAAATCTTGTCAAGGTATGCACTCATTGAAAATCTTATCAAGCGTCTTGATCTATCTCTATAGATCTTGATGCCTAATATGTAAGCAGCTTTACCGAGGTCTTTTATTAAAAAAATCTTCATTCAAGTATCCTTTTATGCTATCCAAAAATTATATATCATTTCCAATCATCAATATGTCATCAACATATAATATCAGAAATGCTATAGAGCTCCCACTCACTTTCTTGTAAATACAGCCTTCACCGTAAGTCTGTATAAAACCATATGCTTTGATCACCTCCTCAAAGCGTATATTCTAACTCCGAGATGCTTGCACCAGTCCATAGATGGATTACCGGAGCTTGGACAGTTTAAAGGGTACTATCAATGCCAATAATTTATTCTTTAAAAAAATCATTATTCTGATTTTGATTCAATTTTTATTTCATATTCTTACTTATTTTAGGTTGATACCAATGCCACTAATTCATTCATACTTACAAAACTTTATTTTTACGAAAATTTCACTATTATATTTGTATTCTTGCATATTATAAAAAGAGTAATTTTTGTGTAAATTGTGGGCAAAAAATATTAGTTGTTTTATTTTGTTCCGTATTCAAAAAATATTAGTTGTTTTATTTGTGTTCTGTTTCCCTTTTTTCTTGTGTCTTATCATGTATCACATAGTTCCTCTTATGTTTTAGACCAAGCCTAAGCACCTCAAGAACTTCTGTTTTGTGGTTGCAAAGGATCGAGTGCTCTAAAAAATTTAACTGGCTCAAGTTGGTGCCAGTTGATCTTGTTTCTGCCGCACTAAGAAAAAACCAACTTGCCCAAAAATTTTTTCAAATGATTTGTCCCTCATCGGTCCCCTATCAAAATATTGACATGGAAACCTCATGGTATCAACCCAGAATTAACCGTAAAGAAGCTACAATAACCTCAATTTCAAGAAAGTTACAAGAATCCGAGCACATAATGCCTAAAAGTATAATTAGACCTAGAAATCCTGGCCAAGACACTATGGATAAGCTTATCAAATATGCATTGATATGTAGATCTATCACATTGAGATATCCGAATAATAAAGAGAAGAAAAACAAAAGTGCTCTTTTGATCCCGAGCTCATATGCAACTGCATGAACAGTAAGATAAAAAACAATAGTAAAAAATCAAAAAAAATCTGAACTTTTTTATGACGAACATTGATGAATGTTCTAACTGCGTGCAAAATTTCAGATCGAAATGACATTTGTGGAGGTCTGGACAGAAATAACAAAATCCTCCAAAATGCTTCCAACAATAGTCTTTTTGGAGCATCAATTTTATTATTTTTGCCCAGACCTCCACGAATGTCATTTCAGCCTGAAATTTTGCACGCAGTTAGAACTTTTGTCAATGTTCAT
This sequence comes from Triticum dicoccoides, assembly GCF_002162155.2. Classification (NCBI taxonomy): domain Eukaryota; kingdom Viridiplantae; phylum Streptophyta; class Magnoliopsida; order Poales; family Poaceae; genus Triticum; species Triticum dicoccoides. The sequence continues at coordinate 196,709,375 of NC_041383.1, forward strand.
CACAAAAAAATCAGATATTTTTTGAATTTTTTTACTATCATTTCGATTTTACTGTTCATGCGAGAGCATATGAGCTCGGAATCAAATACTCCATGTCCGAAGAAAAACACACACACACACACGTCTATGTACGTTTCCAATATACATAGCAGTTCTCAAAAGGAAAGAAATGCACCTTGACAATCCTTATTGTCCTAACTGCAATAAGAGGGCAGAAGAGACCACTATGCATCTTTTATTGGATTGTAACTTTGCACAAGATTGTTGGAACTCATTGATACCAAATAGAAAGAGAGGTGCATCTGTGTATGAGGACACCACCTTTGCAAGGGAACTCCTTCCAAAACAATTTGCATCGGAAATTGTCATATTGGGATGTTGGAATGTATGGTTTCAGAGAAATGACAAAATTTTCAGAGCTCCGCAACAGTCAATTCAGGCATGGAGGTTCTATCTGAAGCAAGACCTGGAACTCCTTAGATTCAATATTAAGGATAAGTATGAACAAAGTTTCTCCGAGTGGTTATACAATAATTTGTAAATCCATGACTCTTATACCTAGAACATGCATTGGCTAGGTCCTGACTTGATCTTTGGCCTTTTAGGTCTTCTTTTCCACTTCTTTGTAATATATTGAGTTTTTATAAAATATACCGTAGAACTATTATTCTACGGTTTGGGGGTAAAAGAAAATGTTTCGAACATACGTTCTTTCAGACTCTTAATAGAAACAACTCATGAGACCAACCCAAACTAATTGCCAACGGAAGATACAATAACTTCATTGAGTTCCAAGAAAAAAATTACAAGAACACGAACATATAACATCTAAAAGATAAATTGACCCAGTGATGGCACATCCATATTAACCAGCTTCCACTCTTGAGCAAATTGGGTATCTCATCCCGGTGGGTTCAGCTTGAATATACTGTCCACGTGGCTTCTCCTCCGTTAGATCTTTTTTTAGGATCCTTGATCCGCCACTGGCAGCACTCCTAACTTTTTCCCGCAATCCACGCTGCCATCAAGCACCTCCTCTGCCCGGTACTTAAACTTGAACCCCAGCTCCACAAGCTTGTTCGTGTTGGCCTGCACTCTGACTCCCTCTCCCACCACCCTGACAGTCCACACACAAAGAGACATAGTATTAATCACAATTCACAACGCACCATGAGATACCTGACTTGGAACATTTAGTCGAAGAAACATACTCTTTCCGCGCTAGTTTGAGCTCTGGGTGCTTGCTCGCGTAGTGCTCCACCAGATCCTGCATGTTGGGGTGCGCGGTGGCGCAGAGGTAACGGCCGGCGGCGACGTCACCCTGGCGCTCCATGCAGAAGACGTGCGCCTCGCAGACGTCGTCGACATGCACCACCGGCACGGCGCCCAGGAGGGCCTGCGTGTACCTGAGGGCGTTGTGGTAAGGCTCGATGCCGGTGAAAGGCGACAGCATGAAGTGTTGGCTCTCGTTGATGTACGGCAGGAGGGTGTCTCCTCCTACGAGGCCCAGTAACAGGACGACGACGTCGAACGCTCTGCTCTCCGAGGGGCGCTCGTTGTACTTGACTAGCTCCTTCTCAGCGATGCACTTAGAGGAAAGGTAATCCTGCATATATAACATAAGTGAACATGGAACTCCAAAACAACAACAAAGCTTGATAGTACAACAAGTGAGCAGGCTTGTGGCCATGTTACGGGCCTAGCATGGCAAGCCGGCCATTTGCTAAAAATATAGTTTTTTTTTAAGAACAGGCAAAAGACTAGCAGCTCTTATTCCACACAAAGTCCGTGGAATAGCCTATATAATGCACAAGGTTGGCTATAAGGGCAGATGCAATATATTCACAAACAAAATTAATCCAGAATTTTTAAATTTAATAGGTTCTAAATAATATTATTTAAATAGTTTTAAAATAAAAATATGTTCTGGAAAATTAAAAAATTTCATGTTTCTTAATATAAACACGCTCATACATTCGAGAAAAACTTCATCCCATGTTTAAGTAAAAAGGTTCATGTGTTAAAAAATGTTCATGTATTTAGAAAAATATATTCATACACGACTAGATATATGGTCATCGACTTTTGAAAAAAAATATTTACTCATTTAGAAAATGTTTGTGTTTACAAAAAAATGTGTTAAAAAGTTTCACGTATTTCAAAAAACTACTCCGTGTTACATATATGTTTACATATATACTTCTTAGAAAGATATCACTGTGTACAGAAAAAACATCAAAATCGCAAGAACGCACTCACGTCCATGAATTCGTTGCTGTGATCAATGGGCAGGCCGAGCGGGGTCCAGCAGGACTCATTCGCAAACTCTTTGTACCCTTTCCCGTCCTCGCTGAGTGGCGACGCCGTAATAACAGACCCTGTACTGATGACACGTCTCACTGACTTGGACCGCTCGCACTGTTGTAGGATGGCACGCGTCGCGTCCTCGATTGCTTCGGTGGTGTCCTTGTACTGGAAAATCAAATCAGATAAAAGAAAGGCATGGCATAACTTAGCTACAATCGATTAAAGTGAAATGCGACATTAGTGTATGTTGTGATTTGAATATCGTGCATGCAACTTGCTGGTAAAAGCATCTAAAGCCGGCTTCCTCAAACGTTTTCTATGCGTCTGAGCACACGGATCGGTCAGTGACCGGTCACAAAAACGTGACCCGGCCGGGCACCTCTGACTGGTCCTATATGCCGGGCTGGTTGGCAAGCCGGGACGCGCACGTCGGATTCGACAGACAGGACCGATCACAAATTTCACCAAATCTCCCCCGCCTTATCAGACTAGCCATCCTCTCTTCTCTCTCGTCCGCTCCAGCCCTCCCCTAACTCCACCACCATCACCGCCACAAAACTCATCCCCGGCCGACGGCCGTCTCGCCGCTCCGTACACCGATGCCTCGCCGGACGCCGCGGTATGTCTGGCTATTCTCAGACCGCACCTTGCCGTCTATGTGTTTGACAAATTGTTTGAGCAGTTTTCTGTGATTCTTTTGTAGGCAAAACGATGGATTCTGGTGAGGAGTATGGAAACACGAAGCTTGATGAATTAATGCAAAAGAGTTCTTCGATTTGTCTGAGTAGGACATTGAGATGATAATGAACATGAGCATCCAGAAGGAAATGGGCAGAGAGGTGGATCACATTCTGAACTTCAAGGGTTGTATCAATGGGAGGATACTTTTGAACCGAGATAGGGTCGCTGGAGCACGACTTCTCTACAAGTAATTTGATCCCAAACCAACATTCTCTGATACTTTTCGTCAACACTTTTATATGCGCAAACCCTTGTTCTTATGCATGGTGGAGGAAGTGAAGGCACATGATCCCTACTTCAGGTTCACCAGGGATTGCAGCGGATAACTCTCATTCTTTGTTAAGCAGAAATACACGACTGCTATGAGGATGCTTGCACCACGTACCACCGTTGATGTCGTTGGTGAGATAGTTTGGATGGGGAGGTCATGCCTAAAGACCACTGTGAGATTTGCCCACGTCATGGTGCAGGTCTTTGGAGCAAAATATCCAAGAGAACCAAGTGTGCAAGATACACAAAAGTTGATGATGATTGGAGCAGCAAGATGCCTTTCATGTATGCTTGGTTCAATTGATTACATGCCATGGCAATGGAAGAATTGTCCCAAGGGTTGGCGCGGGATGTACTAACGTCACATCAAAGAGGCCGGCATCATACTCGAAGCAATCACATCAAAGGACTTGTGAATTTGGTATGCTTTCTTTAGCATGTCTGATTCTCACAATGACATCAATGTGCTCCAACAATCTCCCGTGTTCAGGACACTTTGCAATGGGAAGCGCCGCCGTGCAACTACAATGTCAATGGGCATGACTACAACATGAGGTACTACCTTGCAGATAATATCTATCCTCGGTGGGCGGCATTTGTGAAGACCATATCCGATTCCCATGACAACAATAAAGTCACTTTGCAACAATGCAAGAAGCAACTAGGAAGAATGTGAAGAGGGCATTTGGAGTGCTCCAAGGTCGTTGGGAAATTATTCATGGAGCTGCTATGATGTGGTAATCATGGACTTTGTGGAAGTTGATGGCATGTTGTGTCATTTTACATAGTACGATTGTCAAGGACGAGTGTAAAGGGGCAGTCCGAACTCATGATTTTGAGAAGCCTGGTGAACAAGTCCACATCCCGAAACAAGATGCGGATTAGATTATGAATTTTCTGCAAATTCATCAGAATCTTTGAGATGAACAAGTGCACATATGGGTCCACTACTAAATGATCTTACAGAGCATATGTGGACCCACAATAGAAACTAAGAAGGACCAAAGAATTTAATGTTTGAATTGTGCACTTCAAAAAAAATTATGTTTGAACTATATACGTTAAAATTATGAAACTACACCATGATCTTATGATATTAATGTGTATGATGGACGTCTATGAATTTAAATTATGAAACTACACAAAGATCTTATGATATTAATGGTATGATGGACGTGTATGGATTTGAATGGATTTAAAGGGTTAGATATGAGGAGTGTCATTGTCCGTAGGAGATATGAGGGGCTCGTGATGCAAGAGCATTGCTGGATGGTGGACCGTCTTGCGCGGCACGACCTCACCCACGACAACGTGTGTGCCCTATGCGACCAAGAGCCAGAGACGATGCAACATCTTCTCGCGTCCTGTTCCTTCTCTAGGAAAATATGGCAGGAAATACTTAGTTAGGTGAGAGCATCAAGTAGCCTACCAGATGGCGACACCCCCTTCCAAACATGGTGGACAACTTCGTCCGACCAAGCGCCAGTCTTCGCTCGCAAGGGCCTCGCATCCATCACCATCCTCACTGTGTGGTGGATATGGAAGCATCGCAACGGATGCGTCTTCGACCATGATCAGCCATCGGTCTTTTAGCTTAACACCACCATCAAAGACGAGGCACGCCTCTGGGCCAAGGCCGGTGCTACAGGGATAAGAAACATCATTCCCGAGAGTTAGCCTTTTTGTGTTTTGGGGATGAGCAGCCCCTTTGATCTGTTTGCTCCATCACTCACAAACATGCCTCTAGCGCACATGGCTTGTGAGTGTGTGTAATCTCATGTTGACACTCTTCTTCTATGAACGAAAAGATACGAAACCTTTGCGTATTCGTGAAAAAAAGATATGAGGGGCTGCCCAATAGGGGTCACTCACGGGCACGTCGACTGATGTTTAGGGGAGACGGATTTGCCAATCCGATTGCAGAAGCTCTAACACGAGAAAGCTCTTGGATGGGTGACCACTGACCGTAGCCATGGTTATTTTTCATCATGCAAGGATTTGCATGATTGCACGAATCCTGCACTGCATTACTCTTCCTCGTGAGTCTAAGACACACATTTCAAGGTTTAACAATGTCCATCAATTATACCGAGATTACTTCATTGCCATCAATTTTTGCCTAAGCATGACTCTAGGTTAGTTTAAAGTGTAATACAACAAACTGCCGATACACCAAAAATGAGTCAAGAAAGATAAATAAAATGAAGACATCGTGTATTACCTGTATTGAGATGGCGATAGGATATTTCATTTTGTTTCACAATATTTATGATCATGACTCAAAATATAAGTTATGTGACTTCAAAATTATATCTCCGGTCCAGCAGCGGACCAGAGGGGTCGACGATATGCGCGCGTTCAGGCACCAATGGAGGTGGGGTAGTGGTTGGCGGGGTGCGGTGCTGTGTCAGTTGGTGGGGGGAGTCGGCTTGCCGGTGTTCTACGGTGGTGTTGCAGCACGGTGGCGGTCTCTGGCGGGGATGGCTATTCAGGTTCGCATGGTCGATGACTTTTCCTCTAGCAGGTCAATATTGGGTGACGTGCGATGGACTTTCCTGTTGCAGTTTGGCTTTGGCATTGTTCGTGGATTTGGACGAAAGTCTTATTTGACTTTGTCGGTGCTGGCAACGGCAGCACTCTTCACGACGTTCCATTCTTGGTGGCGTTTTTGAGAAGCATTGGCACCTCCCATACGATGGGGTCCGTTACTTCGGGTGATAGCCTTGACTTGGCTCGCCAGGTCAGACTATGGCGGCATTCTCGATGATGTTTCCTTCTTGGAGGCACGGTCTTTGAAGTTGTGACCCCGTGGTTGGCGCATGTCCCAGCATTGGCGGATCCCGGGGGGCAACGATTTCGGCTGCGGTCAGGCATGGAGTGGCGATGCTTCTAAGTATGGTGTCTTGCCTTCCTCTGATTTTGGGGAGGCCCAGGATCGCTTCCCTTCTGTGTTGGCGTTTCTCTCGAACGGCGAGGTGGCGGCAGTTGAAGTGCTCCTTAGTTGATTTTGTTTCATATTTTACAGCTCTCGTGGCCTAGTTTAGCGAGGTTTTTGTGGCCATGGGTACGAGAAGGTTTTGCCCGGTTTTTCTCTAATTAACCGAGCTACGTTCGCTTTTTGTATCCGGTTTTCCTTGTAAACTGGCTCATTTCTGTAGGTTTTTGGTTTCGGTTTTCCATATAAACAGGACATGTTTTATCCTTCTAATGGAAATTGCGGGTGCCCCCTGCCCTTCCAAAGAGGTTCTTCGAAAAAAATCATTGAATACATTTTTTGGAATAGAATTCAACTATATAACCTTTTGTCTCACATAACTCATATTTATTTGATTATATTGATGACCAAGGTAAAATCTCGAAATGCACGCGGGGATTACTTGAGTATTTTTATAGGATGTTAGAAGACATCTTGAGTTCATCCAAACAAATCAAATTCTTTTTAAAATGCATTTACTATTCTTTCGAATTTAACTGTTTATATTGGTGTATTTGAGCTCGGTGCAGATGATTCATGTCCCTGTGTCAGTACCTTCTTTATTTTTGTAAATATATGAGTACCTTCTTTACGTGGGTGTATTTAAGTTTGGATGTTGGGAATATTAAAATTGTTGGAAAAAACTGAAAGATGAAGACATTTCTGAATGTGTGTGTTAAAAAGAAAGTTATCGAAAACCAGAAGTGAGAGTTGCAGGTGGTGAGCGTCCTTCCGACAGTGCAACAGTAGCTGTCGGAAAGTGACCACCAGACCCTTGCTAGTCAACTGACCGTGAAATAACCTTTCCTGTGTGAACATATATCCACCGGTGAGGTGTTAGCGAAAGCGAAGATGTTACTCCAATCCCGAGCATCGATGCACCCATATAAACAGTAAATTCTGATAAAACTGTAAAAGAAAAAACCAAAACAATTTGAAACCTTTTGTGGATTAACATCAACAAGCGTCCTAACATTCTGTAAAATTTCGCCACCAAAAGACATCCATAGTGATTTGTGCCAAAAGAAACAGAAAAGTTAGTGCTCCAAATGTTTGTGTTTTTTTGCGGGATCCAAGTGTGTGTTTTTGAGTCCCGATTTTTACTTTTTTGTACATGCCTACACAGATGTCTTTTGTAGGTGAACTTTTACAGGATGGTAGAAGATATGTTGATGTTCATCCAGAAAAAAAAAATCAGGTTCTTTTAAATTGTTTACTTTTTTTTGGATTTTAGTGTTTACGAGGGTGTCCGTGTCTTTGAGCTCGGAGCAGACTGTGACGGTACCTTCTTATATAAATAAGAGTACCCTTGTCCGTTGTGATCCTCATGATCGAGACACAACCGGCCGAGAAGACTAATGAGTGGTTACCTTGGAGCTGCCGGAGTTGTGCTGCAGCGGGGTGGCGACCAGGAAGACGAACTCGCAGCCCTGGATGGCCGGCTCGAAGGACGCGGCGTCGTAGATGTCCGCCTCGAACAGCACCAGCCGCTCCGCCGCGCCGGGGAGCCCCCTCAGCAGCCCCGCCTTCTTCTCATCCCCTGCGTGTCCACAACGGACCAAGAACGCTCAGAGAAGAACAGAAGATCGACGGGGACAGCGGCGCGCACGAAGAGAACAGCGCGAGAGAGCACGGGCGCGTACCGAGGTTCCGCAGGGTCCCGTGGACGGTGCAGCCTCTCTCGAGGAGCTTCTTGACGAGCCATGACGCGATGTACCCTGCAGCTCCGGTGACGCACACCTTGCTCATCTTCTCCGGCCGGTCTTGTCTATCCACGGTGACGCCCCGTGATCATGTCTTTATATGTACGTGTGGGGTGGGTGCTGGGCTCTCCCGAGCGATCGTCGACAATGACGCTGTCGCCAGATTTGCCTCGTCAAAGATGTCTCGCGGGAGCGGAAATATCGGAGCCCGTAGTAGGTGTCCACTCCACCACCGGTTTGGTCAACTCCAAGCACACGATCCCAAAACGTCCGTTTTTATTCATTTTTATCCGTTTGAAGGTGGCAATGAAAACGAGTCTGTCAGAATTTATTGAGCGCCGGCCATGCGCCCAACGTACAGCCGCATCTCGTTTGCTGTGCATGCAATTTTTTTTATTTTTTTAGAAAAGGAGGATGACCCCCGGCCTCTGCATCTGGGAGATGCATACGGCCGCTTTATTGATTATTCTCGAGGACCTTACAAATTATTACAACAATGTTGTTGACACCAGATTTTGGCATGGTCAATAACTTATTTAAGATGGCCTCAAATGGAGAAGTGATCTTCATGAAAGATTTCCGTATTGTCGATATGAACATCTTTGAAGTTTGGGTCATCGCAGTCCGATTTCATCTTGAAGGCCGAAACTATGTTCAAAGTACTAAGATCTTATATTCAGAGTACAGTTTGGCTGATTAAGCCCCCAAGACGACCTCAAATGGAAGAATTATCTACAAGGATTGTTTTCGTCTCGTCGAAACGATCCATTTTGATATAAAAATCGTTTCAATACGAGTTCGTATGCAAAAGTTAGAGCCATCGGAATACAGCCCTGTCAGGAGGCAAAAACTGGCGCGCCCCACCAGACACCCTGTCTGATGGGTAGCGCGAGGGATAACCTGTTTTGCGCGACCGATTTGACTCTCAGTATGACCTCTGATCAAAAAACGTTCAACATAAAAGTTGTTCGTCTTGTCGAAACAGTCAAGACTGCTTTTAGGCTCGTTTCCATCCGAGATAGTTTACCACCACAAAAAAGACCCGCAAGGTGCAGCCAGTTTAAACTGAACTGTTTTAGAAAGTTCGGACAAAATCAATTCGAAATTGACTAGGGTTTTGGACGTGAATCCAAGCCTTTTCCTTGCACGGGAAGTCCTGCCGCCTCTTATATACCTAAGGGGTGACGGCCGATTGAACAACACACAATCGATCAATTCATCTACCACTTTTTATCTTTTATCTTTTCTGCTTAACCCTAGTTATTCTTCTTCCTCGTTCTTCGTCTGTTCTTCTTGTTGCAGGGCGGCGAACCTCGAGGCCCTAGGGGCGATCAGGTTGACCTAGGGCAGCCCATAGCCGCCGTGCGCTCTGACGGGGTCCCTCCCGGGCGTGTGAGGTTTCGGGTCTTCAAAAGCGCCAGCCGGATTGTCTTGCGTACCGCGCTTCCGGCGGGTCTCCTTCGACGTGAGCTACGGTGCACCACCCCCGGCGTCGAGGGTACACGGTGACGTGTTCGTGTGCGAACACACTTTTTGGCGACTCCGCTGGGGACGAAGCTTCGAACGGTCTCCGGCCCGTTCTTGCTACGAAGAGATCGTCATCTAGGGTTTGCAGTCTACGAAGGTAATATGAATATCCAATCCCTTTATGTAGATGCAAATAATTCATATGGTGTTACTAGATCGTTCAATGAGTATACTCTATCGGCCAACCCCAATTTTTTCAATCATGCAACTGACTACGTGCAAGGGCCGATTCAAAATAATTTATATACTTCAACTTCTGATGATATTAGTAACATGCACCATATGTACCCCAACTCACATGCATCGGCAACCCAGCAAATTCATATGCCGATGAGCAACATGATGAGTTCGATTAATCAATTTGAAACACCCCAAGTTAGAATTTCCAATGACATACAAGAAAATGTTTCACCCTTTTATTCATCGGCAGCTAATGTGCAATATAGTAATCCAACCATGCCGATGAATGAGAGAATTGGCCATGCTACTAATGGCTATTTGGCCAGTTACTCTCAACCATCATATGCTACACCTCATGTTAGTAATTCTTCGGCACCATACACAACTGTAGATGCTCATAATTCGGTTTCACACCTTCCTGGTTATAGCCGAATGAATGTAAATTTTACAGAAGCGGTTGTGCCCAATATTGTAGAAGATGCGGTAGTGGTGGCTGCATTGAAGAGTTTAGCCCAAAATAAGAGAATTAGTGCTCTTTGCCTTGAACAACATGAAAAGGGGCTATTTCCTGATTATGCAGCAATAAAAGCTATAGTTGTACAAGAAGATGAATCTTTGCCAATTGATAAAATTGGCGAGCAAAAGTATGGTCTTACAACAATGCATATGCCTTCACCTAGTACTACAGCATATTATACACCCCCTACACAATTGCAAAATTTCGGCAACACCCGTGTATCATTGCCGAAAGAATCTAAAAGCATTGGGGGGCAATCATATCCGGAGTGGGATGAAATTGAGAAAAAGCTTAAAGCTAATTTTGCCGCTCGCCGTCAGAAACAAATAGAAAAAGAATTGGCTCAGATAAAAGAAGCATTGCCAATTGGTAGTATCAATGAAAAGAAGGATGATTCAGAACATGCAAGTACTTCGGTTGAAAAAGCCAAATCAAGTACTATATATTCTGAATCCATCAAATCCAACGAGGCAAGCATTATTGAGAAAGGGCATGGCAAGCATAGGAAAACAACAGGTGCTTGATTTTTCTGAAGTTAATGGAACCTACTTCCTGCCCTATGAGTTCCGTGCCGTAGAAATTGACAATCTTCAAGGACAAGAACAAGTAGCCGAACAAAGTTCGGCCGACAAAAATCTTGAGCGTAATGATGCACGGAATAAAGAAAAAGATGATGAAAAGGCGTTGGAGAGTCATCCAAAGATGAAGCTAGATATTGTTCAAGTCACAACACCATCATGCTGTCCCGACGTATTTGAAGAGGTATGCATAGCGAGTAATTTACCTATTTTCAGATTCGGTCACAACTTTATTGTTGATGCATCTATTAGAAAAATCCTCATAGGTAATTTTGAAAGACCAATGAAGAAGGGTAATTTACTTGTTAGCAATAAAATTGTTTTAGAACATATCGATCAACTAATTGTGCCATTTTTAAAGACCGATAATGACTTATTATTGCAGCCAAAGCTTTCCCCGTTGCTTTATCTAAAGTTCATATCTATTTGGGTAGCTTTGCTTATTTCGTACTTGGCTTGCACTTGGTCTCAATTAAGACATGTATGTTCTAACTATTTTTATTTTAGAAATTTAAAGCCAAGGTTAAATTCTGTTGAGAAAACTGATGCTAGTATAATATCTTACCCAAAGACATCGGAGATAGAGTGCAAAACACAATGCATAGCCGAATGGTGTGATACAAAATCTGAACCTTTCATTTGCTTAAATCCAAAGCCGTTCTCACAACAAGATCGGCTAGAGAATGAAAAGATTACCTTCAATTCAAGCATGTGTGATCAAATATTTTATTTGTTGTTGCAAAATAATTATATTAGAATTCTTGATCACCATGTTGAACCATCTGTCCAGGGACGAATGTATTGTAAGTTGCATGACTCGTCCAAGCATAATTTTGAGGATTGCAACATGTTTTGTCAAATAGTTAAATCTGCCATTGATAAAGGATGATTGGAATTTGTTGAGACACCAAGAGATGACCAGTCTATTCCGATTGGTCCCGATGGCAAAAAGTTTTTGCATCGGCTGCTTCAAGCCGATCTATTTGAAGAGAAGGTAAAAACTACAGGTGATGGAATCAAGCTTTCAAGTAAAGAAGTTGTTGAAGAGCATAATGAACATAATCTTGAGGGCAAGAATTCTATCGAAGCTACAATGAAGACGCCAAGGACTGGGGGGCAGCAAGCAAATCCAATGATCGATGAAAGCAAACCAAAAGAAAACAAAGGCCGAAATAAGCGCAAGTGTAAGAGATCAAACATCACCTTCACTGAACTTTTGGATACATATCAAAAGAAGAGTGAAGAGAAGAATGCTTATCGGCCAAATCATGCAAAGAAACCAAGGTCACCCCCAAGGCGCAAATATGAGGATCGGTATTGGCAAAGTGATAATTTTAATGCAACATATTCATATCCTTATTTTGAGCCGCCAATGTCAATGCCGTGGATGCCTCCCTATGCTCATATAGATACATATTCATCATGGGACAGGTATGATACAAGGGCACATTCTCCATCTTATTCTAGACCATCTCACCAATACTATGCAGCTCCAAGAAGATTAACATTTGAACAATCATGCTTCAAAGACCGTTTCAATCACAAGGAATCGGTCCAGAGCTCAAGGAAGAATAAACAGGTGGTAAAGCAAGTTTACCGCATGAAAAGAGATGTTCGTAATTGTGCTACTTCAAATTTGATCTCAAATAACAAAGATCCAATTAAAATGTTGACATTGGCTACAAAAGGCAAAGAAGTGAAACAATCAATTGATAAAAATCAGAGTGCCAAATCTGAAGAAAAGAAGTTGAGGGTGCACAAGGCCCAAAAAGAGTTGTCATTGGTTGAAACAAAATCACAGCCGAGATGCCCACTCGGTTTATCGTATTGGCGAAAGAAGGAATTACAAAAACTTAGTGCACAAGAGCTGAAAAAGAAGAACATGGCATGGGTTCTGAAGAGGAGCAGTCAAAATGAAAGTGATGTGCAACCTTCTATTGCAACAAGTGTTACAAAAGTGAAGAAAGAGAAGGATGGAAGCCAAAAACAGTTAAGCCGAAGGTTTGCATCACCCCATCAAAATCTTCGGTTAGCACATCATCCATATTCTTCAACCATACCATTGATGCCTTTGCCATGGAATTCATCATCAAGTATGATAAATTACCCTCCCTGGATTTATTTTAATCCATGGAAGCGACATAATTTTCTGCATCATGAGAGGGTATTACCAAATCTCTATACATTTTATTAGCTACATTTTTTCTTGCTAATCCAAAGGGCCGAAATATTTGATTGCTATTTTATTTGTTTATTTCGGCTATACATGATTTGGTGAATGAATTCTACATGGGCATTATGTTGATGGCCGGTATTTATCTATCGCCCTAAGAATATGTCAAAGCATGGCTGATGTAGTATCCTAACATCGTCCTTAGTTCAATTAGAGGCCAAAACAAGGTACATGTCCATTGATATTGCCCTTGTCTTTCTAGTACTATGGAGATTATTTTCGACAGTAAATTTGTGGCAATGGCCAAGGTGTTGGTGTTGCTTATTTATCTCCATATGGAGCTATTTTGTGAAGCCTCAGGCCGCTTATAATATTTTTGCACAATCATTAAAGCCGAATATGCATTGTCATTCGGATTGGAGCTTTGCCTTCATATAGGTGCTATACATATTGAGGCTTCTGGTGATTCGTTATTAGTAGTGCAACAAATATCCAAGGGTTATCAATATTTTGATGGATCACTTATAGTTTATCTTTTGGTATGTCTAGATGCAAGATTTACCTTGGGTTGCTTTGAAATTGTTCATATATCTAGGCATGACAATTCGAAAGAGTTGGCACAGCAAGCGTCCAGCTACTATGTTAACCATGGTGTATTGCATTTCTATCAATAGCCGATGCTAGGTCTTGTCAACATAGGTAAGGCTGAATCGAAGCCCACCGCTACGGCCACTAATGAAACTTTTATGCAGGCGAACTAAGGATTGGAGGAAGTTCATTCTTGATTATCTGCAAAATCCTAGCGAAAGGGTGAACAATATGGTTCGGAGGATGGTTTTGATCTATGGAACCTTATCACCGGATTGTTATAGAAGCTGAGAAGTTTTCACCCAAGTTTGCATCAAGAGGTTCAAACAAGCAATGGACGATATATACTTGTCGTCCTAAGAACATGCAAAATGACCGATGGAGTGTTGACATCGTCCTTAGAACAAGCTATGCAGAAGTTATTTTTCGGCACACAAACTTTGCCGAAAAACAGGGGGGCATGTGTTGACACCAGATTTTGGCATAGTCAATAACTTATTTAAGATGGCCTCAAATGGAGAAGTGATCTTCATGAAAGAGTTCCGTATGGTTGATATGAACATCTTTGAAGTTTGGGTCATCGCAGTCCGATTTCATCTCGAAGGCCGAAACTATGCTCAAAGTACTAAGATCTTATATTCAGAGTACAGTTTGGCTGATTAAGCCCCCAAGACGACCTCAAATGGAAAAATTATCTACCAGGATTGTCTTCGTCTCGTCGAAACGATCGTTTTCTTATAAAAATCGGTCCAATCCGAGTTCGTATGCAAAAGTTAGAGCCATCGGAATACAGCCCTGTCAGGAGGCAAAAACTGGCGCGCCCCACCACACACCCTGTCTGATGGGTAGCGCGAGGGATAGCCTGTTTTGCGCGACCGATTTGACCCTCAATATGACCTCTGATCAAAAAACATTCAACATAAAAGTTGTTCGCCTCGTCGAAATGGGCAAGATTGCTTTTAGGCTCATTTCCATCCGAGATAGTTTACCACCACAAAAAAGACCCGCAAGGTGCAGCCAGTTTAAACCGAACAGTTTTGGAAAGTTCGGACAAAACCAATCCGAATTTGACTAGGGTTTTGGACGTGAATCCAAGCCTTTTCCTTGCACGGGAAATCCAGCCGCCTCTTATATACCTAAGAGGTGACGGCCGATTGAACAACACATAATCGATCAATTCATCTACCACTTTTTATCTTTATCTTTTCTGCTTAACCCTAGTTATTCTTCTTCCTCGTTCTTCGTCTGTTCTTCTTGTTGCAGGGCGGCGAACCTCGAGGCCCTAGGGGCGATCAGGTCGACCTAGGGCAGCCCATAGCCGCCGCGTGCCCTGACGGGGTCCCTCCCGGGCGTGTGAGGTTTTGGGTCTTCAAAAGCGCCCGCCGGATTGTCTTGCGTACCGCGCTTCCGGCGGGTCTCCTTCGACGTGAGCTGTGGTGCACCACCCCCGGTGTCAAGGGTACCCGGTGACGTGTTCGTGTGCGAACAAATGTGCTGAATCCACCATCTTGGCAACATATGCCGCTACTCCTATCCAAAATGGTGAAGGGGTGCTAACTGGGCCACTACCCAAACCACTCACCTAAGCCTAACATCAAAAGCCAGAAGCCAAAACTCATTCGGAGGCCCCAACCGAGCCACATACCGGGTCTGGGGCACAATCCTGTCAGACGCACTCGTGTGTCATCGCCGCCATCTTCCACAAGTCTTCAGATCATATTGAGGCTTCTACCTTGTCTGGCAAATCAGCCATCGACGTCACCATGACGTCAGACAACAACCTCCTCCTGCGCGAGCCCATCTCCGCACATCGAACGCCAAGTCTCCGCAGCGCCATGCCATCGATCTCCGCCGCCATCAAAGTGTGAGATGAAACACCGCTCCACCATCCCTCCAGCCAGCACTTGCTCCAAGACGATGCCCCCAAAAGGGTAAGCGATAGAACGCCATCATCACCCGATCCGGAAGACCAAGATCTGGGGTTTCCCCCTGAGCACCCCGAACCTGATGGCGCAGACTGCCGACGATGCCTCGACCATCGGCAGTAGCTCCACCAGATCAAATAATATAGCTGAATGACAACGGCCTAGTTCACACCGGTTCATGTCGACTGGCAACCAAACCAGCGGCCTACAAAATGGCCACCCAAGTTTCATGCTGGCAACAAAGCCAGCGGCCGGCACACTAGTCAGCCTTCAAAATAGACATGTTTTTTTACGCCGGCAACAAAGCCAGCGGCCGGCACACAAGCTACCTTCAAAATGAACAAGTTTTTGGAGTTGGCAACAAAGCCAGCAGACGACGCACCAGCCAGCCTTCAAAATAAATGGCCATAGTCCACAGCCAAGGTCTCACCTAGTTCGGGCTGTTGCGGGCGAACATCTCCTTCTGCCGGTTCACGAACCAAGCCTTCCTCTCTGGTGACATGTCGTTCTTGTCGACCCTCATGATCGCAAGTGCCACCTCTTTTGCTTTGGTGTCAGCATTGGTGGCCTCGATCTCGAGCTTCTTGAGTTGTGTGGCCTCCTCGATGTCAAGCTTTCTTCTCTTCACGACCTCCTCCATGTCAAGCTTCTTCGTTTGGAGCTCTAGGTATATCTTCATTTTCTCCTCCTTTTGTTTGCTCCTCCTCTCCTGCCTCACTTTCTTTTGGCTCATCATGTTTTCCAAAGTTCATTGCAAAGCAATAGAAGACACATCACTCTTCTCATTGGTCTTCAAGCTTTTCTTGCCCCTTAGCCTCTTGAGCGAGTCTCTCTCATCAGCAATGGTCGCCTTCCCTCCTTTCTTCTTACGAGCGGCATATTGGTCATTGAACTCGGGGCAATCTTTGATGAGCGACCAATAATATGTAAGAGTATGTGCCGGGAGTTGAAGGCTTTCAAAGATTGAAATTCCTACACAATCAAAGATACAACCACAATTGTAACATGAAAGGACACAAAATGCATCAAATATAAATGGCATGCCAACATGAAAGCACACAAGATGAAAAAAACGAGAGGTTCATACCAAGTCACCAATGCCTAGGCCACACACGGGACGGGCTTGAATGCTCTCAAGCGCGCACAATATTTGTTGCACTCTTGTTGGATGAACCCCCATCTTTTTTGGATTGAATTGATGTTGCGGGTGCTCGCAAATTGTTAGGGGGCAAACTTCCTTCGCTCATGAAAGTTCTTGTGAACTCTTGTTGTAAAGACGAATCCTTTTTGCTCGGCAACTTTCATGGGATCTTGGCCTACCTCCTTTCAACTCTCGCAAATCAAAGTGTCCTCCTCTTGGGTGTATGATCCCGTACGAATGCTTTGCCTCTTCTTTTGTGCTTCGGCCCTTTGGGTGAGCTCATCGATATACACCAATGGCTCCGACGAAATGTTGACATCTTCTACCTCATCTTTATAATACAAGTCCTCATCTTCATGCCATGAGTTTCCATGGCCGTCCTCATCTTCATCATGACCGGCGAATTGAGTGTCCTCATAGTGGCCGCGGCCATCCTGGCTTTGGGTCATGTAGGGATAAGCTTGGCCTTGGCCATCGACGTGGAAGGCCTAACCACGACCCTCGAAGATGACATTGTCCATGAACTCCGCGTAGTCATGGTCGTGGACAGTCGACATCGACAGTGACATTTCATTGAACAGCCTGCGGATGCCGGTCATGTTAGCCGAAGAGATCGACCGGGGCGGCTTCCTATGCGTCTCGTCGAATGGCTGGCTAGAGCCACTGTACCCAGCGTGACGTTGAGGTTGATGTCGCCCACGCGCTGGCCGGAGCAACCATGTTGTAGTCTGGTGACGTGGAGAACCGTGTCTGCCCATGGCCATGCGGCGGCGGCGCACGACACACTGGCGTCTCGGGTGTGACGGACGAGCTCGGGGACTAGTGCTGCGGAGGATGGATGAACGGCCGACGAACCTGCACTGGTCGTGGCCATGGCACGACCGAGAGAATGGTCTGCGGGGGTCGGCACAACCCTAACATGAGGAGGGTGTGCGCCTTCGTGACGATGCACTCCTTGTCGTCGACGTCGGCATGGTGTTCCGCGGCACATAGCGTGGCGCGCCCGTGCCGGCAACGCAGTTGGCAACTGCCTTCTTCTCCGCCACCTTTGTCCGCCGGTTCCTCCACTTGGCCGATTCGGCGTCGAGCTTGGCGAGCTCCGCCGGCATGAGCTCCGACCGCGGCTTCTTAGTAGCCTTCTTCGCCGCAGCCGCCAGGATTCGTCGGGTCGTTGGCCATGATGAAGGGAGGGAGGAAGGGAAGGGGAGGGCGTGGGAGGGTTTGGGCGAAATGGAGGGAAAGTGAGTGGGCATGTCCCCGATGGGCGGGCCAGGAGAGGACAAGGACGTGCTCCTCCCGTCTGTCCACTTGGCCGCAAACGCGGTGCAAAGTTGGGTCGGAAATGAGTCGAAAGCGAACCAAAAATAGACATTGGTTCGTTTGCTCCTGCGTATTGGACCGCATGTTCTGTCCATTTATCCTCAGACGGATGTGGCCAAACCATTTGGGGAGTTGGTCTTAGCCGCCGGAGATTCTTGGAAAAAGTCAAGTTCGCACGTGGGCGGCGGCCGCGAACAATGATAATATAGCCAGTAAAGACACCCTCGCGCAGCCTCAGTTGTATCTAATTGTATTTCCCAACAACAGAGCAGCACCGCATGACACCGGCACAACCATGTGGACATACTATATGTGTCGATACAACAAAGAGACGGGCATGCTCGACCAAAACCGCCGTGTCACTGTACCAACCGATACGCACATTTTTCTAGTGCTAATAATCTAGACCAGCAACCTAAAGAAGAGGAGCTGACGGACGAGCGGCGACAGAGACATGTTTCTGCCTCTGCTAGCTGTTCGACTAGCGAATGTTGCGCGGCGCCCGTCCATAGCTCTGTACTATATATTAGCAAGTGTGGACAATTGCTAAGATAAACAGTGTAAGCTAGTGTAATTATATAAATTGCTAGGTAGCAAAAAAATCACGATATAGTCGATCGCTCGAATGCACGCATGATGTATATGGGCCAACGCAAGTTAATCGTACGGGCTGCGTCAGAATGTTAAATATTGAGTGGACGGAAGCTTGAGGTAGCCAGATGGGCTAGTCGAATATGTAAATTGTAGTAAACAAAAAATGCTTTTAAAAAAAAGAAACTCGACGATATAGAATAGAAGTAAAAAAAAGTTGCGAATACATGGATGTTATTTTTTAATCCAGTCTAAATTCGACCAATTAATATGAATGAAAAATTACGTAGTAAATCAAGAATATAATTTAATAATTAGAAAAGAATTAAAACCGAGAGAATCTTCTTAAAATTGAATGTAAGTACAAACGGCGAACAACTGTTTGACACACTGTATTCCTTGTAATGGCCATAAATACTCCACACTCATTCTTTTTTTAGTAGCAGAATTAATTAGTATGCGTGCTTACGGGCAAAGTCAATTATATAATTGCTATCTAGATCCTTGAGAAATGAAAATAAGCGATTTTTTTTCAGATTCTAAATATTTGCTTGCTACACTCCATTGAGCAGTTCAGTGTCTTATCTCTCTTCTGTGTGACACGCTTTCGGCAGGTCCCCCACTTGTGGCGCCTGACGCGTAGAGCATTCAATGCAGTATCACGATAGTGTGAAGCGTGCTCGCTACCGACATACAAACAGTCATCCCATGGGCCAATACCTCTTCGGTACTGCTCGCAGATTTGCCTCCTGAAGACCGGCCTCGCGTGCTTTCCCGCACGTCTCCCACTTGTACCATCTAGGGCATAGACCATGTAGGGTAGTACTGTGATAGTGTAGGACGTGTTCGCTACCGATACAACGAGCAGTCACCTCCGCGGCCAGTATTTTTCAGCACTACTCGCAGATTCGCCTTCAGCTCTAGGGCAGTATCGTGATAATGTGAGGCGTGCTCACTACTGATATAGCGAGTAGTCGTTTCAGGGACCAGTACCTTTTTGGCACTGCTGGTAGATTCGCCTTCTGATCACCGGCGAGCGGTGTTAGTGAACCTCGCCCATCGTACACCAAGTTCGAGCTATAAAAATAACAATAGACTTTCCTCTTCTTCTCCATCCCACAACGTATCTCATTCCTTCTCCCTAATTTTCGCTTCTTTTTTTTCCTCCGGTGATAAAAGATCGAGAGGAGGCCTCCAATGGAGGACGTGAGCTCAGAGTTGATCCTAGTTCTCATAGTTGGGCTGCTAGCAGCATTGTTTGGCTTCTCTATGCTCCTGTGCGCAATGATCGTAGATGATCGCCATGACGCTGCTGTTTAGCACCTGTAGTACACACCGCTCGGATCTAAGAGTAGAAATTATAGATTTCCACAAAAAAGTTTTACCAGACCCTCCACAGCCCGAGACAAAATAAAAACCAGCCCTGTTCTCACGTACTGCACCCACCACTTCATGATGTATAGATCTCTGTCCATCATTTAATCTGCAAAATCGTTCGCCTCGCCACCAAGCTTCACAACATCATACCCCAATTCTTCAGCTACTAACTTATTATAACAATCATCATTAAGAGGAATAGTGCGGTCCGTCAAATTAAATGAAGCAAGGGCTGAACCATTCTTAGTAAACATAGAAGCCAACTCAGAGAGAAGACATTCTTCAAGATAATCCATAGGCACAACATAACTACGATTACCAATAGCAGACGACAACCGATAAGATATATCCTCTGCCATACTTGGCCAGAATCGCTCAAAAAGAGCTCGCCCATTACTAACATGAAAAGGTGACGTAATTGAAAAGGCGTCGCCCAAACAACAGCTTCATCAAACAATTTGAACCACTCATTATCATCTCCTACCAAACCCCTAGCCTGACAGGCTTCTTTGAAAGTGGGGTAAACTCGTCCATTACGAGTCCTTAAATCTTCAAAGGATGTTGCACCACGAACAACCATCAATAACATCCGTAGGAAAAACAGCTCACCAGTGCTAGGATGTACATGGTAAATACGGCCCATTTTACTGCCCAACTTATTCTTAACCTTCTGTTTAGTCCAAACCTTCTCGCTTCTATTCCAAACCCACTCACTTGGAAAATCGAGGTAAGTCAACGACCTCGCAACTCTGTACTTTTGGCTTGCAACAAACCACTCAATCAACATAGTTGTCAAAGCAGATGGATTATCCAACACATTCCCAAGTTCATCAGTCTCGGCAAATATAACTCTGTTCATGCTAGGAAGATGCACAATTAGCCTCTCCACAGAGGGTTCACGACCATGAATACTGTAGGCAAACATTCTCCAAAAAGACTCACACACAGAAAGATACCTAAAAGAAATAGGTCCTTAAACACATAATTCAAACCAACAACAAAATAAATTAAATTAAATTAAATTACCAACAGCAAGAACAGCCAACCTGCACTTTAAATTACCAACAGCAGGAACAGCCAACCTGCACTTCACTTAGTCATCTATCTCATTCTTTCTGGTGGGAGACGGCACTGTAAAAACACACGACGGTCTTTCATTCATGTCAATACGCATCTGTACGACATCTGGTCCCTTGGTAAGATACTTAAACAAGTACTTCAACAAATTAGTCTTGTTGCACCACTCCACATTAATGTGAGCATCAAACTTCTTTAGCAATTTCATATTATAAGGAACAACCCATTGATTACCCATCTTAAGAGAATCTTGTTGCCTTAAAACATACAAACCATTGTCTCGCCTTCGATAAACAGGAAAACCAACATTATCAACCATCGTTTCATCCGAAAAGGCCTTAGGAAAACGTTTAGAACAGCAATTGTTCTTCATACAAGGACATTTAGAGTTATAAACTCCACAGGGGCCATGTATCATATACTCATCAACAAGAGCATAACCCAAAGGATCAACCAAGGGATCAGGAATCTCGGCGCAAATAAGACTATCTATGAAAGCAACCGAAGGCTCCTTTGTATCAGCTTTCAACCACACCAATGTATGAGTATGAGGAAGACCTCTCTTCTGGAATTCCACAACGTACAAATCTGCCAATATGAAAACAAAGTCACACATATAAATAACCAAAATTTACTGTAAAAACTATTATAAAACTCACATGCTTTGACATCACCGAAAAATGAACCATCTTTAATTCCATCAAAAAATTCTACACCCGCGTAGTAATATCAGGCCGATCAGCTGCAACTTGACCAGGCTCAGCGGCCAATGCATCAGCAATCTCAGGCCATTTGGGATTGCAAGTAAAGGTAATAAACAAATTAGGAGCCCCATATTGGCGACATATAGCCATTCCGTCGTGATAATTCAGAAACATATACCGAGGACCACTAGTAAAACTACATGCAATATGAATTGAACCCCAACATTCTTGCCCGTAGAATTACCTTCGCCCATTGCATCAGACACACCCTGATACATCTCACTGCGAAGCTTATCTTGTTTCCGTAAATGATACTCCAATCGATCAGATTCAACACAAGAATATGCATTCACACTTACTTGCTGACTCAATCGACCACAACTCGTATAAGGATTGGCCTCGCCTTCACGATAATGAAAATAATAACTGTAATATTCTAACATACTCACACGACCACCACCGCCACGTTGGGCCACGACATCCATAAAATCATCATCCTCATCACTACTATCATCACCGAGTTGCCGAGCATCCAGTAAAACCAATGAAGCCATTTCAGAATCATGACGCTGAATATAATTAATGCCCAAATGATAACTCTTGTCTCCATAAGGAAAAAGAAGAGGATACTGGAGAGCCATAAGATTACAATTGAGAGCAGATATGTGCTTCAAAGCACCAGAATGACTTTTAGCAATAACATCAAAACTCTTACGCTCAGGTGTCAAATCACCAACAATAAGTGCAGCAACCTCAGAAACAGTGGGACCAGAAAAACGCGTACCATGTGGTCCACCGTCATTACCTAAAAGACGTATACATACCATCGGTGCATCAGGACTGCACAGATTCTGGCGAGCAAGCCTGAATTTATGAACCAAAGGATTATATATATCAAGCATCCTAACAAGAGATGCAACAATTTCAGGATCTGGACGAAGAGAACTGCCGTCATCCCTAGCGAACACATTAAGTCTGCTGTCGATCTCGTCACCTGAATCAATCATATATAACTGAGCAAATTTCGCGAAAAACCATGAGGAGGCACAAGAGGTCCAATACGGTGATATACCACCCCATTCATCTTAAACACATAGGGGGCACCACCAACATTGATTCTGTTGTCAATAGAAGCACCCAAGGACGTAAAACAAAACATTGAATTGTACTGCTTAATCAACCGCATGAACCTATTGGAAGTCATGTCTCCATCAAACCGTATCAATCTATCCAATGGCGAAGGCCAAGGACGAAACTTCGGCAAAGAAACCTTGCCACCACGACAACATCCCGTATAAACAGGTCTTCGAATAGTAGAAGCCGGGTGATAAGTTGAACCCTCATGGAACCAATAAAAAGCCCCACACCACTGACATGTAAGATCCGGACTACCATAATACGAACGGCCCCTCTGAACAACTGCACCAACAGCAATACATTTACTACACCAATAATACACGCTACATACAACTAAAATGCAAAAACAATTAGACAGCGCCATACTCTTAAGTAGATGAACCAAATTCTTCGGAATAGGGAGTCCCAACACACGGACTGCACAAAAAACAAACAATATATATATATATATATATATATATATATATATATATAATTAAATAGATAAGGAAAAGATAAACTTGGCAATGGAAATAATATTAACACCATTGAGAATAAAAGGATAAAATATTAAGAAGCACAAACCTTTACTCCTCCCAGACCCGTATGATCGAATCATTTTCCTTTTGCGTCGAGCATGATCACTATCAGCAACATCGACAGCCGGCGTGGGCAAAACTTTAGAAATAAAGGCAAAAGGAAAAAAACACGAAGGTCAGTAAAATAATTTATGTTGTGACATAAGCACACGTACATAACAACCAACCTAACGGAACGGATCGAAAAGAAGAACCGGCACATCGAAGCGGAACAACACGTGGATGAGTAACCACCAAAGAAGCACGCAACCAATCAGAAAAATAGGAAGAACCAGACGCAACAGTAGCCTCTTCAACAACAGGAATAGAATTATCTGCAAATATAAAAATTTCATCAATAGAAACAAAGTTATACGCAAATACAATAATCCGCTACAACCAAAATCAGAGTACGAAAAAAAAGAAAAAATCCACATTCCAAATAACCAAAACGTATCATGCATGCGCCATGCACACAAATGCGAGGGTACACCACAAGGTGCACTTAACACAACCAGTACACGACACACAATCTCGGCAGGACTAACAGGCCATACTCAACACAGTCAGCAGCCAGCCCAGTTCGGCCCAACACACTTCACCCGACCCACATTCCAGCCACTCACACGCGCGGGGAAGCAACATCGTTTAGTCCCACCTCGAAAACGGGAGAGCGCGAGGAGCAGCTTAAATAGCCACCTCCATCCCCGATTTCGAACTCCTATGTTACTACTGTCCACTGCCCCGTTGGACCCCGTTGCTGGGCCCGTCAGTAGGCTCGATCAGCCGCCCGAGTCGCCTTAGGGCTTGATTTGGGCACGGTCTGTAAGCTACTATGGGCCCAACAGCGCCGGTTGGGCAATTTTTTTCTTTTTTTTAAACACCACGACGTGGAGCTAACACAAACAGTATTTTTCCAGCCAGCTAACATGCATGTCCCATGCAACTAACCACATCGGCAAACCACACACAAATCCCAACCCAATAAAACCACGCATGGATCCCAACCCAATAATACGATACCTCCAGCCGATATACCCATATTCAACTATCAAATCCACCTACACACTTTAAGAAAAAAAAATAGAGAGGATACCATAGTCTATAGTAGGAGGCAAAGAGGCAACAGAAGCAATAACATCGCGTCGAGACGTCTCCGACCCACAAGAAGATACATCTGTAAATACAAAACATATCAAATGATTAAGTACAAACAAACAACACCCAAAAATAAGATTTCATCGATCGAAACACTCAAACCAAGAGCACAATCAACGGGCCGCTTGCCCAAACGAATCTCCTCCCTGCGAGAAGCAACAGAAGGACGACTACACCCACCTTGCAACACCAAATCACAACAATTAATCCACAAAACCAGGAAAAACAAATTGAATGCAACAAAAAGAGACAAACCAGATGACATATCAATATCCATCGAAACGGAAGACGGCAGGGAGAAAGCACATGAAGAAGACAACCCACACGCACGACGACCAGACCGACAAGACGGACGACGATGAGCAAACGTAGCACTATCCGGCGAATCAGTAGAACCAGCAGCACGCTCTGAGCCACCGCGACGACCAACCGAAAGAGCACGGGAGCCACGAGGACGCCCGCAAACCATCACAACTGCAAGAAGGAGCAACCATCGAGCAACATGAGAGAAATGAAAGCACATGCACGACCAGAAGAGGAAAGGCAGCATATTTATAGCACCATAGCATGCCAGAGAACTCTAGAAATCATGAGTACATCAACACCGACGTAGAACGACGCGCATTTTCTGGAAATACCAGGCAAAGCGGCAGCGATATGTCATTTTATACGGTGAAAATGACAGAGCAAGCACCGCGCGAAATATCCGGGCGGCGCAACCGCACCGCTTCGACCAATCAGCTTTGCCTGTCACATCACCGCTACCGCTACATGGATCGGCGCACATATCTTGTCGCTTTACTCTTGGAAGCAAATGCAACCCTCCTAGGCACTTCCGATTGGTGGACAGTGTCGTTCGACCGATCCCGATGCATGGCACCGCCCGACACACCTTGTCGTCTTCCACCTGGAATCAAGTGCCAATCAACTGGGAAGTTCGGATTGGTCGCATGGATATGGCTAACACATTTTGTCGTCTGGCGGCTGCAATCAAGTCCCAATCAACTGGCCAGCTCCAATGGGTCTGCTTGCTGCCACGCGGTCTCACCCAATTAGTCTGCATGCATGCAACAACTCAATTAATCAGCTAATTCCTCTCTTCTTTTTGCCTTGAATTATCTATAGCTTATGTTTATGAGTTTTTATATTGTTTTGATTGATTTGATCTCCCGCATTGTGTTAATAGCTCTTTATTGTTATTACTTGTGACCACTATGAGATTAGCTAACAGCTTGATCATCATGGATAAACCTGATAGTGGTTGTGCTTTGCAAGCTTGATGAACTATCTGTTTCAGACATATGCTTTTGATGAGGCCCAATTTATGTCCAAAGAGAGTAAATAAACAAAGGAAGCCAAAATTTGAAAACTTGTGGCACACACTAAAAAAACAACCACATTAGAAGAACCGAAAGCGATGGCACATAAGAAAGAAACCACGTTCAAACAACCGAAAGGGACGGCATGTACGCACACACAAACACACACGAACAGCCTAAGCCGCACACACCCAAAAAACGCTAAATCAACCAAACCGAATGCCACACCTGTTCAAAAAATTTCAATGAAATAAGTGGATCCACAAGGCTTTTGTACACCGCCACATACCAAATTAATACCACGCGGCACATAGCAATACATCCTGGGTCATTTTCACCCAAGTGGCCGATTCTCACGGTGAAAATCTTGCCTGGAATAGAGGCTTGGTTATTTCTGTAGTCTAGTGCAACCTTTTCCACCTCCACGGGCGAAGGTATTCTTGGGGCCTGTATGTACGCTGATCAGCTCAGCTGCTCCAAGCTGGACCAGAATGCAGGAAGGATGTTGCTGGGGCGAGCGTAAACATCACTGTTGAACATGTGTACACATATGTATGACCGGATTTTGTATGCCTCACCTGTACTGTCTCTCTCTGTATTTACTTGTATTTTGGGAGAAAAGACACCGGTCGCACGCCTTGTATCTATATATGTGCCTAGTGCATGATCAATGAGTATATCACCGCACACAATTCATTCTACATGGTATCAGATACCATCTTGATCCTCTCCCAAACGACCTGGCCCTTCTGGCGCTCCCCTCCCCTCCCCTCGCGTCGCCCATCTCGGGCGGCTCGGGGGTTCAAACCCTAGCCCCGCCGCCGGCCCCTCCTCCCTCTCTCCCTCCCCTCCCCGCCGCCCGAAGCGGCCGCCGGCCAAGCCCGGGGCGCTGCTGATGAAGGTGGCGGCGGGGCCTCTCGCTCCTGTCGCTGCTGTCCTGTCTTGCTCGCGGGAAGACTCAGGATCCGGGGCGGCGGCCCTGGCTGGTTGGGCGCCACCGGGCCTCGGTGCAAGGTGGCGCAGGACGCAGATCTCGGCTGTGCGGGCGGCGAGCTCTGCGGTGGATGCGAGCCAGGGCGCGGCGGCGGCCTCTGCTCCGACGCTACCAGATCTGGCCGCCTTAACCCTTCTGCTGCTGATTCGGCGGACCCTCACCCCCAGCTCTGGTTTGCCTCGTCGCAGACGCCATTCCTCCGCTGGGTGGGTGCCGGTGACGGGTACATTCGACCGGGAGAAATCCCAAGCCAGCTCTGCCGGCTTCGACGGCGGTGACGCCCGCGAGCGCCACTCACCTTCCTGGAGGCGTCGTCAGGTATATTGGCCCCGTCCCCTTCCCCTTGGCTTCCCGGGTGAAAGCCCCAACTTTGTTGGGCGGCGGCGACGCCCTTGGCGCCGTATCCTTCCTGAAGGCGCCGCTTCGGGAACAAGGATGGTTGTTGGACTTCGCTGAGATGTGTGTGGTGGGTGTCGGCGGCGACAGTGTTTCTCCAGTGGTGGCGGTGCCCTCCCTGGTGAGGGACCATGATGATTGGGTGCTCTCCATGCTCCTGTAGTGCCCCCGTCCGGTGCCCGTGGTTCCTGGACAGGAGGGGATAGGGATCCCTTCCGTTGGTGTCACTCCAGCGAGCCGTAGAGCCAAAGCTTATATTTTTGATCTTGGTCCTGGCTGTTGCTCTTTCATTCATCCTGGCGGCTTGTCTTTTGTGTGCTCGAGTCTCTGGATTTCGGTGACATTCTGCTTGAGGTGGGAAGTTGGCGACAAGACGGGACTGCCTGGTTCTGCTCCTGTGGTTTCCATCGATCCCGTCCATCCAGGTTCTAGGGTGAACATGTCCATCTGTCGACGGTGCGACGCCTTTCGAGCCAGGCGAGGAGGCAGGGGCCTTCTTCGAAGATGGATCTGGATGGCAGTGTTTTTCGCCGGGGCCCTGGTGTTTTGGCAACGGCTGGCCTGCTCGGCAGCGCCTGTTCTTCCTCTTCCGCGCCGGCATTCTCCTACTCCTAGACTTCGTGTGTGCAAGAGGGCCTTGTCATTGCCAAGCTAGGTGCTCATTGTCGATATTCTTTAGCTTGTTGTTTGCTAGGTATGTGAGATGCTCCCTGGCGTCGTTGTATCTTGCCGTCCTTTTTTTTGTTTTCTTTTTCCTTTTCTTGGTGGGTTGTGTGTTTGGTTTGTCGAGTTGTAATCCTGGCCGGTTGATGGCTTTGTTAATTCAAAGCTGGGCTCTTCGCGAGCCTTCGTTCTAAAAAAAATCCTCTCCCAAACCGCTTCCGCCTAAACCCCTAGCCACCGCCGCCCCGGGCGGCCGCCGCCGCTGCGATCTGCCGCCGCCGCCGCTGCACCTCCTTCTCCCCGCAGCCGCACTGCCCCTCTCCCTTCCACCGCACCGCCTCTCTTGCCGCGCCGCCCTCCCCAATCCCACCGCCCTGCCATGTCCTCCGTCGCCTCCTCCATCTCCAACCCCTTCGCCGGGCCGGACCCTGCTGATATCCGCGACATCAACATCCGTGAACGCGTCCCCGTCGTCCTCGATGCAACCGACTCCATGTACTTTGCGTGGAAGACGTACTTTTCGCTGCGCTTCCTCGAGAACAATCTGGTGGATCATGTTGACGGCACCGTCGACTCCCACGCCATGGTGGGGCACTCCAAGTTGACCGCAATCGATGCCACGCTCATCTGGTGGTTCTTCACCACCATCTCCAAGGACCTATTTCACACGATCATGAGCGATGGTGATGACGCCCGCACCATGTGGGTCAAGCTCAACGGCCTCTTCACCGGCAACAAGCTTTAGCGCCGCATTTTTTTGCACCACAAATTTTTTGACCGTCCTCAGGATGAACAGACTATCAATGACTATTGCCACCGCCAGAAAATGTTGGCGGATGAACTCCGTGACATCGGTGCCAAGGTTGATGACGACTTCTTCCTCAGCACCCTCACCGCCAGCCTCAACGAGGACTTCGGCAACACCGCCTCCAACGTCACTTTGATGCCGGAGCCCTCCTTCCCCAAGTTTGTGGCATACTTGCGGTTGGAGGAGCGCTGGATGGAGGGGGTCAAGAAGCATGTGCAGCACCATGCCCTCGCCGCCAGCACCTCCCGCGGTGCCCCGCCGCCCACCGCCCCTCCCGTGCAGCGGCAACAGTTGCCGTCCCCCATGCCTTCGGGGTTCTTTCCCCTCCCGCCCGCTCCCCCGCCCCTCCTATCGGTATCAAAACCGACGGATCTCGGGTAGGGGGTCCCGAACTGTGCGTCTAAGGCTAATGGTAACAGGAGGCGGGGGACACAATGTTTACCCAGGTTTGGGCCCTCTCTATGGAGGTAATACCCTACTTCCTGCTTGATTGATCTTGATGAATATGAGTATTACAAGAGTTGATCTACCACGAGATCGTAATGGCTAAACCCTAGAAGTCTAGCCTATGAGGTTATGATTGTTGTGGCTAAACCCTAGAAGTCTAAACCCTCCGGTTTATATAGACACCGGTGGAGGACTAGGGTTGTACAAAGTCGGTTATAGAGAAAGGAATCTACATATCCGAATCACCAAGCTTGCCTTCCACGCAAAGGAGAGTCCCATCCAGACACGGTACAAAGTCTTCTATCTTGTATCTTCATAGTCCAACAGTCCGACCAAAGTATATAGTCTGGCTGTCCGAGGACCCCTTAATCCAGGATTCCCTTAGTATCCCCTGAACCAGGCTTCAATGACGATGAGTCCGGTGCGCAAGATTGTCTTCGGCATTGCAAGGCGAGTTCCTTCTCCGAATACTTCAAAGTAGATCTCGAACACAAGAATCGTGTCCGGCTCTGAAAAACAAGTTCTACAAACAACCATAGAGGGTATAATATTTACGAGTCTAATTTGCTGACAATTTTGGCAATAGGACATTACGTCACTACCTGGCCATTATTTTGAATCGTTTTCTAACCCGCCACCCCACATCTCGGGGGCGGTTTTTATTGGCACGTCTTGTCAAAGCAGAGATCGTGTCCCCTTATTACGGGATTCTCATCAACACGGGCGTGGGTAACCCAACCGTTCTGTTGGCATAATTCCTCGAGAATAGGCATGTTTTAAGGCCACGGAGGGGACGTTTGATATTCGTGGCCTTTATAAAGAGGTTAAGGCCTGTCCTTTTTTCTTCCACGCTAGTTCTTTCCTTCACCCCCACCTCAAGTTCCAACACCCAAGGGTCAATCCAGTTGTGTCAGGCCCAATATGCGACCCTATCCAAAAGGAACTTGAAGGTTCCACCAAGGATAGACCCACATATTGAAACACTTTTGCAAGGTGGATATCATTACATTAACATTACATAATAGATGGGGATACATATAAAAGGCATACAATGCCACACAAATACAACATCATCTTACATAAGAGCACCATCCGACTACGGATGAAACACAAACAGAAACTCAAAGGACATCCACCCTGCTAGCCCAGGCTACCGACCTGGAACCTATCCCCCGATTGAAGAAGAAGCAGAAGAAGAACTCCAAAACAAGAAAACATCGCTCTCGCATCATGATCATCGCATAACCTGTACCTGCAACTGTTGTTGTAGCAATCTGTGAGCCACGAGGACTCAGCAATCCCATTACCATGGGTATCAAGACTAGCAAAGCTTAATGGGTAAGGAATGGACAACTAGTGAGGTTGCAGCAGCGACTAAGCAAGTATGGTGGCTAACATATGCAAATAAGAGCGAGAAGAGAACAAACGGAACGGTCATGAAGCTAGCAATGATTAAGAGGTGATCCTGAACTCCTACTTACGTCAAACATAACCCGAAAACCGTGTTCACTTCCCGGACTCCGCCGAAAAGAGACCATCACGGCTACACACGCGGTTGATGCGTTTTAATTCAGATCTGGTGTCAAGTTATCTACAACCGGACATTAACAAATTCCCATCTGCCACATAACTGCGGGCACGGCTCTCGAAAGTTTATACCCTGCAGGGGTGTCCCAACTTAGCCCATGATAAGCTCTCGCGATCAATGAAGGATATTCCTTCTCCCAGGAAGACCCGATCAGTCTCAGAATCCCGGTTTACAAGACATTTCGACAATGGTAAAACAAGACCAGCAAAGCCGCCCGATGTGCCGACAAATCCCGATAGGAGCTGCACATATCTCGTTCTCAGGGCACACCGGATGAACACTACGTACAACTAAAACCGTCCCTCAAGTTTCCCCGAGGTGGCGCTGCAAGTGGCTCTAGGTTGGACCAACACTCGGAGGAGCACTGGCCCTGGGGGGGGGGGTAAATAAAGATGACCCTCGGGCTCCGGAAACCCAAGGGAAAAAGGGCTAGGTGAGGCAAATGGTAAAACCAAGGTTGGGCCTTGCTGGAGGAGTTTTATTCAAAGCGAACTGTCAAGGGGGTCCCGTAAATCACCCAACCGCGTTAGGAACGCAAAATCCGGGAACATAATACTGATATGACGGAAACTAGGGCGGCAAGAGTGGAACAAAACACCAGGCATAAGGCCGAGCCTTCCACCCTTTACCAAGTATATAGATGCATTAATTAAATAAGAGATATTGTGATATCCCAACAAAATCCTGTCCACCATGGAGCAATCTTCAACTTCACCTGCAACTACCAACGCTATAAGAGGGGCTGAGCAAAAGCGGTAACATAGCCAAGCAATGGTTTGCTAGGAAGGGTGAAAAGGTTAGAGGCTGACATGGCAATTTGGGAGGCTTGATCAACAAGAGATAGGTAGAACAGCAAAGCGATAGAACGAAGCAACTAGCATAGCAATGATAGTAGTGAGATCCAGGGTAGCGGTCATCTTGCCTGAAATTCCGCTAGGAAGAAGAACGAGTCCATGAAGAAGACAAACAGACGTAGACGAACGGATCCTCACGATCGCAACAAAACAGGAACTACCGAGAAGAAGCACAACCGGAAAGAAGCAAACAACAAGGTAAACACACAAGCATAATCATGGCATGATGCACAATTCAAGTATGATGCATGTCCGGTTTAAATAACATGGCATGGCATGGCAAATTGCAACAAGCAATACTACAAGTTAAGTGGAGCTCAATATGCAACGAGTTGCATATTGGCGAAACTTCACAACATTTATTTAGTTTGATCTTGCTTAGGCTACCCAACAATCTTAAATGTTGTTAAACATGGCAAGAGGTGAAGCATAAGTAAACTAACTATTTAGGCAAGTTTAAATGAGGCCGGAACAACAAACAACAATTCTGGAAAATCCTCATGTCCATATTTTGAATTAGCTACTGTTCTGCCCTAAAACATATTTTAATGTTGTTAAACAGGAAAATAAAGTGCACCAAGTTAATCTATGCATTTTTCCACCCCATTTACATATAAAGTTTATTAAAATCGGAGCTACGGTTATTTAGTTATGAAATAAATCATTTTAACATGGCATTTGAGCAAATCTAAACAAACAACAAATTAAACATTTTAAACACGGATGAAAGTGGCATATTATTAATCTACACAAATTTCTAAGCATTTTACATGTAAAGTTTGTTTAATTCGGATGCATAGTTATGAAGATATTAATGCATGAACTCTAGGTTTTTTTTTTGCAAAACTGTAAATCCTAGGATAATTAGGAAATTCACAGACGCTGGAAAAAAACAGACGCGGGCCAAAACTGGCTGGGCCAACAGTGAAAAAAAAGAGGCGCTAGGGGTGGCCTCACCTAGTGGGCTGAGACCCAGCCGGTGGAGAGGCAGCAGGCTGAGGGGGCGGCGCGAGCGAGCTGGGCTTTGGCGCTGACGAAGCCAAGAAACAGATCAAGGCTGACGTGTCTCGTGAAGCAGGGGATCAAGCGGGCTGGAGGTCAACGCACGGGCGAGGGGACTTGGCGCGGAGGCAGGCCAGGTGCACGACGGGGAGGGCGTGGTCAACGCGCTCGAAGCAGGGGAAGCAGGGCGTCTGGGAGGCTGGATCCGGTTGCGGGATGTCGCCGGGGTCCCGTTCCCTGCCGGATCGAAGCAGAGGCGGGCCGGCGGACTTGGAGCTCCATGGCGCGGGGATGCTGCTGCAACGCAGAGAGAGAGAGAGATGTGAGGAACAGAGGGAAGCACGGGGAGGAAGGGAGAGACAGGGGAGGAGAGGAGCGGGACGAGGCCGGTCCTTGCCGTGGTCGCCGGCAGCAAGGCCGGTCACGGGACGACGAGGCGAGGTGGAGGAGCACGGGGAGGCTTGGGGCTCCGAGGAACGGGAGGAGATGCGCAACCGCAGCCTGGTGACGATGTCGAGCGGCACTGCTGCTTCCTGGATGATCGGGCGCGAGGAGGCGGGGATCCAGGCGCTGGTGCTCAAGCAGAGGAGCTCGGGGATTGGACGGCTGGGGAAAACGAGGAAGAAAGGAGGCGCATGTTGGTGGGTTTTGGATCAAGAGGAGACTAGTGGGATGGGGATCGAGGGGAGACGGTTGGCCTGTGGGTGTCTGCGAGATGGATCTGGGAAGATCCCGAGGTGGAAGGAGAGACCCGGTGGAGTGGCAGCGCAGCGATGGAATGGATGGGACATCTCCTAGATTTTAGGGTTTGGTCCTAATATATATAGCGGTGGGATAGTTTAGGGTCTACCTCGTCCCTCCGATCGTAATCGGACGGTTGAGAAAATAGGTTAGGGAGGTCCAAATACGAAAACGGAGATGTTTTATAGATGTTAGGGGATGATCCAGACTCATCGGTCACGACCGACCGGTTCGGGTTCGGGGCAGTTTCGGACGCACGCAAAGGGGTTGGAGAGAGGTCAACAAGGACAATGGCCTGACAAAATGACAACGGAGGCAAAGAGAGAACGGGCAACTGCAAACGGCTACGAGTTTTATGAAAACATGCAGATGCAATGCGCATGATGCTATGAGATGAGATGCATGACATGAACAAAATGCAAAACAAAAGACAAAAACCCAACCACGAAGGAAATATCATATCGCATCTCCGGAAAAGGCAAGAGTTGGAGTTACGAATATGGAAAGTTGTATCCGGGGCGTTACAAGTTGCTTCGAGCTTCCAGCCATGTCCGGACCCGGCCTTCAAGGCCGATGGATGGCCTCTTCTGTCACAGAGGAAGATATCTCGAAGCTTAGGGAGGCAAGATACTTGACTGCGGAAATCTACCACAGGCTTTCTGCTCAAGGGCAGGTTATTCCTACTCCCAGATCCAATGAGAGGGTAGTGTCTATCTCTCACTTCCTTCGAGGGCTTGGGTTTGCTCTCCATCCCTTCGTTCGAGGGATCATGCTTTATTATGGGCTAGATTTCCACGATCTAGCTCCGGACTCCTTCCTCCACATCTCGGCATTCATCACCACGTGCGAGGCCTTCCTCCGTATTTCCCCACACTTCGGCTTATGGATCAAGACCTTTAACGTGAAGCCGAAGGTAATCGACGGGAAACAAGCGGAGTGCGGAGGCGCTTCAATAAGCAAGCTCATCAACTCCACTTGGCCAAAGGGCTCCTTCGTAGAATCTTCTGACTTATGGCAGCGGGAGTGGGTTTACATCACCGAACCCTGCGGTAAAAAGCGGGTAGCCACATCTGCGTTTCGGTCTGGCCCTCCACCACAGCTCGCATCATGGATTAACTAGGGGCTAGACTGGAGATCTACTGATGAAGTGCGGACGCTGCAAAGCTGCATTCGGAGCCTCATTGAGAAGGACACCGGTCTCATTGATGTAATCCAAGTAATGCTAGTCTGCCGGATCCTACCCTGTCAGCGACGCCCTCTCCGCATCTGGGCGTTTAATCTGGAAGGTCCACGGACTCTTCAGCACCCCTCTGGCATGATGCTTAGAGAAATGTGGAAATTATTCTTTGGCGCACGAAAACAGTGGCCGGATACTACAGAAGACATCGGTCTTGACTGCAACCATCCAGATACTCCGACAAGTACTTGACCCCCGAACACGATTTAGTCAAATTAGTCATGACAATGTATTGATCAAACTTTATTCGGCCAGGGCTGGCTAAAGAAGGTGGAGAGGATCAGGTGTTCGGCTCCACTTCCCGAAGACACTGCCGATCCGATATTAACAAGGATGCTGGCTCCGGCGCCATATCAAGTGCCGGCGGGGGAAGATAAGGAGGAGGACGAAGAGGCCCAAGGCAGCTTCCACTCTGGAGGTTCACCAGGCAATTTGTCCGGGGAGATTAGAACTCCCGCTTCCAAAGGTGAAAGGGAAGGGCAAACTGACATCCCTTCTCCCTATGGGAAGAAAAGGGCCGCCTCAAAAGACTTGGAAAGAGAAGCTTCTAAGCGGGGGAAGGTATCCCAGTCAGGGGGTGATGTTGACACACAGTGACCCTGCAAAGATAGGCCCTCAGCCGCATCGCAAGTGAATCCGGGTGTTTCAGACATGTCCTGCTCTTTCCTGGCTATAAGGGTAATATTTTAAACTCATGTTTGCAGTCCGGCACGCAGCCCTCCTCAACAGTCCTCCTCTTCAGGGGATCTACTTCCGGAGATGATGGAGAGAGAGACGCCTCCACAGATTTCCCTGCCTGATAAGGCAGACGACGCCGAGGTGTCGTCCCGGAGGATCCTTCCCGATCTGCAAGTGGCGCAACGGACAGTGAGGACCGGGGCCGGAGGTAATACTTCGGCCGCCCAGGGTCCGGGGTGTGCGGCCCCTACATGGAACAATAAAAGTCCCAGACTATCAAATGTCCAAGTGACGCCAGATGCATTGATGGACATTTTGGAACATGCCTCCGTCTCAGAGGAACATCGTACCTTGATGGGTACGGTGTTGGAAAGAGTTAGGTCCGCAAAAAGCGGATTAAATGAAGCCTTTTCTAGCCTACTAAGAGGCTTCAAGGTACGTAGTGTAATTTCAATTATATTGTAAGTGCAAATTGCACCTGTGTATAGATAGTAGCCCCTGAGACTCTGGTTGACATCCAAAGGAATGCGATCAGAGGATCAAAAATATATGCCCAGGAAATGATATGACTAATTGAAACACAGGTTGTTACATCCGTGGGGACTACCCAAGCTACAGAGGTAGCACATTGGAAGCAGAAAGGATGTGGCGGATGATGACATCACACTTATGAATAGGCGGCTCGACGAGGCGCAAGGTATGTCTCTGGGGCACTCAGTACATGCTAGTATTGTGAAATGAGCGTGATAATGAAAATTTGTGTATGCATAACTGCAGATAGTGCCGTCGCAGTTGAGACCCTTCGGGCAGAACTTGCCTGAGCCAAGGAGCAAGCCAGGATGAGTAATGCGGCTTCCGAAAAGGTAGCCGCCAAATTGAAAGTAGAGCAGTCCACTAGGCTTCAGTGCGAGGAGAGGATATCTACCATGGCGCTTGAGTTGAAGAATGCCATTAGCCAATGCCAAGATCTTGAGAAATATAACAAAGCCAAAGCGGCCGATCTGGACAAGGCCTTACAAGAGGCGAAGGAAGCCCGGTCTGAGTCTAGAGTAGCTCGGGAGGAGATCCGACAAGCTGGGGAGATCGCGGCTGGTAAGCCCTTTTTATTAAAAAGTAAGTTTGGCGATCCAAAGTATGCATCGCTGAATCAATGGTGGAGTTCTCCAGACCCCTTTATGGACATGCCGAAGAGTGCTGCCAATGTGAATCAGTTTTTCCACGCGCAAGAAGGACATGCAACGGAAAAGCTATTTTGGTTGCGATTTGACATGCCGAAGCGTCCACTATTGAACAAACAGATGGCCCAATGGGCCGAGCTCCACAAGATGTCCGGCACTGCCATGAAGGACGTCATATCCTGGCTGTGGCCAACTGAACCCATTCCAAATAGTTATTTCGGTTTGGTGCGGCAGCTTGTTAATGCGGTGCCGCGTATCGACGCTGTGAAGCGGTCAATGTGCATAGAAGGTGCACGGATGGCCCTTGCCCATGTCAAGATATACTGGGCGAAGATGACGACCACCGATATTGCAGCGCAGAGTCCACCCGAAGGCAAGGACCTTAACATGCCAGAACATTACTTTGAAGATGTCCTAGAGGGTGCCCGCGTAATAGAGGGTCAGTGCTCGAAAAATATTATGTCCGAGTAAAGTGTATCAAAATTGTAATAACAATATTATGATATATTTAAGGTTGTGTTTTTATACTTTTTGCCTGAAAAGTTTTGGTGCCTCCTGTGCGGCTATTTTTTATATACAATCTGAAAGTTTGCAGTCGTCGGCTTCAGCCCCCTCGTGTATAATGTGGGGGTGTTCGGAAAAGCACTTGATCACACTTGACCCAACGTCTTGGTCCGTTAAGGAGGTGTTAGTGCAGCGAACTAGGCAATCGGACTATAGGGCTTTAACACTTTCACTTAGCCAGAGGAGTTTGACGGTGGGGCTACTATATAGCCCCTGGTATGTTCTCCATTATCCAAATATGGTGCGTTTACATACGTGACCAGAGTAACGGTCCTTCATTTAATACGAAGGGAATCGCGAAGATTCCGATAAGTCATCGAGTGGTTGACCAACTCTCGCCGCATCATGGCAGTCAGTTTTTGGCTTTTTCTACTGAGGTGCTCATCCGGGCTAGCCGGGACACAATCGCAGTAGTTATCCCTTTACTACCCTAACCGATATAGCGGAACATAAGGTAGTAAGCACAGGAGCCGGGCAACCCAACTATTGACCAAAGACATGATTCGGAGCTGATGCATATAAGGCCAAACTCGCAACACCGAACACTCCCTATAGGTGTTCGGACTTTACAATATACACCGGGCTGAATACAGCCCCTGGTGATAGACC
The DNA here is from genome assembly GCF_002162155.2 of Triticum dicoccoides. Lineage (NCBI taxonomy): Eukaryota > Viridiplantae > Streptophyta > Magnoliopsida > Poales > Poaceae > Triticum > Triticum dicoccoides. Next base: position 196,746,998 of record NC_041383.1, read on the forward strand.
CGTGGTATCAAGGCACATGTGGCAATCCGACGTGGGGGAAGAGCGCGGGTGGTGAGAGCATAAATCTCAAAACACAGTATGAACCAGGATGCTTCTATAACATCCACTTTAGTACAGCGAGCCGTATGTTTAGAGATGATGCTGGTATCTTTCTTGGACATTTTACATGCCAGGAAAGTATGAAACAACAAGAGATAAAAAGGTTTACACAGGGTCTTAATCTAAAAAAGAAACCTTAATGCGGGGCCCTGCTGCACGTCTGCGCCTTTGTCTTCGTTGTGAACTGTCCTTGAAGGGTATAGTATGATGGCCGTTTGTAAAAAAAAGGAAAAAGAAGAAACCAGGTAAAAGAATCTGGTGTGGCCATAACTAGCGCTGGTTCGTTTTAATGAACCGTGAAGGATAACTTCTAGGGTCCGAATAGGGTCAAGCCGAACTATGTTACCTTTTGTGTGTAGAGTGCCCCCGAAGCCGCCCAAGGAATTTTGAGTATATCTCTTTATGGGGCGGTCGGTGGGGGCGTAGCTGCTAATCGAGCTCAGGTTTATCTAAGCTGCTGCACTGAGGTGTGTGCCGAACACGTTTAGCTGTGTCTGCGGTCTTAACGACCGATGAGCTGTTCGGATTGAATAGGCTGTTTTGAGCTTCGACTGCTAGAGCCGCCGTGTATTCCTCTGTGCGGAGAGAGCGCTCCATATTTCCACTGACCGTAATGATGCCACGAGGTCCAGGAATTTTGAGTTTTAGATAATCATAATGCAGGACTGCATTACAACGGGCGAAGGCCGTTCTTTCGAGTAGTGCATGATAGCCGCTTCGAAACAGAGCAATGTTGAAGATTAGTTCTTCGCTTCAAAAGTTGTCCGGAGAGCCGAATACAATATCCAATGTTAGAGAGCCCATGCAGCGGGCTTCCACGCCCGATATAACTCCTTTAAAGGTAGTGTTGCTTGGCTTGATTCTTGATGGGTCTATCCCCATCTTGCGGACAGTGTCCTAATATATCAGATTGAGACTGCCACCGCCGTCCATGAGGACTCGAGTGAGGTGGTATCCGTCGATTATTGGTCGAGCACTAGGGCAGCCGAACCTCCGTGACGGATACTTGTTGGGTGATCCTTACGATCAAAGGTGATCGAACAGGCCAACCATGGGTTGAACTTGGGGGCGACGGGCTCAAGGACGTAGACATCGCGGAGTGCGCGCTTGCGCTCCCACTTTGGGATATGAGTGACAGAGATCATGTTCACTATTTTGATCTCCGGTGGGAATTTCTTGTGTCCCCCCGTGTTCGGCTGGCGAGGTTCGTCCTCGTCTTCGCTCTGAGGTCCTTTCCCTTTGTGTTCGGCGTTGAGTTTGCCGGCCTGCTTGAAGACCCAACATTCTCTGTTGGTATGATTAGCTAGTATATCGGGAGTGCCGTGGATCTGGCAGGGCCCGTCTAGGATTTTTTCCAGGTTGGATGGATTGTCCTTGTTGCCTTTAAATGGCTTCTTCCATTGACCAGGTCTTGAACCCCTAAACCCGGCGTTTACCGTTGTATTGTCTGGGCTTTCTTCATTGTTCCGACGTTTGCTTTTGTTGCTCGTGGTTTTCCATTCCCATCCCTGACCGCAGAGGTGCCGGGATCACTGGTGCTGCTACGGGCTAACTAGCTATCTTCGCCCGCGCAAAAGCGACTCATGAGTGTAGTTAAGGCGGCCATTGTCCTTGGCTTTTCCTGGCCAAGGTGTCTAGCCATCCATTCGTCCCGGACACTATGTTTGAAGGATACTAAGGCTTCAGCATCCGGACAGTCGACAATTTGGTTCTTCTTAGTGAGAAACCTGTTCCAAAGCTTACGGGCTGATTCTCCGGGTTGTTGGATTATGTGACTTAGATCATCTGCATCCGGAGGCCGGACATAGGTCCCTTGGATATTGGCCTGGAAAGCATCTCAAGTTCTTCCCAGCTTCCGATGGAGTTTTCGGGGAGGCTTTTCAACCAGTGCTGAGCTGGTCCTTTTAGCTTGAGGGGTAAATATTTAATGGCGTGGAGATCATCTCCGCGAGCCATGTGCATGTGAAGAATAAAGTCTTCTATCCATACCACGGGGTCCGTCGTTCCATCATATGCCTTGATGTTTACATGTTTGAACCCTTCTAGAAAATCATGTTCCAGCACCTCATCGGTGAAGCACAGGTGGTGTGCGGCACCCCTGTATTTGGCTGTGTCGTGGATTGGGTCCGACGGTTGTAATGTTTGGTATTGGTTCCAAGCTGGTAAATGGCCGGCATGTTTTGTTTGATAATAGTGATCCCGTGTAGGAACACGTTCCCTAGATCCATAGATGGACCTGGTTTTGCCAGCTTTTTTGTCCAGGTCCTCACGTAGATCGTGTTTCTGGTCCTGGGCTGCAGCCTTCCTTCCCTTGCGGGGAGGGGGCGCGGGCTTGTGTACGGCATTGCTATCCGCTCTGTTGCAACCGCGAGGTGGTTGGTCCGGCCAGTCGGCCGTATTGTTTTTTGGCGGTATAGGCGCAATAGCCTCGTCATCGAATTCGGGCAGCAGCTTATGTTTAGGATAGCTCTTTGTTTGGCGATTACTACCGTATTTTTCCTCAGCGTCTAGCATTTCGTTCCATCTATCATTGAGCGTATCTTGTGCGGCTTTAAGCCGCTGCTTCTGCTTCTTCAGGCTCCTTCCAGTGGCGATAAGCCTTTGGTGGAGGAGTTCTTGTTCTAATGGTTCTTATGGGATGACGAACTCGCCATCGCCCAGGCTGATCTCCTCTTCAGAGATAGGTTGGTAATTGCTATCTTTGGCGTCACTATGGTCAGATAACATCTTCGGACTGTGTTCGCCATCCTCTCGCATGCCTTGCTCCAATGATGGGTCTGCGGGGTCCTCGGCTTGGTTAAGATTATTATCATCGTCCATGACAATGTTGCTGTTTTTCCTTTTGCCGGATTGAGGTCGGCGGTTGGGACGCCAGCATTTAGGAGGTTCATCGACAGGTATGTTGTTATCATCGTCGGCCTCATTCTCCTTTGGTGTGTCCACCATGTATATATCGTATGACAATGTAGCTGTCCACTACCCTAAAGGTGGTGGTTTTTGTGTCTGCTCTTCTCCGGCATCGTCATCCATACCGTCGATGTCTTCGGAGCCATAATCGAGCGTGTCTGTTAAGTCCTCGATAGTGGCAAAGAAGTGGGTGGTGGGTGGGGAATGAAGTTCTTCGTCGTCCGCTTCCCACTCGAGCCAGACGTAGTTCGGTCGAGAGTCCCCTGGCAAGGAGAGGGACTTCAATGAATTTAACATGTTGCCAAAAGGCGAGTGCTGGAAGATGTCCGCGGAGCTGAACTCCAAGACCGGCGCCCAATCAGATTTGGTGGACGCGGATGCACGCGGTCCGGATCCCATGGCCAGAGACGAGTCCGAGGTTCCGGTGACACAAGCCCAGCTTGATGTTGGGTCTGTGTGCGGCTCGAGCGCCGCTGAGTCTGCGACCTCCGCGGTGGGGTTGAGCTTCCCGTCTTTGGATGGTGCAGTCCGCTCCGGCTCTAAGGCCAGGGCGGTCACAGGCGCTATCTCCTATGTGCGGCCAGATGACAGATCTAGGTCGTGTTCATCATGGTGGCCAAGGACAACAGTCATGGGCTCGAATCCATCGAAGATCAAGTCTCTGCGGATATCAGCCACAAAATTTAGGCTTCCAGATCTGACCTGATGGCCAGGGGCGTAGCTATCGATCTTCTCTAGATGGCCAAGCGAGTTGGCCCGCAGTGCGAAGCCACCGAATACGAAGATCTTTCCGGGGAGGAAGATTCCCCCTGGACTGCATTGTTGTAGATGATTGATGGAGCCATCAAGCCTATCTTCGACGACACAGCGGAACTCTCAATGAAAGCACCAATGTCGGTGTCAAAACCAGCGTATCTCGGGTAGGGGGTCCCGAACTGTGCATCTAAGGCTAATGGTAACAGGAGGCGGGGACACAATGTTTACCCAGGTTGGGGCCCTCTCTATGGAGGTAATACCCTACTTCCTGCTTGATTGATCTTGATGAATGTGAGTATTATAGAGTTGATCTGCCACGAGATCGTAATGGCTAAACCCTAGAAGTCTAGCCTATGAGGTTATGATTGTTGTGGCTAAACCCTAGAAGTCTAAACCCTCCGGTTTATATAGACACTGGGGGGGACTAGGGTTGTACAAAGTCGGTTACAGAGAAAGGAATCTACATATCTGAATCGCCAAGCTTGCCTTCCAGGCAAAGGAGAGTCCCATCCGGACACGGGACGAAGTCTTCTATCTTGTATCTTCATAGTCCAATAGTCCGGCTGTCCGAGGACCCCTTAATCCAAGACTCCCTCACCTCCCACTGCCCCCCAACAGCAGCAGCCGGGTGACGGGTGCCGTGGCAACCGCCATGGGGGCGACCCAAGAAGTAGCAATAGGCGCAGGGGAGGGCCACTCATCAGCAGCAGTAGGCCACCCCACCGTGGACTTACGGCACAAACCCATGGATGGGTGTTGTTCACACGTATTCGATGCCCGTCCCTTAGGGTCCTGCCCCGGGCATCCTTGGGCCCCATCAGGCGAGCCACCAGGCGCACTCCTCCGCGCCCAACGCCACCCCCTACAGCGGTTACGGTGCCGTCCCCGCGCCTGCATACGGCGCAGCCCCCGCGCAAACCCACGGCGGGTTCTACCCGCCCCAGGTGCCGCCGCAGTGGGACCCAACTCTCCTTGCCACTTTTCATTTGGCTCCATCACCGAGTAACTACGGTGGCGGTGGCGGCTGGTGCATGGATTCGGGTGCCACTGCTCACATGACTACTCATCCTGGTAACCTCAGGTCTTCCACTCCCATTCATACTCCCACTCGCATCACCGTTGGTAATGGTTCCTCTCTACCCATTACACATGTCGGTCATATGTCTTTTCCTTCCACTTCTACTCCTGTTAACATGTCTAATGTTCTCGTTTGCCCTGACTTAGTTATCAACCTTGTCTCCGTTCGTCGCCTTGCTCGTGAGAACTCTATAACTGTTGAATTTGACGATGTTGGCTTTTCTGTCCCGGACGAGCTCTACCCGGTCCATCCTTCTTGAGCCACCACCACCCGTCCAACTGCCCTCGTCGCTAGTGTCAATCTTTGGCACGCCCGCCTCGGTCATCCCAACTCCACATTTTTGCGTCAGATTCTTCAGAGTTTTTCATTCTCATGTAATAAGGTTGACAACCACACTTGTGATGTGCTACGTCTTGAGCTTGCGTTGGTTTTCCTCGAAGAGGAGAGGGTGATGCAGCAGAGTAGCGTAAGTATTTCCCTTAGTTTTTGAGAACCAAGGTATCAATCCAGTAGGAGGCTCCTTAAAAGTCCCACACACCTACACAAACAAACTGAGAACTCGCAACCAACGCAATAATGGGGTTGTCAATCCCTTCACGGCACTTGAGAAAGTGAGATCTAATAAAGATAGTAAGATAAGATAAATATATTTTTGGTATTTTATAAGATAGATGCAAAAAGTAAAGATGCAAATAAAAGTAGATTGAAAGCAAATATGATAAGAGATAGACTGAAAGTGCAACTATCCCTAGGTGGTTTTGGTAATTCATAACAACATATAGCTCATTGAGCTAATGCTATTCCAAGACTGTTATTTCAGGAAATCTCAATGAATGGCATGGCATGGATGATGAAAGTGGATCCCTCAAAATACTAAGGACAAAGGATTGGCTCAAGCTCAAAAGCTCAAGACTCTTCATTTTATATTTTAATGATCCAAGATCACATTGAGTCTATAGGAAAAGCCAATACTATCAAGGAGGGATGAGGTGTTGCTTAATGAGCCTCTTGCTTCATGTGCTTAGTGATATGCTCCAAAACCCTCAACTACTTCCCCACATCCACATATGACCTAAACCCAAAGCCAAAATCGGTCACACCGATTCTTCCTATCCGGCGCCACCGATTCCAAAAGTCATAGCCACTGCCACAAACCCGAAGCAAATCGGTCTTACCGATAGGGATCTCGATCTCACCGAGATGGGATTGTAATCTCTCTGTTTCCCTTCGTAACATTTCGGTCTAACCGAAGTGAGCGATCGGTCCCACCGAGATTGCAATGTAAACTCTCTGTTTCCTTTTTGTAACATTTTGGTCTCACCGAAAAGAGCAAATCGATCCCACTGAGTTTACCTGACCAACTCTCTGGAAAGCTTATTACCAAATTGGTCTCACCGAGTTCGTGTAATCGGTCCTACCAAGATTACGTTATGCCCTAACCCTAACCGAATCGGTCTCACCGAGATGCATGTCAGTCCCACCGAAAATCACTAACGGTCACTAGGTTTACTTAATCGGTCCGACCGAGTCTGTTGAATCGGTCCCACCGAGTTTGGTAAATTGTGTGTAATGGTTAGATTTTGTGTGGAGGCTATATATACCCCTCCACCTCCTCTTCATTCGTGGAGAGAGCCATCAGAATGAACCTACACTTCCAACTTACCATTTCTGAGAGAGAACCACCTACTCATGTGTTGAGACCAAGATATTCCATTCCTACCATATGAATCTTGATCTCTAGCCTCCCCAAGTTGCTTTCCACTCAAATCTTCTTTCCACCAGATCCAAAACCTATGAGAGAGAGTTGAGTGTTGGGGAGACTATCATTTGAAGCACAAGAGCAAGGAGTTCATCATCAACGCACCTTTTGTTACTTCTTGGAGAGTGGTGTCTCCTAGATTGGCTAGGTGTCACTTGGGAGCCTCCGACAAGATTGTGGAGTTGAACCAAGGAGTTTGTAAGGGCAAGGAGATCGCCTACTTCGTGAAGATCTACCGCTAGTGAGGCAAGTCCTTCGTGGGCGACGGCCATGGTGGGATAGACAAGGTTGCTTCTTCGTGGACCCTTCGTGGGTGGAGCTCTCCGTGGACTCGTGCAACCGTTACCCTTCGTGGGTTGAAGTCTCCATCAACGTGGATGTACGGTAGCACCACCTATCGGAACCACGCCAAAAACATTCGTGTCTCCAATTGCGTTTGAATCCTCCAAACCCTTCCCTTTACTTTCTTGCAAGTTGCATGCTTTAATTTCCGCTGCCTATATACTCTTTGCATGCTTGCTTGAATAGTGTGATGATTGCTTGACTTATCCTAAAGTAGCTAAAATCTGCCAAACTGTAAAATTGGGAAAAGGATAAGTTTTTATTGGTCAAGTAGTCTAATCACCCCCCCTCTAGACATATTTCAAGGTCCTACATAGACCCGAGGGCCATAGGTTTCACTAGAGGCTTCTCTCATGATAGCATAAGTATTATGGTGGGTGAACAAATTATTGTCGAGCAATTGATAGAAAAGCGCATAGTTATGAGATTATCTAGGCATGATCATGTATATAGGCATCACGTCCATAACAAGTAGACCGACTCCTGCCTGCATCTACTACTATTACTCCACACATCGACCGACTCCTACCTGCATCTAGAGTATTAAGTTCATAAGAACAAAGTAACGCATTAAGCAAGATGACTTGATGTAGAGGGATAAACTCATGCAATATGATATAAACCCCATCTTGTTTTTTGAAGGTTGAGACAGTAGGAAAGGCTCCTACTGCATATATATTAAGTACAACACAAAAGCGGTTACATGGTGATAATTACAAAGTGGGGGGGGGGGAGTTAGACACTACTGAGCTATAATCCCCAAGGCTAATGTAGGCCTTAGTTTAAAGTTTGCAAAATGGAAGAGACACCATGTCTCTTATGATCGGGCAACCTATAAGCTAGGTTACCAAAGTCATTCTTGAACCTAGTCCACCACGAGTCAACGGAAGGCAGCACATGTCGAAAGTAATTGTTATTACGCTCTTTCCAGAGACTCCAAGCAGCAATCAGAAATATTTCCATGACCATCTTACGCGGGTGCTGATTCTTCATTTGTTCAATAAGATCCAGACGGTTGCAAACCACCCCCCACACGATGCTCAGACGTTGCCAACAAACGTTGCTGAAGGTGCAACAGAAGAAAAGGTGCTCCACCGTTTCCTCGACGTGACGGCCACATAGCAGGCAATCAAGATTGGTCCCAATGTTATAATGTCGGCGTTTCAACATATTGCGTGTGTTGAGGCGGTCAGAGAGCCAAAAACAACCGAAGACTTTGATTTTCGGGGTGCACTTGGTTCGCCAAAGCCACCTGTACGCCACATGAGCCACCACGTCCCGAAAGAATTTTTTTTAATATTCAGCAATTTTGAAAACAGTGCCCCCCGGCAGTAGGTCCACACGTCCGGTCGTTCCTCAAGTGTAATTCCCGCAACATCAAGTTACAGAAGCTTGAGATCATCATGGGCTTGCACGGACAGGGGGAGCTAAAAGGTTCATGCAGGGTGGCTGTTGTCAGGAACTGCCGGACCGAAAGATCTTCATGATGGGCATACGAGAAAGCCCTCGGATATTTATCAGCAAAAACATCCTTATTCCAACTATCTTTCCAAAACAACACAATTTTTCCATTGTTGACTTGAACATGGGTGATACCACGGTATATGGGCATGAGGTGCATGAGATCTCGCCACTAAAAGGAGCCGCAAACCTCAGCTGCATGCGGGATGGAGTCCAAGTAGTACGTATCCCAAATCAACTGCACCCAAGGTATGTCAAGTTTATTGAAGAATTTATGGAGGAATTTCATAAGCAGGCCATCATTTTGAATCCTCAAGTTAAGAATACCGTGGCCACCACTAGATTTGGGGCGGCAGACCATGGGCCAAGCAGCAAGGGAGTTGTGCTAATCGCCATCAGCTGTCTTTTTTAGCCAGAGGCAATGCCTATGAATCTTGTCCAGCTGAGCAATGATTTTCTGTGGCAGTCTCAACGTGCCCATCGGGTATATGGCCAAAGAAGTAATGAGTGAGTTGATCAATGCTAATCTGCCGGCATGAGACATGAGAGACATGGCAGCTGTTATTTTTCTTTCTGCCTTGCACACAAACGGTGTCAAATCCAAGACCGTTGGCCGTGTGGTCCCTAGGGGTAGCCCAAGGGAAGTGAACGGCATAGTTGCTTGGGTGCAACCAAAGAGATTTTCCAGGGCATTGCACTTGTCAGCCGGGGTGTTGATGGGAACGATCGTGGATTTATGAAAGTTGGTTTTGAGCCCGATCGACGTGGCGTAGTCCTCAAGGATTTGTTTCAACTTGGCCGCTTAGAGGAGGCACGCAGGCAATACCACGATAGTATCGTCGGCATATTGGATGACAGGGTACTTAGCATCACCTTTAGGAGGGATCGGGTGATTAAGCAAGCCTTGCGCAAGAGCATCGTTGATGGCAGTTTGAAGGAGGTCGGCCGCAATTACAAAGATGAGAGGTGACATAGGATCACCTTGGCGGACCCCGCACTTACAGGTAAATTGTCGACCAGGGACACCATTGAGAAGCACTGAAGACTTGCCCGAAGAGAAGATATTGTGCATCCAGCCCAGCCACGTAGGTGGGAAACCCATTTTCTTCATAACGAGGAGCATAGCCGAATGCTCAACGGTGTCGAATGCCTTGGCAAAGTCCAGCTTGAGAAGAATGATTTCTTTCTTGGAGGCTTGACACTGATGTATGTATTCGAAGGCCCAAGCTAAGCAGTCATGGATAGACCTGCCCCGAAGAAAGCCGTACTGATTGTTATGTACTAACTGAACAATAATGCGCTGAAGGCGATCAGCCAGGATTTTAGTGGTTTACTTCAGACAACAGTTGAGAAGGGTGATGGGCCTGTAGTCATTCACATTGTCAGGCGAGTTATTTTTGGAATCAACGTGATATAACCCGCATTGATACTTTCCAGACTGAGACCACCCTGATGAAATTCATGGCAGAGGAGATAGAAGTCATCTTTTAGGATAGGCCAGCAAGCCTTCAGAAAGGCACCATTAAAACCATCAGGGCCAGGGGCCCGATCAGGCGGCATTGCCGCAACCACAACATCAATCTCCTTGATAGTAAACGGAGCCACAAGAGTGGCGAACAACTCCTCATCCTTAAGAAGATTATCCAGGTTGAATTTCATGGGTGAGGGGTTGGCTTGCCCCATCCGAGTTTTGAAAGCCTCAAAGAGGAGAGATTCCTTACCAGCATGATCCTCAATAATACTGCCATCAACAGCTGTCAGAGAACTGATGTAATTTCTTCTGTAACGCTCAGTAGCCACAGTTTGAATTTTTTTTGAATTCTCATCCCTGAATTGTATCCATCTAATGGTGCATCGTTTTTTCCAATAATCTTTCTGGTGTTGGAGAAGCCTCAAAAGATGTTTTTTGAGAATATTGCGGAAGTTCCGCTCAGGTGTGGTAAGTGGCCGACGATCTTCAATATTATCTAGCTCCAGAAGCGTTTTGTTAGTATTTTCAATGGCAATGTTCAAACGGGAAATCTTCTTACTCCATTTCTTGAGAGCATATCAAACAACCTTGAGCTTTTGACCAATCTTGACGGCCGCGTTAGATTGTCTATTGTACTTGATGGGTTTATTCCAAGCTTGTGCCACAACCTCCATAAACCCTGGGTGGGCAATCCAGTATGTTTCAAACCTGAAGAGCTTACTTCTTGGGATGGTTGTTTGGATGACCACAGAGCAAGGAGTATGGTCGGAGACTGGCTTCCCCAAAGGATTTACCAAAGTGTTTGGGAACGATATGGTCCAATTTAGTGTGGTGAAGAACCAATCTAGTTGTTCCAGGAGCGGTTGTTGCTGCATATTGGACCAGGTATAAGCTCTGCCCTTAATGGGTATTTCAGTGAGGTTTTGTTCACGAATAAAATCATTAAAGGTGAACATATCCTGGACATTCCCACCAGGTTTGTTGCGGTTATCAGGCGAGTGAATGTAGTTAAAGTCACCGAGGATGAGCCAGTCTTCAGTGGCAGGGATATCCAAATCAAATAACCACCTAGTGAAAGACGTACGAAGATCACCTTGACAGGGGCCATACACATTGACGAGTTTCCAACAGTGATTACATTGCGTGGAGGTAAATTCAACTCCTAACGCAAATTGCTCAGATATGAAAACCATGCCCGTGAAAACACTACTGTTCCAGATCGTAATTATGCCACCCGAAGCGCCATGTGAGGGAATATACGCAAACTGATCAAAACGTCATGGGCATAAAGATTTGAGAATGGCAGCGTCAAAAGAAGGCATCTTAGATTCTTGTAGGCAAATCACCGCGCAACCACTAGTCGAGATCGCATTACTAAGCGCTAAATGTTTCTCAGGTGCATTAAGACCACGCACATTCCAGCAGAGTACATTCTAGTTTCACAAAATCATCGGTAAACGAAAAGTTCAGAGGGCTGCAGAAGATAAGAGAGTAACCCACCTAATTCTCAGACAGGGCCGAGGTCATGAGCTCATCAATGGGCACCACGCAAAGGTTAACGCCAATGGCCTGCATGGTGGGGATGGGTGTTGGTGGTGGGATCAAATCATCATCATCAACTCCAGGAACAGCAGCAGCAGTGGAATCCACAGGAGTATCTTCAGTAGACTCCAGAGCAGAGGGGATGACACGAGGCTTGACTCTGGACTTGGACTGACGAGTATCAGAGGCGAGATTCACCCAGAAACCATCATACTTATTGTTTCTAGTGCTTCTACGCAGAGTTGCAGTGTCAATTGGGGCTAACATCTTGCCTTTCCTTTGCTTCAGGGCTTGCGCAGAGTGGGGCAGGGAGCTTGACGATCCTTCCTCAGACAGCGGCTGGAGTGGCATTGGTGGCTCTGAAGCATCAGCAGCAAACTGAGTGGGTTGTGGTATTTCACCCATGGAATGTATCTCAACATTGTCAGGGATCATGGGTTTAGACTGCTCCATGGAGAGGAGCAGAGGAGCAGACGGAGCAGGCAGACTAAGTTGAGCCAGAGAGAGCACCGTCTGGACCGGAGAGATCTGAATATCTTCACCAGAAAGAGACACCTGCACCACCACTTGAACAGAGTCATGACGAAAGCCAATGCCCGAACGCCAGGGACCAAATGAAGCAACCAGCGGGCGCAGCTCCGAGAAGAGTGTCGCATTCAGCTGTTGGCGAGGGATAGGGTGGGCAAGCAGGAGAGCCATGAGCACATCACCCTGCACAGACAGACCAAAGCACAGTCCGTGAGGAAGAACATCAACAGATACCGTAAGCACCTCATTGTGACTCTGAACCTCTGGTGTAGTAACATCATCAAGCAGGAGTAGATCAGCAGAGTGTGTGGCCTCAGAATCTTCAGAGCTCGTGAGCGAGTCATGCCAAGCTTGGAGAGCATTATCAGTGACATTGTTCTCAGGGACAATGCCATCTTGCACCTACAGACCCTGCGCAGCGAGCCAGGCCTGGAAGTTCATGAGGTATGGTGGCAATTGTGGCAGCGGTGGAGCTGGTGGAGCAGGCCATTCTCCCCAACCAACATGATCATGGTGAGGAGGAGCCACAGGACCATCGGACGCACCATTGGGGGGTGCTGCATTTTGCACAAGCCAATTGTGGACCTGTTGCTGATACAGTTGCTCGGCTGTCAGGTCAGGGCCAAACTGGGGATGAGGGTTTCCATCAGGTGGTGGTGGTTCTTCACCGGCGGGCAGGACCTCTGGAAGTAGCCCGTTCCAGTCATTGCTCCCAAGAATGGTGATCTGGACAGTCCAACAGTCCTGTGCACCACCAAGCTGCCAAACCACAAAACTCTTTGGCACCAAACGCAGATTCAGAACTCTCGCCTTAATGAGCATAAAACAACGGTCCTGGCGAGGATTGTACCAAGAAACAAGCGAACCGTACCCACCCAAAGCTTTATTGACATAGTAGTCAGTCTGGTAATCATAGGGGAACCCAAAAAACATCAGCGAGATCTCTGGTCCAAAAGTGGTGGAGCGGCGATTGAGAGCTTCATTGTGAGGGACAAATGTGACAAGCATATCTTCATCCTCAAGCTCTAATGGTGTTGCAACGGCAGTATCACGGATGAATGAATCGACAAATCCAAAGATACCAATCCCGAAAGGGTGGTCACTTACTTCCGTGGTGAACAGCTGGGCTTCTTGAGAGCTTCGCATGAACAGCGTGATGAACCTCAGCGCGGTGATGCAGAGGCACATAGGCGCTCGTCTCCGCGATTGCCAAATAGTCGTGGTTGACCGTAGGGATAGGGCCGACCACCATCCCACTCCGGACGACGCGATCAGCCGGCCCCGGCTCGACGGCGAAGCCTGGCGGCAGGAACGGCACCGGGTTGAGGGTGAAGTTCGCCATGATGGTGGTGCAGAGGGAGGGGGGTTGAGGCGATGGGTGTGACAGAGGTGGCGAATGGCAGGCACGGGGTAGTGACGATTGAGGAAACCGAGAAGAAGCAGGAGCGTGCGAGGCTATTCTGGTAATATGATGATTTTTAGGGATCCATTTCCAATGCTCCAGCCAACGTTTCCTTTTACAGGATTGCGCCGCGTGTCCATAGTGGCCACAAGCATCACATCGAACGGCTGATTTGGGTTTGGGTTTCTTTTTTATGGGAACAGAGGCCGTGGGGGGGACAAGATTGATTGATGCTGGAAGGATTCATGACCAAAATTGGTCTAAGCTGCTGTAGAGGAATCCGAGCCGGGCATTTGCTTGCCTTGTGATCAGGTGAGGAGCAATTAATGCAAATCATTCTAGCAGGGCAATCAATCTTCCGGTGCCCCCATTGTAGGCAACAAGCACACAAAACCGCCCAATTAGTAGAGATCAGATCGATCTCATCTTCAGAATACCCAGCCTGGGCCCAATCCAATTTGTAATGGGCCGACAACCGGGGTGGCCACATCGTATGGGCTGGGCATATTTCAAAGCCGAGGTAAGAAAGCATTGTGGCGGGGTAGGATAAGACACATTAATGGGAGAATTAAAACTGCCCAAACGTAGATACTCAATGTCATTAGAGCCCTCAAATTGCGCTAGACGACGATATTGCTCAATTAATGAGACCGTCGATGCCTCCTGAATTACCGTTGGCAAATGATCCACTGCCGAGAATGACCCAAATTGAATTTGAATTCCTCGATTGTTCGTTGGGCCTGAGGATGACGACGCCTCCATAGCATGCATGTTGGAGAAAACCATGTGATCAATGGGTTTGTGGGAAAACTTACTCAGCTCCTTCATGGATGAAGCTAGAGACGAAGAATCAGAACATAAAAACCCCAAGTTTGATTTGATAGCCATGGGACGATGAACATCGATCTCAGGTAACTCCTCATCAGCGTGCCAACTCAAATTATTCGAGGGCACACGGTTGAACCGGCCATTGAACAGATGGAAATGGCAAATGAAATCCGGCCAAATACGATCCTTAAGCCCATAGATAAAATGGCCAACCTTATTATTGGCAACCGAGAAATGAAAGGCTCGAGGATTAATCTGAAGCACATTGAGTCCAACCCTAAACCCTCCAATGCAACATTGAAGCGCAATAACCACAGATTCTTCAGTGAGTGGGAAGGAAGCCGAAGAGAACGTGGCAACAAGGAAGAACTCCTTGGAGTCTCGAGAGGGGGAGAAATGCACCGTAGAACCAAACTTTCTTCTCACCTGATCTGCAAGGGCTAAGCCAGGAGCAAAATCCCAATGCAGGAGTCCCTCCATCTTGAATCAATCTAGAAATCACCATGATTTTTGGTGGAGAAGGTGGGGGAGGAGAGGGAGAGGAGAGGTGGGAGAGGAGGCGCCATTCTTCCTGCTTATGCGCTTAAACCACATCTTATTATCCTCGATGGCAACAATACAATACGTGCCTTGCAACCCTTTCTGTCACTGGGTAAGGACACCGCAAGATTGAACCCAAAGTTAAGCACTTCTCCCATGGCAATAAAGACCAATCTAGTAGGCCAAACCAAACTGATAATTCGAAGAGACTTGCAAAGATAACTCAATCATACATAAAAGAATTCAGATAAGATTCAAATATTATTCATAGATAAACTTGATCATAAACCCACAATTCATCGGATCTCGACAAACACGCCATAAAAAGAGTTTACATCGAATAGATCTCCACAAGAGAGGGGGAGAACATTGTATTGAGATCCAAAAAGAGAGAAGAAGCCATCTAGCTAATAACTATGGACCCATAGGTCTGTGGTAAACTACTCACAACTCATCGGAGGGGCAAGGATGTTGATGTAGAAGCCCTCCGTGGTTGATTCCCCCTCCGGCAGTGTGCCGGCGAAGGCTCCAAGATGATATCTCGCGGATACAGAAGGTTACGGCGGTGGAAATTGTGTTTCGTGGTGCTCCCGGATGTTTTCGGGGTACATAGGTATATATAGGAGGAAGAAGTACGTCGGTGGCCGCCCGAGGGACCCACGAGACAGGGGGCGCGCCCTACAGGGGGGGGGCCCTCCTATCTCATGGGAGCCTTGGCTGCTTCTTGACTTGCACTCCAAGTCCCCTGGATCACGTTCGTTCCAAAATCACGCTCCCGAAGGTTTCATTCTGTTTGGACTCCGTTTGATATTCCTTTTCTTCGAAATACTGAAATAGGCAAAAAAACAGCAATATGGGTTGGGCCTCCGGTTAGTAGGTTAGTCCCAAAAATGATATAAATGTGTAAAATAAAGCCCATAAACATCCAAAATGGGTAATATAATAGCATGGAACAATCAAAAATTATAGATACGTTGGAGACGTATCAAGCATCCCCAAGCTTAATTCCTGCTCGTCTTCGAGTAGGTAAATGATAAAAAGAGAATTTTTTGATGTGGAATGCTACCTAGCATAATTCTTAATGTAATTTTGTTTATTGTGGCATGAATGTTCAGATCCAAATGATTCAAAATAAAAGTGCATATTGATAAAATAAATAGTAACACTTCAAGCATACTAATCAAAGTAGTCATGTCTTCTCAAAATAACATGGCAAAAGAAAGTTCATCCCTACAAAAATCATATAGTTAGGCTATGCTTCATTTTCGTCACACAAAGATGTTCCCAACTTCTATACCCCTGATGACAAGCCAAGCAATTGTTTCATACTTAAATAATCTCAAACTTTTTCAACCTTCACGCAATACATGAGCGTGAGCCACGGATATAGCACTATGGGTGGAATAGAATATGATGATGGGGATTGTGTGGAGAAGACAAAAAGGAGAAAGTCCCACATTGACGAGGATAATCAACGGGCTATGGAGATGCCCATCAATTGATGTCAACATGAGGAATAGGGATTGCCATGCAACGGATGCACTAGAGCTATAAATGAATGCTCAACAAAAGAAAACTAGTGGGTGTGCATCCAACTTGCTTGCTCACGAAAATCTAGGGCATTTGAGGAAGCCCATCGTAGGAATATACAAGCCAAGTTCTATAATGAAAAATTCCCACTAGTATGAAAAAGACAACTTATGAGACTCACTATATGAAAAACATGGTGCTACTTTGAAGCACAATATACGAGACTCACTACATGAAGAACAAGGTGCTACTTTGAAGCACAAGTGTGGAAAAGGAGATAGTAACATTGCCCTTTTTTTTTCTTTTTTTTTCTTTTTTTGGGCCTTTCTTTTTTTGGCCTTTCTTTTTTTTTCTTTTCTTTTTTTCTTTGGGAAATGTTCTACTAATGATGATCATCACACTTCTATTGATTACAACATAAGAATTACAACTCAAAACTACAACAAGACATGACTCTATATGAATGCCTCCGGCGGTGTACCGGGATGGTGCAATGAATCAAGAGTGACATGTATGAAAAATAATGCATGGTGGCTTTGCCACAAATACGATGTCAACTACATGATCATGCAATGGCAATATGACAAAAGTAAAGTATGTCATGATGATGAAGAACAGAACGGTGGAAAGTTGCATGGCAATATATCTCGGAATGGCCATGGAAATGCCATAATAGGTAGGTATGGTGGCTGTTTTGAGGAAGATACAAGGAGGTTTATGTGTTATAGAGCGTATCGTATCACGGGGTTTGGATGCACCGGCGAAGTTTGCGCCAACTCTCAAGGTGAGAAAGGGCAATGCACGGCACCGAAGAGGCTAGCAAAGGCGGAAAGGTAAAAGTGCATATAATCCATGGACTCAACATTAGTCAAAAGAACTCATATACTTATTGCAAAAATTTAGAAGTCATAAAAAACCAAGTACTACGCGCATGCTCATAGGGGGATAGATTGGTATGAAAAGACCATCGCTCGTCCCCGACCGCCACTCATAAGGATGCACAAGCCAGGTACACTTCATGTTTCAAATTTGTTACACAACTTTAACCATACGTGCATGCTACGGGACTTGCTAACTCCAACACAAGCTTTTTTTTTAAATTCATAATCACCCAACTAGCATGACTTTAATATCACTACTCCATATCTCAAAACAATTATCAAGTATCAAATTGATCATAGCATCCAATTCACTTCCTATGATAGTTTTTATTATACCCAACTTGGATGCCTACCATTCTAGGACCAATTTTATAACCATACCAAATACCATGCTGTTCTAAAAGACTCTCAAAATATTATAAGTGATGCATGAGAGACTAGCAATTTCTACAAAAATAAGCCACCGTGCTCTAAAAGATATAAGTGAAGCACTAGAGCAAAAACTATCAAGCTCAAAAGATATAAGTGAAGCACATAGAGTATTCTAGCAAATTCTAATCAAATAGGCTTCTCCCAAAAGGTGTGTACAGCCAGGATGATTGTGGTAAACTAAAAAGCAAAGACTAATATAATACACGACGCTCCAAGCAAAACACATATCATGTGGCGAATAAAAATATAGCTCCAAGTAAAGTTACCAATGAACGAAGACGAAAGAGGGGATGCCTTCCCAGGGCATCCCCAAGCTTAGGCTTTTCGTTATCCTTGAATATCTTGGGGTGCCTTGGGCATCCCCAAGCTTAGGCTCTTGCCACCCTTTATTCCATAGTCCATAAAAGCTTTACCCAAAACTTGAAAACTTCACAACACAAAACTCAACATGAAACCTTATAAGCTCCGTTAGTGAAAGAAAACAAAACCACCACATAAGGTACTGTAATGAACTCATTATTTATTTATTTTGGTGTTAAACCTACTGTATTCCAACTTCTTTATGGTTTATAAACTAATTTACTAGCCATAGATGCATTGAAATAAGCAAACAACAGACGAAAAACAGTATTTGTCAAAAACGGAACAGTCTGTAGCAATCTGTAACTAACGCAAACTTATGGAACTCTAAAAATCCTACCAAAATAGGAAGTGCTAGAAAATTTGTTTATTGAACAGAAGCAAAAATAATCAACGCAAAATCACGTTCCTGTGATTTAACAAAATTATATTTGTGCGTGCAAAGTTTCTGTTTTTCAGCAGAATCAAATCAACTATCATCGTAGGTTATCCTATAGGTTCTACTTGGCACAAACACTAATTAGAAGATAAAAACATATCTAAACATAAGGTAGATGCAAGATTTATTACTAAACAGGAACAAAAATAAAAAACATAAATAAAATTGGGTTGCCTCCCAACTAGCGCTATCGTTTAACACCCCTAGCTAGGCATAAAAGTGAAGATAGATCTAACGGGTGCCATCTTTGGCACTAAATTCATAAGTAGCACGCATGATAGATTCATAAGGTAATTTGACTTTCCTTCTTGGAAAGTGCTCCATGCCTTTCTTTAATGGAAATTGGAATCTAATATTCCCTTCCTTCATATCAATAATCGCACCAATTGTTCTAAGAAAAGGTCTACCAAGAATAATAGGGCAAGAATGATTGCAATCTATATCAAGAACGATAAAATCCACGGGCACCAAATTTCTATTTGCAACAATAAGAACATCATTGATCCTTCCCATAGGCTTTTTAATGGTGGAATCCGCAAGGTGCAAATTTAAGAGTAATCATCAAGATCATGGAAACCTAGAATATCACATAAAGTTTTCGGAATCGTGGAAACACTAGCACCCAAATCACACAAAGCAAAACACTCATAATCTTTAATTATAATATTTATAGTAGGTTCCCACTCATCATTAAGTTTTCTAGGTATAGAAACTTCCAAATTAAGTTTTTCATCATAAGATTGCATCAAGGCATCAACAATATGTTTGGTAAAAGCTTTGTTTTGACTATAAGCATGAGGAGAATTAACAATGGATTGCAACAAGGAAATACAACCTTTTAAAGAGCAATTATCATAATCAAACTCCTTGAAATCCGAGATAGTAGGTTCAATATTATTAGAAGTTGATGATTCTCCAATCTCACTTCTACCAATTTTAGCATCGAGATCGAAAGACTCCGAATTTTTGGGACGCCTTCTAGGCAAAGTTGATTCATCATCAGTCCCATAATAATCAAAATTCATATTGCAAAACATAGATCTAATAGGAGACGCATCAATAACTTTAAGATCCTCATCATTATTTTCATGGAAACTCGAAGAACATGCTTTTATAAAACTATCTTTTTTAGCACGCAATCTAGCGGTTCTTTCCTTACACTCATCAATGGAAATTATCATTACCTTGAGAGACTCATTTGATATCATGCTTAGGAGGAGAAGATCTAAGTTTAAGAGAATCAACATCAAGCGAAAGTCTCAACGTTCCTAGCCAAATCATCAACTTTGAGCAATTTTTCTTCAAGCAAAGCATTAAAATGCTTTTGAGAAATCATAAATTCTTTCACACTATTCTCAAAATCAGAGGGCATCTTATTAAAATTACCATAAGAATTATTGTAGGAATTTCCATAATTATTAGAGGAATTACTAGGGAACGGTCTAGCATTAAAGTTTCCTCTATAAGCATTGTTTCCAAAACTATTTCTACAAACAAAATTCACATCCATAGATTCATTATTATTCTCAATCAAAGAAGACAAAGGCATATCATTGGGATCAAGAGGAGTATTTTTAGTAGCAAACATCTTCATAAGTTCATCCATCTTTCCACTCAAAACATTGATTTCTTCTATAGCATTGCACTTTTTTACTAGAAGATCTTTCGGTGTGCCATTGAGAATAATTAGCCATAATATTATCAAGAAGTTTTGTAGCATCTCCTAACATGATTTCCATAAACATGCATCCCGCGGCCGAATCTAAGAGATTTCTAGAAGCAAAGTTCAAACCGGCATAAAATTTTTGTATGATCATCCATAAGTTCAAACCATGAGTAGGGCAATTGCAGAGCATCAATTTCATCCTTTCCCAAGATTGGGAAACATGCTCATGATCAAGTTGTTTAAAATTCATAATATCGTTCCTAAGAGTGATAATCTTAGCAGGAGGAAAATATTTAGAGATAAAAGCATCTTTGCACTTGTTCCAGGAATCAATACTATTTTTAGGCAAAGACGAAAACCAAACTTTAGCACGATCTCTAAGTGAAAACGGAAATAACTTCAATTTGACAATATTGTTATCCGTATCTTTCTTCTGTTGCATATCACACAAATCAACAATGTTGTTTAGATGAGTAGCGGCATCTTCACTAGGAAGGCCGGCGAATTGATCTTTCATAACAAGATTCAGCAAAGCAGTATTGATTTCACAAGACTCAACATCATTAAGAGGAGCAATCGGAGTACTAAGGAAATCATTATTATTAGTATTCGAGAAATCACACAATTTGGTATTATCTTGCGCCATGGCAACAAGTAATCCAACACACAAGCAAACAGAAAAGGCAAGCAAAAAAGGAGAGGAGGAGATTGGGAAAGAGAGGGCGAATAAAACGGCAAGGGTGAAATGGGGGAGAGGAAAACGAGAGGCAAATGGAAAATAATGTAAATGCGAGGGAGATGGGTTTGTGATGGGTACTTGGTATGTCTTGACTTGAGAGAAGGCCTCCCTGGCAACGACGCCAGAAATCCTTCTTGCTACATCTTGAGCTTGCGTTGGTTTTCCTCGAAGAGGAGAGGGTGATGCAGCAGATTAGCGTAAGTATTTCCCTCAGTTTTTGAGAACCAAGGTATCAATCTAGTAGGAGGCTCCTCAAAAGTCCCACACACCTACAGAAACAAACTGAGAACTCGCAACCAACGCAATAAAGGGGTTGTCAATCACTTCACGGCCACTTGCGAAAGTGAGATCTAATAAAGATAGTAAGATAAGATAAATATATATTTGGTATTTTATAAGATAGATGCAAAAAGTAAAGATGCAAATAAAAGTAGATTGAAAGCAAATATGATAAGAGATAGACCCGAGGGCCATAGGTTTCACTAGAGGCTTCTCTCAAGATAGTATAAGTATTACGGTGGGTGAACAAATTACTGTCGAGCAATTGATAGAAAAGCGCATAGTTATGAGATTATCTAGGCATGATCATGTATATAGGCATCACGTCCATAATAAGTATACTGACTCCTGCCTGCATCTACTACTATTACTCCACACATCAACCGACTCCTGCCTGCATCTAGAGTATTAAGTTCATAAGAACAGAGTAACACATTAAGCAAGATGACATGATGTAGAGGGATAAACTCATGCAATATGATATAAACCCCATCTTGTTATCCTCGATGGCAACAATACAATACGTGCCTTGCAACCCTTTCTGTCACTGGGTAAGGACACCGCAAGATTGAACCCAAAGCTAAGCACTTCTCCCATGGCAAGAAAGACCAATCTAGTAGGCCAAACCAAACAGATAATTTGAAGAGACTTGCAAAGATAACTCAATTATACATAAAAGAATTCAGAGAAGATTCAAATATTATTCAAAGATAAATTTGATCATAAACCCACAATTCATCGGATCTCAACAAACACACCGCAAAAAGAGTTTACATTAAACAGATCTCCACAAGAGAGGGGGAGAACATTGTATTGAGATCCAAAAAGAGAGAAGAAGCCATCTAGCTAATAACTATGGACCCGTAGGTCTGTGGTAAACTACTCACAACTCATCGGAGGGGCAAGGATGTTGATGTAGAAGCCCTCCGTGGTTGATTCCCCCTCCGGCAGAGTGTCGGCGAAGGCTCCAAGATGAGATCTCGCGGATACAGAAGGTTACGGCGGTGGAAATTGTGTTTCGTGGTGCTCTCGGATGTTTTCGGGGTACGTAGGTATATATAGGAGGAAGAAGTACGTCGGTGGCCGCCCGAGTGGCCCACAAGACAGGGGGCGCGCCCTACAGGGGGGGGGCTCCTATCTCGTGGGAGCCTCGGCTGCTTCTTGACTTGCACTCCAAGTCCTCTGGATCACGTTCGTTCCAAAAATCACGCTCCCGAAGGTTTCATTCCGTTTGGACTCCGTTTGATATTCCTTTTCTTTGAAATACTGAAATAGGCAAAAAAAACAACAATATGGGCTGGGCCTCCGGTTAGTAGGTTAGTCCCAAAAATGATATAAATGTGTAAAATAAAGCCCATAAACATCCAAAAGAGGTAATATAATAGCATGGAACAATCAAAAATTATAGATACGTTGGAGACGTATCATGAGGCCTGCCGTCTTGGCAAGCATGTTCGTATTCCCTTTAGCGAGTCTACAAATATTTTCACTTTTCCATTTCAATTATTGCATAGTGATGTTTGGACGTCCCCGGTTGCAAGCAACACGGATTATCTATTCTATTTCGCGATATTGGATGATTTATCCCATTATGTGTGGATATTTCCTCTCGTCACAAGTCCGACGCTCTTGCCATACTCACCGCTTTTTATTCTTATGTCACCACACAGTTTGGTCATCCTATTCTTGCCTTGCAAACTGACAACGGAAAGGAGTTTGAGAACATTGCCGTCCGCAATCTCCTTGCGTCGCACGACACCATTTTTGCCTCAATTGTCCCTACACGTCACAGCAGAATGGCCGCGCCGAGTGCGTCATCCGCACTCTTAATTACCTGGTCCGCACGTTGCTCTTCCATTCCAACGTGCCTCCTCAGTTTTGGCCGGATGCGCTTGCGATCTCCAGCCTTCGCATTAACATCCGCCCGTGTCGTCCCCGCTGGAACTATGCTCCTCACCAGCTCCTCTTCGGTGTGGCTCCATCTTATGATGGTCTTCGCATCTTTGGGTGTCTCTGTTATCCTAACATCGCGTCCACCACAGCTCACAAACTCGCTCCCCGGTCGGTTGCATCTTTCTTGGTTATGCTCCCAACACCAAAGGTTACCGGTGCTATGATCCAGTGTCCCACCGCATCTTTACTTCATGGCACGTGTACTTTGATGAGCTGGTGTTCCTGTTGCAGCAGGTACCGTCCTCCTCAGCGTCTAACGCAGCGCGGCTTGCCCCTGCTACCACCTACGGCGAGCCGTCCCCACGCCAAGCCAAGCACCGAGCCTGGCCCTACCTGCGCTTCCGGCGCCGGCCACCCCCTCCTGCGGTGCCTCTGGTGCGGCTGCCCCTGCAGGTAGCCCCACCGCCATGGCTCTCTCGGGAGGCCCCCTAGTTGAGGCCCCCGCCGCGGCCCCCTCTGGTGTTCCCGCCGCCGCGGCCCCCTGGGGCGTTCCCACCGCTGCGATCCCCTCGGCCGCCCCCGCCGCCGCGCCCTCTAGCGCCGCCGCGAGTGGCCCCTCGGAGTCCTCGGAACCCGGCTCGACCTCCTCCTCACCGGTTCCCCCCTCGGCTCCTCCGGCTGCAGCCGCACCTCTCACCGGTGTCGTCACTCGGTCTCGGACTGGGACATTTCATCCTAGCACGCGCTACACGTCCGACGGGTACGCGTGTGCTACATCTACTTCAGCCCCATTGCCGCTACCCACCTCCACCGGCGTAGCCCTTATGGATTCAAACTGGCTTGCTGCGATACGTGAGGAGTTCGACGCCCTACAACGCAACCGTACGTGGCAGCTTGTCCCGCGGCCTCCCTGTCGGCGTTCTGGGAACGGGGTCCCCAGACTTGCCTGCCTGCGGCCTGCGGCGTGGCTCGAGGGAGGCCCAGCACATCCCATCTTCACCAACGCAAGCTCAAGACCCTCGCGAGGGGACAAGCCTCACGGGGCGGATGACAAGGAGCTTCCTCAGGCACGGCCTCGTCAGGCTGGCTCATGAGGTGGCGGAGAGTTCAAGGCAGGGTACCTCGCGTGGTGCCCATGACGCAAGCCATGATGACCAAGAGCGCCAGTCGGGCGCCAGCCTGCGCAGTGTCCTCCTTTCCTCTTTGGTGCTAGGGGAGCAAGCTCAGGTGAAAGTATCAAGCAAAGGCGTCCATTTCAGTGCAACAAGACCAAGACCAGCCCAACGGCCAGAAGGAAGTCATTGTGGAGCCCAAACCGGCGTCATCACCAGAGTCTTTGCCAGGCGAGGACCAACTTTAGTCAGGATAAGTGTACCCGCTGTTCCCCATCAAAATGGCCAATTGTTGGCGCCCTTCCCGCTCAATATTTGGGAAGAGGCCCAGGGCCTTCGCCTATAAATAGGACTAGCCACCCCCAGGGCAGGGGCAGCCTGATCCTCATCAAGAAACCTGTAGCTAGAGCGACTGAACCCCTCCTAGCAGTTCATCGCACCCGCCAAGAACAGACCCTCGCAAGGCTGTTCTTCCCTGTATTGTTCCTCATCAGCCCAAGAGGCAATCCACCACACCACACACTGGAGTAGGGTATTACACCACAATGGTGGC
The DNA here is from genome assembly GCF_002162155.2 of Triticum dicoccoides. Lineage (NCBI taxonomy): Eukaryota > Viridiplantae > Streptophyta > Magnoliopsida > Poales > Poaceae > Triticum > Triticum dicoccoides. The sequence goes on from NC_041383.1 coordinate 196,771,595, forward strand.
CTGAACCAGTATAAATCTTGCGTCTCTTGTGCTGTTCTGTTTAGTAGTTTAGGTCCCAGCGATTCGGCGAGGTGCGAGACGGTAGAGGGTTGAATCTCCGCGCGCACCCCAGTGTTCGAACCTCAAGGGTCTGCCGGAACCCGAAATCCGACATTTGGCGCGCTAGGTAGGGGTGCGCCGGAATCTGCCTTCCGTCGCCTCGTTCTTCCCCGACCACCGCAACCATGTCTGGCGCTTGTCGGGCTCGCGCCGAGCACCGAGCCGCCCTCGCCTCCCATGTCGCCTGGACGGCTCCCGTCGGCGGGCTCCCTCGTCGTTCCTCATCGCCCGCCGTCAGCACCGCCACCGGCCCGGCGGGGAACGGGCAGCAAGCATCGCACCTGCGCTCCTCGGCGACCTCTGGGGAGGAGCCACGCAGCTTCTCCATCACCCTCCCCGTCGCGCCGGCTCCTCCGGTCGTCGCGGCCCTCCTGGGCGGCTCGCAGGCGCCGCCCTCCGTCCGCCACGTCAAGACGTTCGTCCGCCAGGTCGGCGCCGCCTCCGTGCGGCAAGGGGCTCCCTCGGGCCGGACGGAGCCATCGGTCGGGCTGACCTTCGACTTTGGGGACCACCCCACCAACCCGGCCGGCTCGGGTGCGCTCCCCATGCTCTGCACACCCACCATCTGCTAGGTGGCTATCACCAGGACCCTCATCGATGGTGGCACCGGCCTCAGTGTACTCTCAGTCGAGGCCTTCAACCTCCTCTGCATACCCCGGGAGCGGCTGCAGCCCAGCCGGCCTTTCTCGGGCGTAGGAGGAGAGTCGTCCAGCTCCTTGGGACAAATCCAGCTTCCGGTGACCTTCGGCACCTATGACAACTTCCGCACGGAACTGGTCGACTTCGACATCGCCCCCATCGGCCTCCCCTACAATGCCATCCTTGGCTATCCAGCATTGGCCAAATTCATGGCCGCGACTCAACCGGGGTACAACCTCATGAAAATGCCCGGGAGCAACGGCGTCCTCACCGTGCCCGGGGACACCGAAGGTGCGCTGAGAGCACTCTAGTCGCCCTCAAGACGGCGGCTGCAGCGTGACCCACCAATGCGGAAACCCTCAAGCCCAAGGGGGCTGCACCGACCAAGAAGAAGCAGTTGTTCACCCAGGACAAGGCGGAGACCAAGCAGATACGTGTCGACGAGGACGGGTCCACAAACGCCACTTTCACCATAGGCACCAACCTCGAGCCCGAACAGGAGGAAGCCCTGGTCAAGTTCCTGCGTTCAAACAAGAAGGTATTCGCCTGGGAGCCCGATCAGCTGGCAGGGATCCCACGGGGCATAATCGAGCACCACCTCAACGTGTGCCCCAACATGCGTCCTGTGAAGTAGAAGGCGAGAAGGCAGTCCACTGAAAAGTAGGCCTTCATCGTCCAAGAGACCCGCAAGCTAGAAGCCGCGGGGGTTATTCGCGAGGTCCGATACCCGGATTGGCTGGCCAACCCTGTAGTTGTGCCAAAGAAGGGAGGAAAGGAGTGCATGTGTGTCGACTTCACCAACCTCAACAAAGCATGCCCGCAAGATCCGTTCCCGCTCCCTCGCATCGACCAGATTGTCGATTCCACCACCGAGTGTGACCTGTTATGCTTCTTTGATGCCCTTTCCGAGTATCACCAGATCAAGATGGCGGTGGAAGACGTGGAAAAGATGGCCTTCTTAACCCCATGTGGAGTGTACTGCTATACGTGCATGCCATTCGGGCTGCGCAACGCGGGGGCAACCTTCCAGCGGCTCATGCACATCACCTTGGGCTCGCAGCTCGGGAAGAATGTGGAGGCTTACGTCGACGACATCGTGGTGAAGTCTCGCGAGGCCAAGACCCTGATACAAGACCTGGAAGAAACCTTCGCGAGCCTCAACGCAGTGAGCCTGCGACTCAACCCGGAGAAGTGTGTGTTCGGAGTTCCCTCGGGCAAGCTCCTGGGTTTCCTCGTATCCCACCGAGGCATCGAGGCCAACCCAGAAAAGGTCAAGGAAGTTGAGGACATGAGCCCACCAAAGACCCTCAGGGAAATGCAGAAGCTCACGGGGTGCGTGACGGCGCTGGGCCGTTTCATCTCCCGATTGGGGGAGCAGGCGCTGCCTTTCTTCAAGCTGATGAAGAAAAAGGGGCCCTTCGAATGGACTGAAGAGGCCGACAAAGCGTTCCAAGACCTCAAGAGGTACCTGACCAGCCCTCCAGTGATGGTGGCCCCGCGCCCTCAGGAGCCCTAGGTACACTACCTCGCCGCCACTCCCTACTCCGCTAGCGCAGCCCTGGTGGCAGTCAGGGAGGAGCGTCGGGCCAAGACCATGGCGACCACCCGAGCCAAGGCAAAGCCGAATCAGAAGGAACTCGCAGAAGCCAACACCACGACGGAAGAAGATCAGCCGTTGCAGCAGAGCACACCAAGGGCGAGAGAGGCCCTCCATCCGGGCACCCAGCTTCTGGAGGATCCGCCACCTCAGGAGGCACCATGGCTTCCGAAAGACACCACCAGCACCGACGCCCCTAGCCTCGTCGAGCACCCGGTGTACTTCGTCAGCACAGTGTTACGGGATGCGAGGGCACGGTACCCCATGCCGCAGAAGCTCCTCCTCGCACTACTGGTGGCTTCGCGCAAGCTGCGGCACTACTTCCAGGGTCATCCAATCAAGGTTGTCTCGGCATACCCCTTGGAGAGGGTGCTCAGGAGCCCCAACTCAGCCGGAAGGGTCGCCGAGTGGAACATTGAACTACAAGCTTTCCAGCTCGAGTTCAGCACAACCAGAGTCATCAAGGGGGCCGCGCTGGCAGATTTCGTGGCCGAATGGACAGAGGCACCGGGCCTCAGGGCCGGCGAGGATCGATCCCTCTCCCCAGGAAGCGAAGCGCCAGAAGGTTGGGTCATGTACTTCGACGGAGCGTTCTCCAGGCAGGGCGCTGCAGCTGGGGCGGTGCTCATATCTCCCACTCAAGACAAGCTCTACTATGCCGTGCAGCTCTGTTTCCAACAAGGCGAGAAGGTCTCCAACAATATAGCAGAATACGAGGGACTGATAGCGGGCCTGAAGGCCGCCGCTGCCCTGGGGGTGAAGCGCCTTACCATCAAGGGCGATTCGCAGCTCCTCGTTAATTTCTCCAACAAGGTGTACGAGCCAAGAGATGAACACATGGAGGCCTACCTTGCGGAGGTCCGCAGGATGGAGAAACAGTTCTGGGGGTTGGAGCTGCAGCACGTGCCCCGCGGCACTAATCAAGAGGCTGACAACATCGCCAAACGAGCCTCCAGGAGGTTACAACAGGAGCCGGGCGTCTTTGAGGAGCGACTCTTCAAGCCTTCAGCCCTGCCACCATTATCAAGCACAGCACAGCCTCGGGTGGAGCTCCCTCAGCCACCTGCCTCGGGAGCCCCAGCCTGTGGCCCAGCCTCAGGAGCACGCTTGCTCCTAACGATGGAACCTCAAGAGGGGTGCTGGATCACAGATCTCAAGAGTTACTTAATGCAAGGGACCTTGCCGGAGAAGGAGGAGGAGGCAGAGCATGTGGCGCGGCAAGCCACAGCATACAACATCATGGATGGAGAGCTCTACCGGAGACGACCGAACGACGTGTCCCTGCGCTGCATCACCAGGGAATAGGGGAAGGAACTGCTGGCAGATATACATGGTGGAGATTGTGGGCATCATTCATCGTCACGGACCCTCGTCGACAAGGCGTTCCGCAGCGGTTTCTATTGGCCCACTGTGCTCAATGAAGGCTTGCGAGGCTTGCAAGGCTTGCCAGTTCCATGCCAAGCAGATCCACCAGCCGGCAGGAGGTCTACAAACCATTCCCCTCACTTGGCCATTCGTGGTCTGGGGGCTAGACATCCTGGGCCCTTTTCCTCGGGCGCCAGGGGGATATCGCTACCTCTACGTCGCCGTGGACAAATTCACCAAGTGGGCCGAAGTCGAGGCCGTCCGCACCATCCCCGCTGGTTCTGCGGTCAAGTTCATCAAGGGTATCGTGAGCCGGTTCAGAGTGCCGAACCGCATCATCACCGACAACGGTTCGCAGTTCACCAGTAACCTTTTCAAAACATACTGTGCTAACCTTGGGACGGAGATATGCTACGCTTTGGTGGCGCACCCCCGAAGCAATGGACAGGCCGAGCGGGCCAATGCTGAGGTCCTGAGAGGCCTCAAGACCAGGACATTCAAGAAGAAACTAGAGGCCTGCGGCAGAGGCTGGTATGACGAGCTTCCGTCCGTGTTGTGGTCCATCCGCACAACCGCGACCAAGCCGACTGGAGAGACCCCCTTCTTCCTGGTCTACGGAGCCGAAGCGGTCCTCCCTCACGAGGTCAAGCGTCGATCCGCGCGGGTCCTGGCGTTCGACGAAAAGCTGTAGGACACCATGCGGGGGACGGACCTCGTGTTGGGGGAGGAGCGTCATCGAGAAGCCGCGCTGCGAGCGGCAAGGTACCAGCAGGCACTCCGGCGATACCACTGCCGCAACATCCGCCCCAGAACTCTTGAGGTAGGGGACCTCATGCTCCGACGGGTCCTCTCTAGGGAGGGACTGCATAAGCTCTCTCCCATGTGGGAGGGCCCGTTCAAGGTTGTTCATGTTTCCAGGCCCGGCTCCATGCACTTGGAGACTCAAGAGGGAGTACCTATACAGAACGCGTGGAACATCCAGCACCTCCGGAGGTTTTACCCCTAAAAAGGCCCAGAGCCTGTGAAGAAGGCGAATGCCTGTGAAGCTCATTCTTTTTTAGAAAAGGCCCAGAGCCTGTGAAGAAGGCGAATGCCTGTGAAGCTCATCTTTTTTGGAAAAGGCCCAGAGCCTGTGAAGAAGGCGAATGCCTGTGAAGCTCATTCTTTTTTGGAAAAGGCCCAGAGTCTGTGAAGAAGGCGAATGCCTGTGAAGCTCATCTTTTTTGGAAAAAGCCCAGAGCCTGTGAAGAAGGCGAATGCCTGTGAAGCTCATCTTTTTTGGAAAAGGCCCAGAGCCTGTGAAGAAGGCGAATGCCTGTGAAGCTCATCTTTTTTGGAAAAGGCCCGGAGCCTGTGAAGAAGGCGAATGCCTGTGAAGCTCATCCTTTTTGGAAAAGGCCCAGAGCCTGTGAAGAGGGCCAACGCCCATGAAGCTTGCTTCCCTGAAGAAAGGCCCGAAGCCTGTGAAGAAGGCCAACGCCTGTGAAGCTCGCCGCCCGTGACACTCTCACGTAATAATGAGTTGGGGCTGTACACGCCCCGGAGTCTCAGGAGTGCCGGCCTCAGGCCCTCGGGCTCCCTCCCACGCCCAGTGGCAGCACTTAGCTCCGCGCCGGTGAGAAGACGTCGAAGACTAGACTAGGTGCCGTACGCGGCTTTTTCATTGGCTTTCTGCAGTTGACTAATTATTCCCATTTGGAGTTTTATCGAAACTATCGCCATCTTTTGGTTCGTGGTTCCTCGACCTTTTTCGCTCTCCGGCATCGATTTCTCTTGCGTGGGGGCTCGCGAGGCAGAAGCCCCGGGAGCCCCCGCGAGCGTTCCTACCCCTATCGCTCAAGTTTTCACGGGCCTAGTCCACAGCTGGAGCACCCCTCCTGGCCAAGCCTCACGGGCAGCGCAAGGCAAACACGGGGCCTGGATCGGTCGCCCCCGCGGCCAAGGCCGGAGCTTACTTGCGAATGGGCGTACAACAGAAACGAACAGTATCAGGATAACAAAAGTAGTACAATAATTAACGGTGTGAACCCAAACGCGCCCCCACGGGGTCACAAATTGCTATCTTTTTGCGCAGTAGAAAAGAAAGGAAAAGAACAAAAGCAGGCCAAGCACGCCCCATGCCGTCCCCCTTGGAAGACTCGAGCCGCCTCTGGAGCTCAGGCGGACTCCCTCTCGCGCTTCACCTGGGCGCGGCGACGAGCAGACCCGCTGCCACCCTCCAAGCAGGCGCGACGGCGTGGGGGCTGGCCGCGGCCGCTGCTGGAAGAATCACCACCCGAAGAAGAGCTGGTGAAGCTTGAGGAGTCACGGGCATCACCAGCCGCCCGCGCACTTCCCTCTCCATCCACGCCGGGGCTGGGTCCTCGGCCGCGGTCGTCGTCTTCAGGGCAGCACCCCATGCAGCGACCATCTTCCCCAAACACCCTCACGTAGAGGGTGGCATCGCCATCGTACTTGAAGTGCAGGGAGCACCGGCGGCGAAGACCATGCGCGCGAGCGAACGTCTGCCAGCCGCGGGTCAGGAACAGGTTCCCTGTAGCAGAAACCTCCAGAGAAGCCCACGAAGCCCGGCTGCAGCAGCCGTGCGCCTGGAGCCAGAGGCCACCCAGAGCGCCAGCTAGGAGCTCACCCAGGAGGAAGCGCGGGAGCTGAAGCCGGGCGCCGGACGGCTCCACCGCCCACACCATGAACTCCAGCAGCGCCTCAGCAGCGTGGAGGCGCGGCCTCGGGGGTCGTGCGGCCGGGGCACGCCCTCCGACCATGGCCAACCGCTTGTCGCCATGCTGAGAACCACCTCCGCGACCGCGGGGGACTGCCGCGGAGGCCACGGGATGCTTGTGAGGGCGACCTCGATCGCGCTTGGGCGGAGGAGAGGGACACTCGACCAGGCGGCCCTTCCCCTTCTCTGCGGCCGAGAACTTCCTTGGTGGAGCCATGGAGGAGAAGGAGAAAAAAGAAGGGATAGGCTGGAAGGGCACATGCCGTTCCTTACTTATAGCCAGCGAAGGCCAACCGTCGACCTCCATGATCACAGGTAATCATGACCCGCTTTGGATGCAGGGACTTGTCGAATCCGTGCGGTTACCAAGGCGTCATGGGGAAGCGGAGCCGCCCACGTCCAATCAAACGCCACGCGGCGCCCAAGGCCGCAGGCTGTTAGGGCCCGCGACGCTTCGCACTTGCCCTTTCGCCTCTCTGCTCAGCCAAGTTCGGGAGCGCCGTGGGCCCAGGGGCTACTGTCGGCATTCTGGGAACGGGGGTCCCCAGACTTGCCTGCCTGCGGCCTGCGGCGTGGCTCGAGGGAGGCCCAGCACAGCCCATCTTCACCAATGCAAGCTCAAGACCCTCGCGAGGGGCCAAGCCTCGCGGGGCGGATGACAAGGAGCTTCCTCAGGCACGGCCTCGTCAGGCTGGCTCATGAGGAGGCAGAGAGTTCAAGGTAGGGTACCTCGCAAGGTGCCCATGACGCAAGCCATGACGACCAAGGGCGCCAGTCGGGCGCCAGCCCGCGCAATGTCCTCCTTTCCTCTTTGGTGCTAGGGGAGCAAGCTCAGGTGAAAGTATCAAGCAAAGGCGTCCATTTCAGTGCAACAAGACCAAGACGAGCCCAACGACCAGAAGGAAGTCATTGTGGAGCCCAAGCCGGCGTCATCACCAGAGTCTTTGCCAGGCGAGGACCAACTTTAGTCAGGATAAGTGTACCCGCTGTTCCCCTTCAAAATGGCAATTGTTGGCGCCCTTCCCGCTCAATATTTGGGAAGAGGCCCAGGGCCTTCGCCTATAAATAGGACTAGCCACCCCCAGGGCAGGGGCAGCCTGATCCTCATCAAGAAACCTGTAGCTAGAGCGACTGAACCCCTCCTAGCAGTTCACCGCACCCGCCAAGAACAGACCCTCGTGAGGCTGTTCTTCCCTGTATTGTTCCTCATCAGCCCAAGAGGCAATCCACCACACCACACACTGGAGTAGGGTATTACACCACAATGGTGGCCTGAACCAGTATAAATCTTGCGTCTCTTGTGCTGTTCTGCTTAGTAGTTTAGGTCCCAGCGATTCGGCGAGGTGCGAGACGGTAGAGGGTTGAATCTCCGCGCGCACCCCAGTGTTCGAACCTCAAGGGTCTGCCGGAACCCGAAATCCGACTCTCCACGTGCCAATATTATCACTGGCAAGTGGGTTTTCCGCCACAAGACTCGCCCCGACGGTTCCCTTGAGCACTACAAGGCACGTTGGGTGGTGCGCGGCTTCCGCCAGCACGCCGGCGTGCACTTCACCGACACCTTCTCCCCGGTTGTCAAACCGGGCATGATTCACGCTGTTCTCCAGCTTGTTGTTTCTCGCGCCTGGCCAGTTCACCAGCTCGATGTGTCCAATGCTTTCTTGCATGGCCATCTCAATGAGCAGGTGTTTTGTCAGCAGCCTACTGGTTTCATTGACACCGACTATCCAGACCATGTGTGCTTGCTCTCCCGTTCTCTTTACGGGTTAAAGCAGGCGCCTCGGGCCTGGTACCAGCAGATCATGACCTTCCTTTAGTAGCAGGGGTTCTAGTCCACACGGTCCGATGCCTCCCTGTTTGTTTATCACTAGGGCGCCGCCACCGTGTACCTTCTACTGTACATCGATGACATCATCCTAACTGTGTCCTTGCAAATGCTACTTCAGCAGATCACAGCTCGCCTTGGCACCGAGTTCGCCCTCAAGGACTTGGGGGCTCTCAACTACTTCCTCGGCATCGAGGTTGTCCGCCATTCCACTGGCTTCTTCCTGCATCAGCAGAAGTATGCCTACGAGCTTCTGGAGTGAGCCGACATGATTAGTTGCAATCCCGCTTCCACGCCTGTCGATACGAAGGCTAAGGTGTCCGCCGTCGATGGCTCTCCGGCGTCCGACGCTCCCTTCTACCATTCCATCGTCGGTGCTCTTCAGTACCTTACGCTGATGCATCCGGATATCCAGTATGCTGTCCAGCAGGTGTGCCTCCACATGCATGCTCCTCGGGACACTCATTGGGCTCTGGTGAAACGTATTCTCCGGTATATACGTGGCACCACGGCTATGGGTCTCACCCTAACGGCATCACCCGACACCATCTTGGTTGCCTACTCCGACGCCATCTAGGCTGGGTGTCCCGACACTCGGTGTTCCACTTCTAGCTACTACGTCTACCTTGGGCCCTCTCTGATTTCATGGTCGTCTAAATGACAACCCACGGTCACACGATCGAGCGCCGAGGCTGAGTATAGGGCAGTGGCCAACGCTGTCGCGGAGTGCTCCTGGCTACCACAGCTCCATCAGGAGTTGCTATCTGAGGTTTCCACGGCCACGCTTGTGTATTGTGACAACGTCTCCGTGGTCTACCCCGTTGCCAACCTTGTCCATCATTGCCGTACGAAGCATATTGAGCTCGACATTCACTTTGTTCGGGAGCATGTCGCACTTGGTTGTGTTTGAGTTTTGCATGTGCCCACCGATCAGCAGTTCGCCGATGTGATGACGAAGGGCTACCCACCTCGACCTTTGAGGTCTTCCGGTCCAGTCTTTGCGTCACTGGTGACGCTTCAACTGCGGGGCGGGGG
>NC_041383.1:196781033-196924500 GCF_002162155.2 Triticum dicoccoides
CGTATGTAGGTACGGGTTTTGTATGCCGCACCTGTAGTGTCTCTCTCCCTTTGTATTTACTTGTATCTTGGGAAACAAGACACCGGTCGCACCCCTTGTACCTATATATGTGCCTAGTGCAGGATCAATGAGTATATCGATGCACACAATCCATTCTACAAGCACAAATGCGGCATGTACATGTTACCTCGTGCATGCTAGCCTGAGGGGTCCGCTCCTCTATTCACCGGGTCCTGCGGCACATTGGACAGTTCGTGTAAGACGTCACTGGTTCACCGGCAGCAAAGCTTTCAGTGAAGAATGGTATACCTATGTTCATACCAGAGCTGATGACATGGAAGTAGCCTCGTCCGCCTTGTCCATGCTCAGGGCCGGTCCTGAGATTTCGGGGGCCCGGGGTGAAACTAGAACTCGGGACCCTTAATATGCAGACTATGGCATGAGTGAAGAGTTATCAACCAAGGGTGATTCAAAGTTTTAAATCAACGGTTATAGCCTCGCTATAGCAGTTTGAAAAGGGTGCCCTCAAATGGAGTTTATGTACAATTGTCCAGTAAAGTTATCTAATAGCCAGTGATGACCTCGCTATAACTGATTTGGAGAACCACCGATATTTGGCATAGCCCGCAATTTAAAACTATGAGGGTGATATCTACAGATTTGGAGTGCTACTGTTACAAATGATAATGGGGAGTAGTCTAACTCTTGGGGCAAACTGTAATGAATTTGGGACTAGTCTTTGATAGAGCATTTCTAAATAATATTTGTGAGTTTATCTATTCCACAATGCAACCAAATCAACCATGTGGCCGCACCCATGGGTATTAGATAGGCCAGATGAAGTCATGACAAAATCTAGTGATAGAAATTCATGTAGAAAAACCATGTTGTGCTATCTTATGTCTTCTCTATTTCTATCCAAGCCTACGTGCAATCTGCAGAGAAGAATGCCATAGATCAAGTAGCCTCACTTCCCTCGGGTCTCTCTCGCGGGCGGCATCGGGGGAACCCTAGGCTCCACCCAGCGCCCGCCTCTGATAGTGCATTGTTGCACTAAACTATTTTTGACATCTATGACAACCTCAATTGTGTCTCTAACCACATGCTCTAGTGTAAACATCACTGATTAAGTTAAAATGGAGCATGGATGGTTATTCCCTCTCTTATTGGAAAAAGGAAAAACGAAGTGCCCAAGAAAAGCGGAGTACCATAGTGTTTTCTTGTTTCTTGAGTCATTACGGCAGCCGCACTATTAATAGGGGTGCATCACAAAAATATCTGGGAATCAACTTGTCTTCTCACATTGATTAGAAAATTATCACAGAGAAAAGCTTATGTTCAGGCCGGAACTTCCAGGACGGCCGGAACTTCCGGGGATCGGAAGGTCCGGGAAGCTTTCGGGGTACCCAGTGAAACTACTCTTTTGTGCAATCTCTCTATGTAGCACGGAACCTTGCCGCACCCTGCACTACAAAAAAATACACTTCCGTGATGATACGTGTTTGTCACAGTAGGTCGTGTTTTTTGTCATGCATGTACATCCATGACAAATTTATGACAGAATCAAGATAGTCATACCTGTGATGTCGTAGAAGTGTTCCATGCATTACCAAAATTATCATCACGAAAGTGTCCACTTCCATGATGATAAATCGCACGTCACAGAAGTGCTTTCGTCAAGGGTGACCGACACGTGACATCCATCGTAACGGAACGCTGTTAAGCTATCGGGTTGGGTTTTGAATCCGATAACCCGTTAACAGCTCCGACCAATGGGGATTTTCCACGTGTAAAATCATCATTGGCTGGAGGAAACACGTGTCGGCTCACCGTTGGGACAGATGTCATCCGCTCATTGGACCGAAGGCGCCTATGATATGGCGACACGTGGCATGGCCCAACAGAGGCCCATTCCTATGAAAAGGCCGGCCCATTTGACTTTGTCAAAAGGTGGCGGGCCGGCCCACTGAAAGCCTGTTAACGGCCTGTTCGCATATAGCCCATTTACAACCCGCTAACCAGGGCCCGTAACGCCCTATCCGAATTAGGCCCAGTAGCGTCAGCTGGGCCGTCCAATATGATTCCAACCCGTTTTAACTTTCGGCCCATGTGTGGCCCATGACTTCTTTCGGCCCATATGAGGCCCTTTGTAACTCTTGGCTCATTAACGGCCTGTGGTGAAACTGGCCCGTAATGAACAGTGTATCACTTTATACCCATTAATGGCCCGTTATTCTATTGGGCCGTTTCCAACCCAAGTTATATTTCGGCCTTCTCAGGCCCATTGACTCTTGGGCTCATTTGCAACATTCGGTTACATACGGCCCATTACTGTCATTTTCTGCTTGTGGGCCAAATTCAGCCCATCGTTACAGTCGGCCCGTTTGCGGATCGTTAATACATTGGGCCGTTTTCATGTCAAAAAAACCCGTTGGGCTATTTTCATAGAGTTATCAAATACGGTCTATTAACGGCCCGTTATGGTCCACGAATTCTACAGCCCATGATTGGCGAAATGATGATACGCCCCGTTGAAGGCCCATGGATCTACGGCCTGTATGAGGCCCATGGATCTACGGCCCGTAGAAGGCCCATGGGTCGTACGACCGGTAGAATTCCCATGGACCCTACAGCCCGTAGAAGGCCCATGGATCCTACGGCCCGTATAGAAGGCCAATGGATCCTACAGCCGGAAGAAGGCCCATGGATCATATGGCCTGCAGGAGGCCCATGGTTACAACAGTCCGTGTGTTGCCATGATTATTTTGGCCTAGTTACCAAAAATAGGCTATTGTGGCCACTAGAAAAACACAGAAAAAGAACTGCAGTGACTACAAGCAAACAACTAAACAAGACAATAAGGAAATAAGTAAGCAAGCAATTAACACTAGCCTATTACCACTATTACACATATTACATCCACTGGGCATCAAAGTTCGCCACCAGTGCAAATATAGGGAACAAAGCAGCATATGGCATACACTGGCCGTCAAAATTGGCCACCAGTGCAGATAAACGCGGCAGCAAAACAAGAGCATAACTGAAACAACTTCAGAAGAGCTCAAGAAACGTTATCCTGGGTATCCACCATGCTGGCAATAAGCTTAGCAAGCTGATTAGCTTTGTCCTGTTTGGCGCTAAAATCCTCCAACGCTTGCTGTTGCACCAGAAAGTATGCATCTGAATGCTCCAGGGATTTCCGCAGTCCTTCCGCTTCTTGTCACAACACAACTGATCGATGTCTTTCTGCTTGTAGTTGAGACTCAAGAAACCGAACTGATTCAGAAAGTGAGTTTGAATAGCTTGTGCAAGTGGTATTGTCCAGTAACTCGAACACTAAACCAAGAGAGGACTTTGGGGTTGTCTCGCTGTCTTCAAGACAGTCTTCCTTAGCTGTTTTATCAGCTTTGTTGGAGACCAACAAGGATGTGTCACTATCCTGAACCTTATCTGCATTACTTCCTTTACCATTGCTTAATAAGGCACTCTTCCCCAATATTCTGTCAGCATTCTAAAAGAAGAAACAAGCAGACACATAACAAGTTTAGCATGTACTAGTATATGAAACTCATTTCGGTGAACCAGTTCATTAGTAAGGTGGACAGGATTAAACTACCAAGTCTTCTATTGCCAAGTACTAGTACATAATAAAAGCATCAAACAAACATATATCCATGTCCTATGGTCACTGCATTGTCTTGACAAATCAAAATAGAGACACAGTTCAAATCATATCAGTTCAAGACAAAGCAGCAGTGAAAGAATACAAAGCTGGGAAACTACACGGCACAACAAGATTTCAGAATGGGACCACGGGTCTACATGTACAACAACACTATCGGCTCTATTGTGATGCTAGTAATGTGCATGATATGAAAGTCAACTGTATACACAATTGAAATTGAAATCAAAAGAGCTATTGATAAGAGCAAACCTGTTAAAGAAACATGCATGAACATACCTGCTGTGCCATTGGAGTTTTGATTGGATCCTTCAATTTAAAAATAAGTTTGTATCAGTAAATACAGTGATACAAGAGCAAAGCAATCATAGTTAAAAAAGGCGCGCCTAAGCGAGCGCTTAAGCGCGCCTAGGCTCTAGGCGTTGGCAAAACGCATTGCGCATAACTATGCTTATATGTGCATAACTGTGCATAAGCATGCACTTTGGTCAGTAAAGCGCAAAGCAGTGGCAAAATGCATAATTAACGCCCAACGCTTTTTTGAACTATGATAGCAATGGAATCTTAAATTAGAACAGTTGTTCTTCAGGTTTAGGCACTTGTTCTACATGAACAGAGTACAATAAGACGCAAGAATATAATACTTAAAAATAAAAAATGAGCTCATAGACCTTACCACATTCTTGGTTCGGGACCAGTACAGAACAAGGCGTTCCCAGTCATCGTCCAGTAAATGTGTCTCAGGAGAACGTAAGGGAATTTGATGAGTTTCTTTGCCGGTGAAGTACGTTTTCTTCAGGTAATTCCGATGCTGCCACCAAGCATTCTTGAAGATAGCAGAGGTATTAGCACAGGTTACCTCATCCTGAGTTTCCAAATCGGTCCTTCTCTATAGAGAAAAATGGGAAAATTTGCTGTATTATAACCATCATGGAGGTAGGATGTATGGAACGAAGCAAAGTAATTGCCATGAATAACATTACTTACACATAACTCCTGGACAAACACCTGCAACTGGCATTTTCCTTCATCTTCAGTATAATATTTCCATGATGGGAAGATACACACATACGATTTAACAACATCAAATGCGATAGATGCTAAACTACGACTAGCTGGTTGTGCTTCCTCCACAGGAATAGGCGTACTAACTGGTGGAGTTGGGGTTCGTCGTGATAGTACTGGCCCTTTGGGCACTGGAGCAGCCTTACTAACTGCTCTTGTTTGGGAGATCTGTGGTGGAGATGGTGCTGTGTCAACAGGAACTGGGTTACTGTCGGCTGGGGTTGGGGTTAGATTGGGTGAAGCTGGTTCTCTATCCATTGCAGTAGGGGTACAATCTGCGAGGGTTTGGGTTATGTGTGGTAGGGCTGGTTCTTGTGCATGTACAACCGGGGTGCTATCTCCACCAAGAGGTCGCACTGTTTTATTTGAAGACCGTGTTTTTATTCCGCTAGATACTGGCGTCACCCGCTCCAATTCAAATGGCTGATAAACAGGAAACATAGTTGAATGTACAGACATTGTATGAGAGACATATGCAATAGATAGTGTGGAAAAAAGAGGGCATGAAATAGTTGACATTTATATTGTTTAACTAAAATGGATAGCATGACATAATTTCACATATATGATGTCTATGTAAACTGGATAGCATAGCATAACATAATTCAAAGATATGATGAATAACTAAACAGGATCGCATGACATAATTCACCTACATGTTATCTAAGTAATCAGGATCGCATCATTTAATTCACATATGTGATTTATATGCTAAACAGAGGGCATTCGGTATGATGTCTGAACTAAGAACATGGTGTTGAATATTGTGTATATGATGTCTAAACTAGCAATGCAAGACACCGTATGCATGATATGAGAAGTATAACCGTGCCAAGTTAGAGCATACACCTCAGTGGGGGAATAGGACTGGTCATCTGTCTCTGAATCCATCTCTAAGGAGCTATCGGGGCCCAACAAGAGATCTGCTTTGACAGGTAGCACTATCTACTCTGAAGGCCTTGTTTTCACTCCAGATTTTTCCATCTCCCACCCAAATGGCTGATTCACAGGAAGAGTAGTTTAATGTACAAACATTGGCGACAAATGGAAATGTAATGAAGAAAAGGATGGGAAAGATATCATTCAAATATATGATGCCTGGTTAAACAGGATGGCATTGCACATTTCACATATATTATGGCTGGCTAAAAGACATGAGACTGCATAATTCCCATATATGATATAGAAACTAAATAGGTGGCATTACAGAACATGTCTAAACTAAGCAGATGACATATATGATGTCAAAAGTAGGCACTGCAAGGCAACATATGCATGATATGACTAACATCATCATGCCAAGGTATAGAAAACACCTTGGGGGGTAAATAGGAGTGGTCAGCGGCGTCTGAATCCGCCTCAGAATAGATATCTTCCTCTGGATTACAATCTGGAGAGGGGTGGGGAGGGTTTGCCCTTTGAACCCACCATGGAGCGATGTCTGCATGACATTGTATTGCCGCGCAAAACTCTTCTCTTTTTCTCTACATGTTCTGCATTACTGTGTACAATATCTGACATGCATACGAAAAAATATGGTGAGATTATGTAAGGAGAGCATGCAGAAATTTAGAGTGATGGTAACAACCAGTGGATGGATCCCAAAATAATGATAGCAGGCTGATGATTGCTTTAAATTAATAAAAAGACAGATGATTATTGCTTTACCATTTGTTTCCCAGCCAAGATGAACAACATAGGCATACCCTAGGTGAACTAGATATTAGACAGACATACTATTCATTGCTGCCTCGATATGTGCCCCACAACTAATTTAGAACTCAAGTTTGAACATTAATTTGGACCTGACTTGGGAGTCCAAGAGTTGAATAGGACGATAAAGTAGCAGGTAAGTTTAAGCAATGCATAACATAAGCAGAAACAAAAGAGTGCGACCTCTCTTGTGGACCCGTGTACTCCTCAGGTTCATCTGCTGAGTCGATGATGGTGATGCCGTTGGGGTGGGTGCCGGTGGTAGGGAAGGAGATCTGAGGTGGCGAAAGACGGTCAGGAGTCATGATGTCTGGTTTGGTGGATGCTTCTGTCGATGGAGCAGCTCAGGTGAGGTGGACGACGTTGCGGCAGGAGCAGGACAAACCACACAAAGTTCCCTTCGACACGTACCTGTAACTAAAGTAATTCTGTAAGGGCTCATTTGGCTTGCATGATTCTTAAAATGCAGGGATAGGAAAAATACCGGAATAGGATAGGAAAATGCACATGGTAAATAGTGCATTTGTAAACACAGGATTTCTGTCAACTTGGGTGTTTGGTTTACAGGAATTGGAAGAGCAGAGGAATGCAAAGAAACATGGCCAAAATAAAGAGAAACCATATGAAAGCGTGTACAGTTAGAATGTTATTCTGGCACTAATGCACTTGGTCTTGTTTTCATGCATAGGATTTTGAAAAGTAGGTCCAGGTGGATGTTTTGCTTCATTCCTTTCAAAAAAATGCATGAATAATTGAATAGTAGAGTGCCATTGGAAAATTCCCTATTGCTATGTTTTTCCGTTGAACCAAAATATACCTAATGGATCGACGTGAATGTATAGTAATAAGTGATGCAACAAGTGTACAACCTCTTTGCCGTAGCCGTGTCGACCTCAGCATCATTGGGTTGGTCGGTGAAGCAGTTGAGGCAGAGGTGGCTGTCGGAGGTGTGGAGGAAGATCTAAGGAATCTATAGACAGCGTCCAGGGCACTGCTCTGTTGTGATGGATTGTTCTGTCGTTGGAGCAGCTCCGGTGAGCCGTAAGACGTCAAGGCTGAAGCAGCACAAGACAGACATTGTCAATCTCAAGTGGGATTCTAATAGCATCTCCAATAGATGATGTAAAATGGATGTAAAATTAACATCACCAAAAACCACCTGACTACAACAGATGAGGTAAAAACTGTTGACTCTGAACTTAACTGTCGAAACTGAAATTTACTGTGGAATCTGAATGCTACTGTCGAAACTGAATGCAATGGTAGCATAGAGGCACTTGACATGTAGTTTAGGGAGGGCCTGCGGTTCATCTTCAACCTGCACCCCCCTGAGCCGCCTGCCACCACCGGCCGAACCGCCGGCCCCAGCGCCGCCTCGCCGCCCCGAAACAACTCGCCACCACCGCCCCGGCCATCCCTCTAGCCCCCCCGCCCACACCCTGAACCCTAAGATAAATAGTGGGGTACCTCTCCGGTGAGCCCCCGTCCCCGCTATGGGTGGTTCTTCCTTAACTCCAGCAAGCCCCCCCCCTAACCCCCGAAAACCGACTGACCCAAAAGTCGATTCAGTCGACTGAAGTGTGGCTTAATCAGAGCAGAGCAGCAACACGAGCGAGGGGGAGAGCAGCAGTAGCAGCTGGGCGAGCGAGCGAGCGAGCGAGCGAGAGCTAGAGCAGCAGCAGCAGCAGCGCAAGCGAGCGAGTGATAACCCACAAGTATAGGGGATCGCAACAGCTTTCGAGGGTAGAGTATTCAACCCAAGTTTATTGATTCGACACAAGGGAGCCAAAGAATATTCTTGAGTATTAGTAGTTGAGTTGTCAATTCAACCACACCTGGATAACTTAGTATCTGCAACAAAGTGTTTAGTAGCAAAAGTGGTATGATAATAATGGTAACCGTAGCAAAATTAAAGGTAAATGTTTTTGGGTTTTTGTAGTAGTTGTAACAGTAGCAATGGAAAAGTAAATAAGCGAAGAACAATATGTGAAAAGCTCGTAGGCAATGGATCAGTGATGGATAATTATGCCGGATGCGATTCCTCATGCAATAGTTATAACATAGGGTGATATAGAACTAGCTCCAATTCATCAATGTAATGTAGGCATGTATTCCGTAAATAGTCATACGTGCTTATGGAAAAGAACTTGTATGACGTCTTTTGTCCTACCCTCCGTTAAAGCGGGGTCCTAGCGGAAACTAAGGGATATCAAGGCCTCCTTTTAATAGTGAACTGGACCAAAGCATTAACACATAGTGAATACATGAACTCCTCAAACTACGGTCATCACCGAGAAGTATCCCGATTATTGTCACTTCGGGGTTGTCGGATCATAACACATAATAGGTGACTATAGACTTGCAAGATAGGATCAAGAACACACACATATTCATGAAAACATAATAGCTGAAATCATGGCACTCGGGCCCTAGTGACAAGCATTAAGCATAGCAAAGTCATAGCAACATCAATCTCAGAACATAGTGGATACTAGGGATCAAACCCTAACAAAACTAACTTGATTACATGGTAAATCTCATCCAACCCATCACCGTCCAGCAAGCCTACGATGGAATTACTCATGCACGGCGGTGAGCATCATGAAATTGGTGATGGAGGATGGTTGATGATGATGACGACAGCGACGAATCCCCCTCTCCGGAGCCCCGAACGAACTCCAGATCAGCCCTCCCGAGAGAGATTAGGGCTTGGCGGTGGCTCCGTGTCGTAAAACGCGATGAAACTTTCTCCCTGATTTTTTTCTCCCCGAGACGGAATATATGGAGTTGGAGTTGAGGTCGGAGGAGGTCCAGGGGGCCCAGGAGAGAGGGGGCCATGCCCTGGGGGGGCGCCCCCTGTCTCGTGGACAGGCCGTGGGCCCCTGGCACTAATTCTTTCGCCAAAAATTCTTATTAAATCCAAAAAGTGCATCCGTGGATTTCCAGGACTTACTGAGAACTTTTCTTTTCTACACATAAAACAACATCATGGCAGTTCTGCTGAAAACAGCGTCAGTCCGGGTTAGTTTCATTCAAATCATGCAAGTTAGAGTCCAAAACAAGGGCAAAAGTGTTTGGAAAAGTAGATACGTTGGAGACGTATCAACTCCCCCAAGCTTAAACCTTTGCTTGTCCTCAAGCAATTCAGTTGATAAACTGAAAGTGATAAAGAAAAACTTTTACAAACTCTGTTTGCTCTTGTTGTTGTAACATGAAAAACCAGCATTCAAGTTTCAGCAAATATTATGAACTAACCATACTACCAATAACACATAGGTCTCACAATTACTCATATCAATAGCATAATCAGCTAGCGAGCCATAATAATAAAACTCGGATGACAACACTTTCTCAAAATAATCATAACATGATATAACAAAATGGTATCTCGCTAGCCCTTTCTGAGACCGCAAAACATAAATGCAGAGCACCTTTAAAGATCAAGGACTGACTAAACATTGTAATTCATGGTAAAAGAGATCCAGTCAAGTCATACCTAATATAAACCAATAATAATGAATGCAAATGACAGTGTGCTCTCCAGCGGGTGCTTTTTAATAAGAAGGGTGATGACTCAACATAAAAGTAAATAGATAGGCCCTTCGCAGAGGGAAGCAGGGATTTGTAGAGGTGCCAGAGCTAGATTTTAAAATAGAGATCAAATAACATTTTGAGCGGCATACTTTTGCTGTCAACGCATCAACTATGAGATGGCTGTATCTTCCATACTACGTGCATTATAGGCAGTTCCCAAACAGAATGGTAAAGGTTTATACTCCCCCAACCACCAACAAGCATCAATCCATGGCTTGCTCGAAACAACGAGTGCCTCCAACATACAACAGCCCTGGGGGAGTTTTGTTTAATTATTTTGATTTGCTTTGATCTTTTTGGATCATGGGACTGGGCATCCCGGTTACCGGCCCTTTCTCGTGAATGAGGAGGGGACTCCACTCCTCTTGAGAATACCCACGTAGCATGGAAGATATATGTAGCCCTAGTTGAAACATGAGCTGCTCGAGCATACAAAACAGAATTTCATTTGAAGGTTTGGAGTTTGGCACATACAAATTTACTTGGAACGGCAGGTAAATACCGCATATAGGAAGGTATAGTGGACTCATATGGAACAACTTTGGGGTTTAAGGAGTTTGGATGCACAAGCAGTATTCCCGCTTAGTACAGGTGAAGGCTAGCAAAAGACTGGGAAGCGACCAACTGAGAGAGCGACAACAGTCGTAAACATGCATTAAAATTAATTCACACCAAGTACAAGCATGAGTAGGATATAATCTACCATGAACATAAATATCATGAGGGCTATGTTGATTTGATTCAACTACATGCATGAACATGTGCCAAGTCGAGTCACTTAATACATTCAAAGGAGGATACCATCCCATCATACCACATCATAATCATTCTAATAGCATGTTGGCACGCAAGGTAAACCATTATAACTCATAGCTAATCAAGCATGGCACAAGCAACTGTAATCTCTAAATGTCATTGCAAATATGTTTACTTCATAATAGCTGACTCGGGAACGATGAATCATCATATTTACAAAAACAAAAGAGTTCGAGTTCATACCAGCTTTTCTCATCCCAATAATCCATCATATATCATCATTATTGCCTTTCACTTGCACGACCGAACGATGTGTATAGTAATAAGAGTGCACGTGCATTGGACTAAGCTGGAATCTGCAAGCATTCAACTCAAGAGAGAAGACAAGTAATATGGGCTCTAAGTTAAATAAACAATCATGCATATAAGAGCCACTAAACATTTTCAATATAGTCTTCTCGACCCCCAAAAGAAAGAAAAAAAATAAAACTATTTACACGGGAAAGCTCCCAACAAGCAAGAAGAAGAACTAGAAATCTTTTTGGGTTTTCATTTTAATTTCTACTACAAGCATGGAAATTAAACTAACTATTTTTTTGTTTTTATTAAAGTTTATCAAACACACAAGAATAAAACTAGGAAAAAGAAATTTAAACTAACATGGATAATAAAATGAAAGAGTATGAGCACCGATGACTAGTGTGTGAACATTTATGTAAAGTCGGTGAGAAATACATACTCCCCCAAGCTCAGGATTTTGGCCTAAGTTGGTTTAATACCAAGGACCGCTGCTACTCTCCCCGGTGTAGTGGGAGGTGTAATCAGGATACCACTGGTTGGTCATCTCTGGATCCCAGTGGGCAGATGATGCACGATAAGGGTCCAGCTCAGGTTCAGGTTCTGGAGTAAAAGCTTGGGTTAGATGGTTGTTCACCGCTTCCGGCGTGACAAGGCGATTTTCTACAAGCAAATCAAATAACAGAGGTGCAGGCAAAATAATAAACTCAAAGTGTTTCTTATTGAATCTAAGTCTATACAAGAGCATCTTCTCTTCGTTGTCAACAATAAACTTGTGTGCTACCATGCTCTTGTAATCTAAAATGTGAGGAGGTAATTTTGTCTCCTCCTCCTCAAAGTGCCTAATGGGTATCTGAAAATGTTCAGCAAGGCGTGCAACATAAATACCTCCAAATATGGGGCCTTTTGTACAATTCAGGGCTAGCCGTTTAGCAACGACGACACCCATACTAAAAGTATTGTCTCCCAGCAAAGCATGTTGAAGAATAATAATATCTGGAACACTCAAATTTTGACTATTCCCATGACCAATCAAGCATCTACTAGCAAATATGGCAAAGTAGTGTAAAACAGGAAAGTGTATGCTAGAGACTTTTGCCTCAGAGCCCTTCTTTGGCTTTTCTACAACAATAGTTTTAACGAAGCCATCCACATCTTCACGATGGGTTTCCTCTAATTCTCCCTCATAAGGTATCCTACATACCGCGCAAAAATGACGTAAAGACATTTCTTTGAATTCATCATATAAATGAAATGATACTGCAGGCGGTGACTTCTTAGGATAATAATAAAAGTTTTGCACGAAAGTATTGGTAAGTAAGAGATACTGATCGATTCGGTCGTTCATGAAACCGGTGAGGCCTGCAGTCCCAATTAAAGCATAAAAGTCTTCATGAATTCCGGCTTCTTTCAAGAAATCCTCACACAGCCATTCACATGACCGTACTTCCGCTAAGCGAGGAAGATTATACTTGGGTTTTTCCTTCTCTTTGTCTTGTTTTTCCTTAGAGCTTTGGCTAGAAGAGCCTTTAAAGAGCCTCCTTAACATTTTCTGAAAATTTCTGAAATTTTAGTAACTTCAAAATAAAAGTGAATAAAACTAAACAAGATTGATAGCAACTACTCCTACAAGTGCCTAGAGCCTATATCGTGCATTAGAATTGCTAGGGACCTCAAAATTTAACATGCAAGCTCAAGAACATGGTCACCTATGCAGCAAAAATTTGCAATGAATAAAGCACTAGAACAAAATCTAATTGGACCAATGGAGGAGTCACATACCAAGCAACAATCTCCCAAAGCAGTTTTGTGAATGGAGCTTTGAGCTAAGAGATCGAAAATCGCAGCAAAACAAGCTAGAACTCAGGCTTGAGCTGGATGGGGATTTTTTTGGGTAGAATATGAAGTGTGGGGGTGCTGGCATAAGTGGAGGGGAGCCACCAGGGGCCCACGAGACAGGGGGCGTGCCCTACAGGGGGGGGGCCTCCTCTCTCGTGGCCTGGTGCTTGCCCGTCCTACAGTGTTTTCAGTGCCTAAAATCCTCAAATATTCCAGAAAAAATCATACTAAATTTGCAGGGCATTTGGAGCACTTTTATTTTCGGACTATTTTTTTAATGCACGGATAATTCAGAAAATAGACGGATAATACTATTTTTGCTTTATTTATTCTAAATAACAGAAAGTAAAAGGAGGGTACAGAAGGTTGTGCCTTCTAGTTTCATCCATCTCGTGATCATCAAAATGAACCCACTAACAAGGTTGATCAAGTCTTGTTAACAAACTCATTCCGAATAACACGGAACCAGAGAAATTTTGAATAACACTAAGTTACCTCAACGGGGATATGAAAATCCCCAACAATAAGAATATCATACTTTTTCTTGACAGTAGGGAGAGGAAATTCAAAACCTCCAAAAATGATAGTTGGAACTTTTTCAATAGAATTGATGCTATGAACTTGAGATTGTTTCCACGAAAAGTGTACCGTATGCTCATTACCATTAACATGAAAAGTGATATTGCCTTTGTTGCAATCAATAACAGCCCCTGCAGTGTTAAGAAAAGGTCTACCAAGGATAATAGACATACTATCGTCCTCAGGAATATCAAGAATAACAAAGTCTGTTAAGATAGTGACATTTGCAACCACAACAGGCACATCCTCACAAATACCGACATGTATAGCAGTTGATTTATCAGCCATTTGCAAAGATATTTCAGTAGGTGTCAACTTATTCAATTCAACTCTACGATATAAAGAGAGAGGCATAACACTAACACCGGCTCCAAGATCACATAAAGCTGTTCCAACATAATTTATTTTAATAGAGCATGGTATAGTTGGTACACCCGGATCTCCAAGTTTCTTTGGTATTCCACCCTTGAAAGTGTAATTAGCAAGCATGGTGGAAATTTTAGCTTCCGGTATCTTTCTTTTATTTGTGATGATATCCTTCATATACTTAGCATAAGGATTTACTTTAAGCATATCGGTTAAGCACATATGTAAGAAAATAGGTCTAATCATTTCAGCAAAGCGCTCAAAATCCTCATCATCCTTTGACTTGGATGGTTTAGGAGGAAAGGGCATGGGTTTCTGAACCCATGGTTCTCTTTCTTTATCGTGTTTCCTAGCAACAAAATCTCTCTTATCATAACGTTGATTCTTTGATTGTGGGTTTATCAAGATCAACAACATGTTCAATCTCTACATCATTATCTTTGCTAGGTTGAGCATTAACATGAACATTATCATTAACATTATCACTAGGTTCATGTTCATCACCTGATTGTGTTTCAGCATCAGATATAGAAATATCATTGGGATTCTCAGGTGTGTCTACAGTAGGTTCACAGAAGCATGCAAAGTTCTATCATTTTTCTTTTTCTTCTTTTTAGAGGAACTAGGTGCCTCTAAGTTATTTCTCTAAGAATCTTGCTCGATTCTCTTAGGGTGGCCTTCAGGATACAAAGGTTCCTGAGTCATGCTACCAGTTCTAGTAGCCACTCTAACAACAAAGTCATTTTTATTATTAAACTCATCAAGCAAATCATTTTGAGCTTTAAGTACTTGCTCATCTTGAGTAGCAACCATAGAAGCATATTTGCTAACGCGGTGAAGTTCATCTTTAACTCTAGCCAGATTATCACCTACGCGTCCTATCTCGAAAGCATTATTCTTTAACTCTCTACCTACATAAGCATTAAAACTTTCTTGTCTAGCAACAAAGTCATCAAATTCATCTAAGCATGGGCTATGAAATTTAGTAGAGGGTATTTCAACTTTATCATATCTATAGAGAGAATTTACCTTTACTACTTGTGTTGGGTTATCAAGACAATGTGGTTCTTCAGGCGGTAAATTAAGACCATGTATTTCTTCAATAGGAGGTAAATTCTTAACATCTTGAGCTTTAATGCCATTTTCTTTCATGATTTCTTTGCCTCTTGCATATCTTCAGGACTGAGAAATAAAACACCTCTCTTCTTCGGAGTGGGTTTAGGAATAGGCTCAGGAGTTGGCTTAATTGGTTCAGGAATTACTTCAGGAACTGGCTCAGAAAGTGTCCAATTATTTTCATTAGTCAACATATGATTCCATAATATTTCAGCTTCGTCGACTGTTCTTTCCCTGAAAACACAACCAGCACACCTATCCAAGTAGTCCTTGGAAGCATCGGTTAGTCCATTATAAAAGATATCAAGTATTTCATTTTTCTTAAGAGGATGATCATGCAAAGCATTAAGTAACCGGAGAAGCCTCCCCCAAGCTTGTGGGAGACTCTCTTCTTTGATTTGCACAAAATTATATATTTCCCGCGAGGCAGCTTGTTTCTTATGAGCAGGGAAATATTTAGCAGAGAAGTAATAAATCATATCCTGGGGACTAGGTACACAACCAGGAGCAAGAGAATTATACCAAGTCTTAGCATCACCATTTAATGAGAACGGAAATATCTTAAGGATATATAAATAGTGAGACTTCTCATCATGAGTAAATAGGGTGGCTATATCATTCAACTTGGTAAGATGTGCCACAACAGTTTCAGATTCAACGCCATAAAAAGGATCAGATTTAACTAAAGTAATAATATCAGGATCAACAGAGAATTCATAATCCTTATCAGTAACACAGATAGGTGAAGTAGCAAAAGCAGGATCGGGTTTCATTCTAGCATTAAGAGACTGCTACTTCCATTTAGCTAATAATTTCTTAAGATTATTTCTACCATTGCAAGCAAGAATTTCCATAGCAGCTTTTTCATTCATAACATAACCTTTAGGAACAACAGGTAATACATAATCATTGGGGGGAACTTCATCATCACTATCATCAATAATAGGTTCTTCAATATTTTCATTCCCCCTAACTCTAGCAAGTTGTTCATTTAGAAATTCACCTAATGGCACAGTAGTATCACGCACAGAAGTAGTTTCATCTTGCATAGCAGAAGTGGCATCATCAATAACATGCGACATATCAGAATTCCTAGCAGTAGCAGGTTTAGGAAGGAGAATCTAGTACAGAGCTAGATGGCAGTTCCTTACCTCCCCTCGTAGTTGAGGGCAAAATAGTAGTTCGATCGTCTTTCAAGTTCTTCATAGTGATCAACAGATATAAATCCCAAGTGACTCAGAGATTAGAGCTATGCTCCCCAGCAACGGTGCCAAAAATTAGTCTTGATAACCCACAAGTATAGGGGATCACAACAGCTTTCGAGGGTAGAGTATTCAACCCAAATTTATTGATTCGACACAAGGGGAGCAAAAGAATATTCTTGAGTATTAGCAGTTGAGTTGTCAATTCAACCACACCTGGATAACTTAGTATCTGCAGCAAAGTGTTTAGTAGAAAAGTGGTATGATAATAATGGTAACAGTAGCAAAAGTAAAGGTAAATGTTTTTGGGTTTTTGTAGTAGTTGTAACAGTAGCAACGGAAAAGTAAATAAGCGAAGAACAATATGTGAAAAGCTCGTAGGCAATGGATCAGTGATCGATAATTATGCCGAATGCGATTCCTCATGCAATAGTTATAACATAGGGTGATATAGGACTAGCTCCAATTCATCAATGTAATGTAGGCATGTATTCCGTAAATAGTCATACGTGCTTATGGAAAAGAACTTGTATGACGTCTTTTGTCCTACCCTCCATTAAAGCGGGGTCCTAGCGGAAACTAAGGGATATCAAGGCCTCCTTTTAATAGTGAACTGGACCAAAGCATTAACACATAGTGAATACATGAACTCCTCAAACTACGGTCATCACCGAGAAGTATCCCGATTATTGTCACTTCGGGGTTGTCGGATCATAACACATAATAGGTGACTATAGACTTGCAAGATAGGATCAAGAACACACACATATTCATGAAAACATAATAGCTGAAATCATGGCACTCGGGCCCTAGTGACAAGCATTAAGCATAGCAAAGTCATAGAAACATCAATCTCAGAACATAGTGGATACTAGGGATCAAACCCTAACAAAACTAACTTGATTACATGGTAAATCTCATCCAACCCATCACCGTCCAGCAAGCATCGATGGAATTACTCACGCACGGCGGTGAGCATCATGAAATTGGTGATGGAGGATGGTTGATGATGACAACGGCGACGAATCCCCCTCTCCGGAGCCCTGAACGGACTCCCGATCAGCCCTCCCGAGAGAGATTAGGGCTTGGCGGCGGCTCCGTGTCGTAATACGCGATGAAACTTTCTTCCTGATTTTCTTCTCCCCAAGACGGAATATATGGAGTTGGAGTTGAGGTCGGAGGAGGTCCAAGGGGCCACGAGATAGGGGGTCGCGCCCTAGGGGGGGCCTGTCTCGTGGACAGGCCGTGGGCCCCCTGGCACTAACTCTTTCGTCAAAAATTCTTATTAAATCCATAAAGTGCCTCCGTGGATTTCTAGGACATTCCGAGAACTTTTCTTTTCTACACATAAAACAACATCACGGCAGTTCTGCTGAAAACAGCGTCTGTCCGGGTTAGTTTCATTCAAATCATGCAAGTTAGAGTCCAAAACAAGGGCAAAAGTGTTTGGAAAAGTAGATATGTTGGAGAAGTATCAGCGAGCGAGAGCCGGAGCAGCAGTAGCAAATCTGGCTGGTAGGGACACCGCCGCCGAATGGGCCTCGCACTGGAGGAGAACCGCCATGGAGATGTCGCCCGCGGAGCCGGCTTCAAGGTAGCAGCTCCATGCGGGTGCGGGATGGAGCACCGTCGGTGCCGGGAGGTCGAGTAAAGGAGAAGGTGCGATGCGATGAGTGTACAACCTCTTTGGTGGCGCCGAGTAGGCCTCGGCTTCGTCCGAGGAGTCGGTGAGGATGTTGCGGTTCCGGTGGAGCAGGTTAAGGCGGCGCTGTGGGGATGGAGCAGCCGCGATAGACGAGGCGATCGTCGGAGCAGATCCTTGGAGGTGGAGGATGGGGCGGTTGAATCGGTGGGACAGCGAGATGGACGATGGATCCTCATCCGGGGAGGTTGACGAGGGACATAGAGCTGTTGTGATGGACGAGGTCGTCGGGGAAGAGGCTCCGGCTGGGCAGTGGTGACGTGGCGGACGGAGGAGGGTGGGGTTTCGCGGCTGGAGTGGAGAGGTTATGGCGGCCTGGGATTTCGAATGGCGAAAAGGGGGCGATGGGAGGGGGTGAAGCAAGACTTAGGGACATGCTTGTCAAAAATGTAGGGTGTGTTACAAAAGTACCCCCCACCGATTTGAACTAGTGTCCCTTTCGGCTCAGGGTTAGAAGGGGGATTTCGCATGTCGGGATTTGGCAGCTGGAGGGAGTTTTCGCGCGCATTGTAATTTCGGGATAGCAAGGCGCAGGTTGTGAAGGCGCTAGTTTTGGGAGCACGATATCTGAATTTTCGGGATATAACAAGACGCGGGTTGAATTTTAGGGACAAGCCTAATGTGTAGTAATATTGTACTTGTACGTACCAAATCAATTCGCACTTCCCTCAACCAAAAAGAAAACAAAAAAAATAAAACTACTCACACCACACAAAGAGAGTGTCTTGCCCCGTTTTACTATACAAATGCTATTCAAAGCTACTCCCTCCTTCCATGTACATAGGGCCTAATGCATTTTTCGATGCTCACTTTGACCAAATATTAGAGCAATGATATATCACATGCAACTTACACAAATCACACCGTTAACTTCGTCTGTGAAAGGTTCTTTCAATGATATAATTTTCACATTGTGCATGTCATGTACTATTAATCTTATCAATAGTCAAAGGCGGTCTTAAAAATCTCATTACGCCCTATATAGATGGAAGGAGGGAGTATGAAACCATGTTATGTCCGATTAAATTTTTTCGCTTGTTGTATAATGCATGTAACCTACTCATACTAACATTTTAGTGCATTCCAAATGTCTATACTACCGTTGCAATTCAAACTAAATTTGAATTCGTTTCTCTATTTCAATAAGAATCTACAATCATGATTGTTGCCAAGTTCAACCGTCATTCGTGTATTACCTTAATAACACACCACATGATTACTATAGAGATAGATATGAACTATGTGTACTACATGAACTCGAATTCTATTTTTTGAATGCACTTGATGTTGATTCTAAATAGTAGTACATTTGATGTACTAACTATATATTGATAATCTAAACCATGTTCCATACGTACACCGTGTTTATCACACAAAGTATAGTGCCCCGCCCCCTACATTATGACAAGTATTTAGACCTGAGTTGCAAAAGCCACACATTAGCCCAAATTATAATCAATGTTCTACATTATGATATCTTCTTCAAGTATCCGTATCCACTTTTTTATAATGAATTATGATCTTTGTTCGTCTTTTACACCTTCAGATTGAGGGAGTCCTAGATTAGGGGGTATCCAGACAGCCGGACTGTGTACTATGTCCGGACTATTGAAGCGTGAAGATACAAGACTCAAGACTTCGGCCCGTGTGCGGATGGGACTCTCCTTTGTGTGGGAGGCAAGCTTGGTGATCCGGATATTATATTTCCTTCCTTGTAACCGACTCCATGTAAACCCTAGCCCTCTCCGGTGTCTATATAAACTGGAGAGGTTGGTCCTTAGAAGGCCGATCACAATTACATTCATACCATCACAGGATAGCTCTTAGGGTTTAGCCTCTACGATCTCGTGGTAGATCTACTATTGTACTACCCATATCATCAATATTAATCAAGCAGGAGGTAGGGTTTTACCTCCATCGAGAGGGCCTGAACCTGGGTAATAATCTGTGTCCCTTGCTTCCTGTTACCATCAGCCTTGATGCACAGATCGGGACCCCCTACCCGAGATCCGCCGGTTTTGACACCGACATTGGTGCTTTCATTGAGAGTTCCTCTGTGTCGTCGCTGTCAGGCTTGATGGATCCTTCGATCATCACCAACAACGCTGTCCAGGGTGAGACTTTCCTCCCCGGACAGATCTTCGTGCTCGGCGGCTTCGCACTGCGGGCCAATTCACTTGGCCACCTGGAGCAGATCGATAGCTATGCGCCCGGCCACCAGGTCAGGTTCGGGAACTTGAACTACACGGCGGATTCGCGGGGACTTGATCTTTGATGGATTCGGGCCGGCACCAGAAGCGCCGAATAGTCAGGATGAGCACGGCTTGGACCTGCTATCAGACGTTGCTCGGGATATCACCCTGGCAGAAGCTTCGGATCTGAATCCGGGGCAGGTCACGTTGCCGAAGGACGGAGGGCTCGACCCCGCCCCTCAGGCCATACCCTCATCGGCGATGGAGCCGAACACAGGTCTCACCTTCGAGGGAGCCTGTGACTCCGGACCCCGGATTCATATCCGGATGTAGGTTCCAGTCCGTGCGCCCCCGATCCCGCCGATCCTGGTTGGGCTCCGGTGTTGGAGTTCACCGCGGCGGACATCTTTCAGTAATCGCCATTTGGCGACATGCTGGACTTATTGAAGTCTCTCCCCTTGTCAAGAGACTCCGGGCCGAACTATGTCCGGCTCGAGTGGGAAGCAGACAACGACGGAATTCATTGCCCACCCACCACCCACTTCATTGCCACGATTGAGGATCTAACCGACACGCGTGACTTCGACTCCAAAGACATCGACGGTATGGACGGCGATGTAGGAGAATCACAGGAACCACCGCTCATAGGGCAGCGGGCAGCGACCTCCTCATACGATGTATAATGGTGGACACTCCAAAGAAAACCAATGGTGGCGAGGCAACGGAGGACAACCCCTCAGGGAGCAAAGCAAAACATGTGCGTCATCGGTGCCACTCCAAGCCCCGCCACATCAACACCGGCCCCGGAGACGAAAGCAGTATGGATGGTGCCGAGGAGGAATACAGCCCTGGGCAACCTACCCTTAAGCAGGTCGGAACGGTCACGATGAGATACTTGGAGAGGGGCAATTATACACCCCCCTCCGACGACGAGGCAAGCCTCGACAATGATCAGTTCGGTGTACCTGCAGACACAGTGGAGCAAGTTCGTTTCAGGCGACGGCTCATGGCCATGGCAAGGAGCCTGCAAAGGAAGCAAGAGCAGCTTAAAGCTGACCAAGATGTGCTAATGGAAAGGTGGACCAAGGTACTTGTCAAATTTCGGGTTCCGGCAGACCCTTGAGGTTCGGACACTGGGGTGCGCGCGGAGATTCAACCCTCTACCGTCTCGCACCTCGCCGAATCGCTGGGACCTAAACTAGTAAACAGAACAACACAAGGGACACAAGATTTATACTGGTTCAGGCCACCATTCTGGTGTAATACCCTACTCCAGTGTGTGGTGTGGGGGATTGCCTCTTGGGCTGATGATGAACAATACAAGGAAGAACAGCCTCGCGAGGGTCTGTTCTTGGCTGGTGCGATGAACTGCTAGGAGGGGTTCAGTCGCTCTATCTACTGGTTTCTTGGTGAGGATCCAGCTGCCTCTGCCCTGGGGGTGGCTAGTCCTATTTATAGGCAAAGGCCCTGGGCCTCTTCCCAAATATTGAGCGGGAAGGGCGCCAACAATTGGCCATTTTGAAGGGGAACATCGGGTACACTTATCCTGACTAAAGTTGGTCCTCGCCTGCCAAAGGCTCTGGTGATGACGCTGGCTTGGGCTCCACAATGACTCCCTTCCAGCCGTTGGGCTGGTCTTGGTCTTGTTGCACCGAAATGGACGCCTTTGCTTGATGCTCTCGCCTGCGCTTGCTCCCTTTGCACCAAAGAGGAAAGGAGGACACTGCGTGGGCTGGCGCCCGACTGGCGCCCTTGGTCGTCATGGCTTGCATCATGGGCACCTCGCGACGTACCCTGCCTTGAACTCTTCGCCCCCTCATGAGCCAGCCTGACGAGCCGTGCCTGAGGAGGCTCCTTGTCGTCCGCCCCGCGAGGCTTGGCCCCTCGCGAGGGTCTTGAGCTTGCGTTGATGAAGATGGGCTGTGCTGGGCCTCCTTTGAGCCACGGCGCAGGCCGCAGGCAGGCAAGTCTGGGGACCCCCGTTCCCAGAACACCGACAGTAGCCCCCGGGCCCACGGCGCGCCTGAACTTGCCGGGCGGAGAGGCGAAAGGGCAAGTGCGAAGCGTCAAGGGCCCTAACAGCCTGCGACCTTGGGCGCCGCATGACGGTCGATTGGTCGGGGGCGACTCCGCTTCCCCATGATGCCTTGGTAACCGCACGGATTCGACAAGTCCCTGCATGCAAAGCGGGTCATGATTACCTGTGATCGTGGAGGTCGACGGTTGGCCTTCGACGGCTATAAGTACGGAACGGCTTGCGCCCTTCCAGCCTATCCCCTCTCGCTTCTCCTTCTTCTCCATGGCTCCACCAAGGAAGTTTTCGGCCAGAGAGAAAGGGAACGCCCGCCAGGTCGAGTCTTCCTCTCCCCCGCCCAAGCGCGGTCGAGGTCGCCCTCGCAAGCATCCTGTGGCCTCCACGGCGGTCCCCCGTGGTCGCGGAGGTGGCTCTCAGCGCGGCGATGAGCGGCTGGCCATGGTCGGCGGGCGTGCCCCGGCCGTGCGACCCCCGAGGCCGCTCCTCCATGCTGCGGAGGCGCTGCCGGAGTTCGTGGTGTGGGTGGTAGAGCCGTCCGGCGCCCGGCTTCAGCTCCCTCGCTTCCTCCTGGGCGAGCTCCCAGATGGCGCCCTGGGTGGCCTCTGGCTCCAGGCAGATGGCTGCTGCAGCCGGGCTTCGTGGGCTTCTCTGGAGGTCTCTGCTTCAGGGAACCTGTTCCTGACCCGTGGCTGGCAGACGTTCGCTCGCGCGCGCGGTCTTCGCCGCCGGTGCTCCCTACACTTCAAGTACGACGGCGATGCCACCCTCTACGTGAGGGTGTTTGGGGAAGATGGTCGCCGCATGGGGTGCTGCCCTGAAGACGACGACCGCGGCCGGGGACTCAGCCCCGGTGTAGACGGAGAGGGCAACGCGCGGGTGGCTGGCGACGCCCGTGACTCCTCAAGCTTCACCAGCTCTTCTTCGGGTGGTGACTCTTCCAGCATGGGGTGCTGCCCCTGAGGCATGGTCCGAAGGGGTGCTCTGGCTGTGGACCAGGGTCGTGAAAACTTGAGTGATAGGGGTAAGAACGCTCGCAAGGGCTCCCGGGGCTTCCGCCTCGCGAGCCCCCGTGCAAGAGAAACCGAGGCTGGAGAGCGAAAGAAGCCGAAGAACCACGGACCAAAAGAGGGCGATAGTTTCGATGAAAACTCCAAATGGGAATAACTAGTCAACTGCAGAAAGCAAATGAAAAAGCCGCGTCCGACACCTAGTCTAGTGTTCGACGTCTTCTCACTAGCGCGGAGCTAAGTGCTGCCACTGGGCGTGGGAGGGAGCCCCAGGGCCTGAGGCCAGCACCCCTGAGACTCCGGGGCGTGTACAACCCCAACTCATTATTACGTGAGAGTGTCACGGGCGGCGAGCTTCATAGGCGTTGGCCTTCTTCACAGGCTCCGGGCCTTTCTTCGGGGAAGCAAGCTTCATGGGCGTTGGCCCTCTTCACAGGCTCCGGGCCCTTTCCAAAACGCGACAGCTTCACAGGCATTCGCCTTCATCACAGGCTCTGGGCCTTTTCCAAAAAGATGAGCTTCACAGGCATTCGCCTTCTTCACAGGCTCTGGGCCTTTTCCAAAAGGATGAGCTTCACAGGCATTCGCCTTCTTCACAGGCCCTGGGCCTTTTCCAAAAAGATGAGCTTCACAGGCATTCGCCTTCTTCACAGGCTCTGGGCCTTTTCCAAAAAGATGAGCTTCACAGGTATTCGCCTTCTTCATAGGCTCTGGGCCTTTTCCAAAAAGATGAGCTTCACAGGCATTCGCCTTCTTCACAGGCTCAAGGCCTTTTCAGGGGTAAAACCTCCGGAGGTGCTAGATGTTCCACGCGTTCTGCATAGGTACTCCCTCCTGAGTCTCCAAGTGCACGGAGCCGGGCCTGGAAACATGAACAACCTTGAACGGGCCCTCCCACAAGGGAGAGAGCTTATGCAGTCCCTCCCTGGAGAGGACCCGCTGGAGCACGAGGTCCCCTACCTTGAGAGTTCTGGGGCGGATGTTGCGGCAGCGGTATCGCCGGAGTGCCTGCTGGTACCTTGCCGCTCGTAGTGCAGCTTCTCGATGACGCTCCTCCCCCAGCACGAGGTCCGTCCCCCGCATGGCGTCCTGCAGCGTCTCGTTGAACGCCAGGACCCACGTGGATCGACGCTTGACCTCATGAGGGAGGACCGCTTGGGCTCCGTAGACCAGGAAGAAGGGGGTCTCTCCAGTCGGCTTGGTCGCGGTTGTGCGGATGGACCACAACACGGACTGAAGCTCGTCATACCAGCCTCTGCTGCAGGCCTCCAGTTTCTTCTTGAATGTCCTGGTCTTGAGGCCCCTCAGGACCTCTGCGTTGGCCCGCTCGGCCTGTCTGTTGCTTTGGGGGTGCGCCACCGAAGCGTAGCATATCTGCGTCCCAAAGTTAGCACAATATGTTTTGAAAAGGTTACTGGTGAACTGTGAACCGTTGTCGGTGATGATGCGGTTCGGAACTCCGAACTGGCTCACGATGCCCTTGATGAACTTGACCGCAGAACCAACAGGGATGGTGCGGACGGCCTCGACTTCGGCCCACTTGGTGAATTTGTCCACGGCGACGTAGAGGTAGCGATAGCCCCCTGGCGCCCGAGGAAAAGGGCCCAGGATGTCCAGCCCCCAGACCGTGAATGGCCAAGTGAGGGGGATGGTTTGCAGACCTCCTGCCGGCTGGTGGATTTGCCTGACATGGAATTGGCAGGCCTCGCAAGCCTTCACAAGTTCAACAGTGTCATTGAGCGCAGTGGGTCAATAGAAACCGCTGCGGAATGCTTTGCGGATGAGGGTCCGTGACGACGAATGATGCCCATAGTCTCCATCGTGTATGTCTGCCAGCAGTTCCTTCCCCTGTTCCCTGGTGATGCAGCGCAGGGATACATCGTTTAGTCGTCTCCGGTAGAGCTCCCCATCCATGATGCAGTACGCCATGGCTTGCCGCGCCGCACGCTCCACCTCCTCCTCCCTCTCTGGCAAGGTCCCTTGCGTTAAGTAACTCTTTAGCTCTGTGACCCAGCACCCCTCTTGAGGTTCCATCGTCAGGAGTAGGCGTGCTCCTGAGGCCGGGCCACGGGCTGGGGCTCCCGACGCAGGTGGCTGATGGAGCTCCGCCCGAGGCTATGCTGTGCTTGACAATGGTGGCAGTGCTGAAGGCTTGAAGAGCCGTTCCTCAAAGACGCCTGGCTCCTGGGGCAACCTCCTGGAGGCTCGTTTGGCGATGTCGTCAGCCTCTTGATTCGTGCCGCGGGGCACGTGCTGCAGCTCCAACCCCCAGAACTATTTCTCCATCCTGCGGACCTCCGCAAGGTAGGCCTCCATGTGCTCATCTCTTGGCTCGTATACCTTGTTGGAGAAATTGACGAGGAGCTGCGAATCGCCCTTGATAGTAAGACGGTTCACTCCCAGGGCAGCGGCGGCCTTCAGGCCCGCTATCAGTCCCTCGTACTCTGCTATATTGTTGGAGACCATCTCGCCTTGCTGGAAGCAAAGCTGCACGGCGTAGTAGAGCTTGTCCTGAGCGGGAGATATGAGCACCGCCCCAGCTCCAGCGCCCTGCCTGGAGAACGCTCCGTCGAAGTACATGACCCAGCCCTCTGGCGCTTCGCTTCCTGGGAAGAGGGATTGATCCTCGCCGGCCCTGAGGCCCGGTGCCTCTGTCCATTCTGCCACAAAATCTGCCAGCGCGGCCCCCTTGATGACTCTGGTCGTGCTGAACTCGAGCTGGAATGCTTACAGTTCAATGTTCCACTCGGCGACCCTTCCGGCTGAGTTGGGGCTCCTGAGCACCCTCTCCAAGGGGTATGCCGAGACAACCTTGATTGGATGACCCTGGAAGTAGTGTTGTAGCTTGCGCGAAGCCACCAGTAGCGCAAGGAGGAGCTTCTGCGGCATGGGGTACCGGGCCCTCGCATCCCGTAACACTGTGCTGACGAAGTACACCGGGTGCTCGACGAGGCTAGGGGCGTCGGTGCTGGTGGCGTCCTCCGGAAGCCGTGGTGTCTCCTGAGGTGGCAAGGCCTCCGGAAGCTGGGTGCCTGGAAGAAAGGCCTCTCCCGCCCCTGGTGCGCTCTGCTGCGATGGCCGATCTTCTTCAGTCGCGGTGGTGGCTTCTGCGAGTTCCTTTTGATTCAGCCTTGCCTTTGGCTCGGGTGGCCGCCATGGTCTTGGCCCGACGCTCCTCTCTAACTGCCACCAGGGCTGCGCTAGCGGAGTAGGGAGTGGCGGAGAGGTAGAGTACCAAGGGCTCCTGAGGGCGCGGGGCCACCATCACTGGAGGTCTGGTCAGGTACCTCTTGAGATCTTGGAACGCCTTGTCGGCCTCTTCAGTCCATTTGAAGGGCCCCTTTTTCTTCATCAGCTGGAAGAAAGGCAGCGCCCGTTCCCCCAATCGGGAGATGAAACGCCCCAGCGCCGTCACGCGCCCCATGAGCTTCTGCATTTCCCTGAGGGTCTTTGGTGGGCTCATGTCCTCAACTGCCTTGACCTTTTCTGGGTTGGCCTCGATGCCTCAATGGGATACGAGGAAACCCAGGAGCTTGCCCGAGGGAACTCCAAACACACACTTCTCTGGGTTGAGTCGCAGGCTCACTGCGTTGAGGCTCGCGAAGGTTTCCTCCAGGTCTTGTATCAGAGTCTTGGCCTCGCGAGACTTCACTATGATGTCGTCGACATAAGCCTCCACATTCTTCTCGAGCTGCGGGCCCAAGGTGATGTGCATGATCCGCTGGAAGCTTGCCCCCGCGTTGCGCAGTCCGAATGGCATGCATGTATAGCAGTACACCCCACACGGGGTTAGGAAGGCCGTCTTTTCCACGTCTTCCACCGCCATTTTGATCTGATGATACCCGGAGAAGGCATCCAAGAAGCATAATAGGTCACACTCGGCGGTGGAATCGACGATCTGGTCGATGCGAGGGAGTGGGAACGGATCTTGCGGGCATGCTTTGTTGAGGTTGGTGAAGTCGACACACATGCGTTCCTTCCCTCCCTTCTTTGGCACAACCATGGGGTTGGCCAGCCAATCCGGGTATCAGACCTTGCGAATAACCCCTGCGGCTTCTAGCTTGCGGGTCTCTTGGACGATGAAGGCCTGCTTTTCAGTGGACTGCCTCCTCGCCTTCTGCTTCACAGGTTGCACATTGGGACACACGTTGAGGTGGTGCTCGATTACGCCCCATGGGATCCCTGCCAGCTGATCGGGCTCCCAGGCGAACACCTTCTTGTTTGCACGCAAGAACTTGACCAGGGCTTCCTCCTGCTCGGGCTCGAGGTTGGCGCCTATGGTGAAAGTGGCGTTCGTGGACCCGTCCTCGTCGACAGGTATCTGCTTGGTCTCCGCCTTGTCTTGGGTGAACAACTGCTTCTTCTTGGTCGGCGCAGCCCACTTGGGCTTGGGGGTTTCCGTGTTGGCGGGCCACGCCGCTGCCGCCGTCTTGAGGGCGAGCTTAAGCACTCGCAGCGCACCTTCAGTGTCCCCGGGCACGGTGAGGACGCCGTTGCTCCCGGGCATCTTCATGAGGTTGTACCTCGGGTGAGTCGCGGTCATGAATTTGGCCAATGCTGGATAGCCAAGGATGGCATTGTAGGGAAGGCCGATGGGGGCGATGTCGAAGTCGACCAGTTCCGTGCGGAAGTTGTCGTAGGTGCCGAAGGTCACCGGAAGCCGGATTTGTCCCAAGGAGCTGGACGACCCGCCTCCTACGCCCAAGAAAGGCCGGCTGGGCCGCAGCCGCTCCCGGGGTATGCAGAGGAGGTTGAAGGCCTCAACTAAGAGTACGTTGAGGCCGGCGCCACCGTCGATGAGGGTCCTGGTGACGGCCACCTGGCAGATGGTGTCTGTGCAGAGCATGGGGAGTGCACCCGAGCCGGCCGAGTTGGTGGGGTGGTCCCCAGAGTCGAAGGTCAGCCCGGCCGATGGCTCCGTCCGGCCGAGGGAGCCCCCTGCCGCTTGGAGGCTGCGCCGACCCGGCGGACGAACGTCTTGATGTGGCGGCTGGAGGGTGGCGCCTGCGAGCCGCCCAGGAGGGCCGCGACGACCGAAGGAGCCGGCACGACGGGGTGGGTGATGAAGAAGCTGCGCGGCTCCTCCCTAGAGGTCGCTGGGGAGCGCAGCGGCGATGCTTGCTGCCCGTTCCCCGCCGGGCCGGTGGCGGTGTTGACGGCGGGCGACAGGAACGACGAGGGCGCCCGCCAGCGGGAGCCGTCTAGGCGACGTGGGAAGCGAGGGCGGCTCGGCGCTCGATGCGAGCCCAACGAGCGTCAGACATGGACGCGATGGTCGGAGAAGAGAGACGATGGAAGGCAAATCCGGCGCACCCCTACCTGGCGCGCCAAATGTTGGATTTCGGGTTCCGGCAGACCCTTGAGGTTCGAACACTGGGGTGCGTGTGGAGATTCAACCCTTTACCGTCTCGCACCTCGCCGAATCGCTGGGACCTAAACTACTAAACAGAACTGCACAAGGGACACAAGATTTATACTGGTTTAGGCCACCATTGTGGTGTAATACCCTACTCCAGTGTGTGGTGTGGTGGATGGCCTCTTGGGCTGATGATGAACAATACAAGGAAGAACAGCCTCGCGAGGGTCTGTTCTTGGCTGGTGCGATGAACTGCTAGGAGGGGTTCAGTCGCTCTATCTACTGGTTTCTTGGTGAGGATCCAGCTGCCTCTGCCCTGGGGGTGGCTAGTCCTATTTATAGGCAAAGGCCCTGGGCCTCTTCCCAAATATTGAGCGGGAAGGGCGCCAACAATTGGCCATTTTGAAGGGGAACATCGGGTACACTTATCCTGACTAAAGTTGGTCCTCGCCTGCCAAAGGCTCTGGTGATGACGCCGGCTTGGGCTCCACAATGACTCCCTTCCAGCCGTTGGGCTGGTCTTGGTCTCGTTGCACTGAAATGGACGCCTTTGCTTGATGCTCTCGCCTGCGCTTGCTCCCTTTGCACCAAAGAGGAAAGGAGGACACTGCGTGGGCTGGCGCCCGACTGGCGCCCTTGGTCGTCATGGCTTGCGTCATGGGCACCTCGCGAGGTACCCTGCCTTGAACTCTCCGCCCCCTCATGAGCCAGCCTGACAAGGCCGTGCCTGAGGCGGCTCCTTGTCGTCTGCCCCGTGAGGCTTGGCCCCTCGCGAGGGTCTTGAGCTTGCGTTGATGAAGATGGGCTGTGCTGGGCCTCCTTTGAGCCACGCCGCAGGCCGCAGGCAGGCAAGCAGGGGACCCCCGTTCCCAGAACACCGACTGTACTGGCCACCGAAAAATATGAGCTCAATAGCCCCGTCAAAGGGCATACAAGGCACAACTGGCTACTTCAACTCGAGCAGGAAAACCATAGGCACGCACCCAAACGCCCACACATCACCATGGTCCAAGACAGTAAGAAGCATATGCGAAAAGGCACCCTCAAGCCTCGGCGCAACGACAACAAACGTCAGGTCAGGAAACGGGTGCCAGGTCCAATAAATACCAGTCCAGTCAACGGACAAAGAGCAGCTCAAACCTATTCGGCCTGAGCCACACGCTTGATCAACCATGTGAAATTCACGGTACTCCTAGAAGGACCGCAAAGCATACCAATAGAGAATGCAAGATCCTCAAAACAAAGAGGCTGGTCACACACTGGAAGCAATAAGGGAAGACATCTCGTCAAGAGCCCCACGCCCTAGAGCAGAACAGTATGGCCGATCGCCAAGGATCACATAAACCACAACAAGTCAATTGCAATGCCTCTAGACCTAGTAGTCCGGGGGCTACATAACACACAAAGCCCACAAGGGTATGACGCCACGAAAAACATCTCCTAAAAGATGTAAGGCGCAAAGGCCAAGTTTTCTTGGCCCACCACTCTAACAGTTGCCATCGGATAACCCCAAAAAGCTACGCCAAAGAATAAATCTTCAACACCTTCCCACCATGCAGAGGTTCACCGTATGCTAACGGGAAAAACCACGTCGACTAGATTCCACGTGGTAAATTATACAGACCAACTATCCGGACACCCATCGCGGAGTCCGCATTACCTCACGGTCTAACGGCTGGGCACACCAGGGCCCGATTAGGGACCCTGGGACCAACAACAAGAGGACACCCAGCTACCTTCAAGCATTTCGCATTTGCAAACTAAAGATTAATGCAGAACAGGACTGGCGGCATGGAATTAGCCCAGACACACAAAGGAAGGAACATGCAGGTAGAAGGTAGTTCGGATTCATCCTTGATCCACTCACAGACTCCTCCAGTCCGGCCACAATAGGTTCCGCCAAATAACACCTCTTTCCATACATCATACTCATATGCATAGACATATCATCCTGCTACAATGCGTAGACCTAAATAGCAATCACCGGCTGTCATCTATCGCCGACACCTTTTTGCCAAAAATGATAGCCACGCTTTGCGTCACCTGGTTGCACCAGGGGCTTCGCAGTACGGCAACAAAGTCCGACCACCTTTTTGGTCGCTCGGCACCCCGAACTTATAACACTATATGCATCTGCTCCGAATCATGTCTTGGGTCATTGGTTGGGTTTGCCCG
The DNA here is from genome assembly GCF_002162155.2 of Triticum dicoccoides. Classification (NCBI taxonomy): domain Eukaryota; kingdom Viridiplantae; phylum Streptophyta; class Magnoliopsida; order Poales; family Poaceae; genus Triticum; species Triticum dicoccoides. Next base: position 196,811,710 of record NC_041383.1, read on the forward strand.
GCTCCCATGTTTTGGTACCTTACGTTCCATTCTATCGGCTAAGGTAGCGCTGGGAGAACTACTGCGATTGTGTCCTGGTTCAGCCGGACGAGCACCTTCGTAGAGAAAGCCAAAAACCGACTGTCATGATGAAGCGAGAGCCGGTCCGCTGTTCGAGAGGTTATAAAATCCCTAAAGATTTATTCCGCACAATGCCATTATAAATGCTGAGTGCGAATGATCGGTCTTCTGATCAGGCGCCAATAGAGCCCCTAGCTCGGCCTTCCAAACACTAGGGGCTGCGCCGACCATAGTCGAATTCCTATGGCTAAGTGAGAGTAATAAAGCCTTATAGTCCGATTGCCTGGTTCGCGGAAAGATACACCTCCTTAAAAGGACCCAACTAAGGGATAAAGAGTGTTCACATATATCCCGAACACCTCCGTATCCTTTTTACGAGGGGGCAGAAGCCGACGACTAGCCAACTCTCAGAATTTGCATATAATAAACAGACACACAGGAAGAACATATGTTCAAATAAAATATAATAAACATGCCATTATCCCATATTACAACAGGCGGCACAAATGCCCTCAGAGAAATATGATGTCTTTAGCACACTTGTCCGCCACAAGGTGGGCCCCTTTCATTACACCTTCATAATACAGCTCAGGCTTGCGGTGCTCCTTACCCTCCGGCGGCCCCTCAGTCATCAGCTTCTCCGCGTCAAGCCTCCTCCAATGCACTTTCACACGGGCAAACGCCATACGCGCGCCCTCTATACAAACTGATCGCTTAATAGCATCAAGCCGAGGACAGGCTCCCACAATCCGCTTGACGAGTCCAAAGTAGCTGCATGGAATCGGCTCCGCAGGCCATAGCCGGACAACTAAGTCCTTCACGGCTAGTTTGGCCGCCTAGTGCAGTTCGACCAGCTGTTTCAGCTGATTGATAAATGGCACCGGATAGTTCGGCGCTAGATACTGCGACCAGAAATCCCTCTCCGCAGTCTTCTTCCCCTTGGTGCGGTAGAATTGAGCAGCATCTGATATGCTGCGAGGAAGATCCGCAAAAGCCCCTGGAAAAATAAGAATTCAGCTTGCCTCTTAGGATTCTTCACATTCTAACATATAAAGAGCTAAGAATACAGAAGGCCTTACTAGCCGCCACTTTCCGGGCCTCCTGGATGTCCCGCGCAGCACCTCGGGCTTCTTCCCGAGCACCTTCTGCAGCCTCGAGAGCTTGGGCGAGTTCGGATTCTTTCCCTTCTAGACTCTGCTCCAAGCCCTCGCTTTTCTTCACAGCTTCCTGGAGCTCTCGCTTAGCTGTGATAACCCTGGCCTCGTGTTTTTCACGAAGCTCCTATTCGGCCTCAGCCTTCTTGTTGGCATCAGCCAAAGCTTTCTTTAGTGCCTCGTATTCGGCACCCACTCCTAGAGCACACAATACTAATATTTTTCATTTCTGCACAACCATTCGTTCGTGCCAACTCCAATACAAATGTTTTCCACATACCTCGCTTATCTTCCAGTTGCTTCCTCATGCGGCCAATTTCCTCCTCGGCCAGTGCAAGGCTCTGCTTTAGTTCGGACACTTCCGCATTGTAAGCGGTCGTCCTCTCTGTGGATGCCTGTTGTCACACAAAAGGGTATACGTCATTCACACAGGCTCCTGCAAGAGCAGGGGTTTTGATCCCCTGCCCGGCTCTGTCTCCTCCGCCGGACAGTGCATCAGGGGCTACTACTCATATTACGACAATTCCTCAAGTGTTTCCTAGGAAACATACCTCAAAAGCCTTTATAAGGCCAAGGCAGGACTAGTTCAGCCCGCTCTCGGCAGACTGAATCCTTTCAACCACCGCGCCCATAAGGGCCCGATGCTCAGTGACAATAGACGTGTTCTTCAATGCTGTCGATAGACCACTAGGCAACTCTGCTCGAACAGAGGACGCCGGCGGCATAGGCAGGCCTCCCACCATCGGGGGTGGCTGCTCGCTCGATCCCGGAACCCTAGAGGTCCCGAGGGCCGTATCCATCCCCGCGTGTTCGCCACCAGGGATATGTCCTCCCTGGTCTGGGTCTTGTCGAGATGACACCTCAGTGTTGCGCCCGAACTTGGAGGAAGGGGCCTGCGGAGGCGTCTCGCTTGCCAGGGCGTCTAAGCCCAGTGAATCCTCCGATGAGGACCGGCCGGCGCAGGACCTTGCCGGACTGTGCAATACGTAGGCAACAGTCAAAACTACTATACCCAAAAACGATCCCGGATGCATATGTGTGTTTGGATACTTACGACTTCTCCAGAGGCTGGGCCCTGGGATCCCACTCCAGGCTGCTATCAGCGGCTGAAGGGGATGCCCCTGAGAGGGGTTTTTCCCCCTCTTGGGCGATCCGGCCTCCAGAGGTGTGGAGGCGGTCCTCTTCCTCCCTCCATCAGTGTGAGGCGCATCCTCCTTTGCTTCCTCCTCTTCGTCCTCGGACGAAGGTTCATCGCTTGAGACTTCGGATTTGACATCCGAAGCCTCGCAACGGCGAAGGCCACCACGGGTCTTCTTGACCTTCTTGGAGGCCTCTTTCTTTGGCGCCTTGTAAGGCGCGGGGACCAGCATCTTCGTTAGAAGGGGTCCGGCCGGTTCCTCCTGCAGGGGGGCTGGACAATGTAGCCGCTCCACCTTCTTTACCCATCCCTGAAGTGCAATGAAACGTGATTAGGATGTCTCCCGTATGACAGGCCAAATAAAGCATGAATAGACAGAGTGTGGCTGTGACTTATCGGGCTTGGAGAATGGGATGATTGATACCCGCGGTCCTCGGCGGGGCCTAGCCACGATTTGCCGGACTTAAAGAGCACCTTCCAGATATCCTTATGGGAGGAATCATAAATCTCCCGAAGGGTTTGGTGCTCGGCTGGGTCGAACTCCCACAGGGCACAAGCTCGGCGCTGACAAGGGAGAACCAGGCGAACTAGCATCACCTGGACTACGTCGACGAGCTTGATGTCCCTGTCGACCACACCCTGAATGCACGTCTGGAGCAGTAACAGCTCATCGTACAAGCACCAGTTCGGGCCCTTCTCGGGCCAGGACGTGAGCCGCATTGGAGCTCCGAATCTGAACTCTGGAGCTGCCGCCCACTTCTTGCCGCGTGGTTCGGTGATATAGAACCACTGCTGCTGCCACTCCTTGATGGAGTCGTTGAAAGCGCTTTTCGGCCAAACAGCCTTGGGCATCTTGCTTACCATGGCGCCGCCGCACTCGGCGTGTTCGCCACTCACCACCTTGGGCTTCACATTGAAGATCTTCAGCCATAGGCCGAAGTGGGGTGGGATCCGGAGAAAAGCCTCGCACACAGCGATATTGAGAAAGGAGTTGGGGGAAAGATCATGAAAATCGATCCCGTAGTAATACATGACTCCTCTAACGAACGGGTGGAGGGGAAACCCGAGCCCACAGACGAAATGGGGAAGGAACACGACTCTTTCATGAGATTCCGGAGTGGGGACAACTTGTCCCGTCGGTGGAAGACGGTGGCCGATCTTCTGGGCCAGATACCCGGCCCCCCGGAGCTTCTTGATGTCCTTCTCCTAGGCGGTTGAGGCCATCCATCTGCCTCCCGCTCCGAATCCGGACATCTTCGAAAAGCCTCTCTTCGATGGGGGAGAAAATTGCTTGGGCGTTAGGGCTCGAACAGAGGGGAATGAGCTAGCGGGAGGAGAAGGCGTGGATAAAGGAGAAAGGAATCTGACCTCCTTATAGAGGCAATGAAAGCTTTTTGTGCCTCCCCACTTGCCCGGTGGAACCCGTCTGCCTCCCACTCACCGCGATTAGCGGCATGGTTAGATTACCAATACCCGTATTGATGAGAATCCCGTGATAAGGGGACACGATCTCTGCTTTGACAAGACGTGTCAAAGAAACCGCCTCGCAATATGCGTTGTAGCTGGTTGTGGGGAAACGGATCGATCGAATAATGATCCGACCGTAATAACATGTCACGTCATCAGAAAAAGCTATCAGCGGATTGCATTTGTAAAATATCATTCTCTCTACGGTGGCATATGAAGATTATCTCACATATCCGGACACGGTCTAAGTGTTCGATGATCACTCTGGAGTATTCAGAGGAGGAACCCGCCTTGCAATGCCGAAGACAATACTGCGCGCCGGACTCGTCGTCATTGAAGCCTGGTTCAGGGGCTACTGAGGGAGTCCTGGATTAGGGGGTATCCGGACAGCCGGACTGTGTACTACGTCCAGACTATTGAAGCGTGAAGATACAAGACTCAAGACTTCAGCCCGTGTCCGGATGGGACTCTCCTTTGCGTGGGAGGCAAGCTTGGCGATCCGGATATTATATTTCCTTCCTTGTAACCGACTCCATGTAAACCCTAGCCCTCTCCGGTGTCTATATAAACCGGAGAGGTTGGTACTTAGAAGGCCGATGACAATTACATTCATACCATCATAGGCTAGCTCTTAGGGTTTAGCCTCTACGATCTCGTGGTAGATCTACTCTTGTACTACCCATATCATCAATATTAATCAAGCAGGAAGTAGGGTTTTACCTGCACCGAGAGGGCCCGAACCTGGGTAAACATCTGTGTCCCTTGCTTCCGGTTACCATCAGCCTTGACGCACAGATCGGGACCCCCTACCCGAGATCCGCCGGTTTTGACACTGGAAATGATCCTCTTCTATTTGTAGCTAGATAGCGCTAACTTTCTATCGTGCATGCACACGCCCGCCCCCCTCACACACCCTTAGCGTCCCCTCCATCGCGCACGTTCATTATTTCTCTTTAGGTCGTCCACCAGCGGTGTGTGTAGGCCCCCGGATCCTTCTTTCTGGCACACACCGGTCGATATACCTCTCTAGCCAAGTGTGCCTACAACAGACACATATATACTTCCCCTCTTCTCTTCTCACCGTCCATGCCCCCATATGTCCAATACGATTCCACGCAGGTGCACACTCCCGCCCCTCTTTTCATTAATCACATGCTCGCACACTGCTCCCCCCTCGACATGGTAGGCCTCTCGCACCCCCTCCTAGCCACACTCTCTCCCCCTGTCTGCCTCTCCGGACCTTATTTGATTCTAACAGATGCAGGCGTGTATATGAACTGATCTCCCTACATATAGCCAGGTCGACTATAATTTGTTTTCACCAAGCACCGATACACTTACCTCGCTAGTTATGTCTCTCCTTTTCTCGGACACACGACGGTTGATCTTCCTATGTAGTTATGCATGCTTACCACAACCATATCTTCTCCCTTCATCATCCTTGAATACCTCCTGACCCGTCTCTCGCACACACGTGCATAGATAGACAGACATCCCTTGCCCTCTCTTATTGATATTGCACTCATACCCTCCGTTTGTCTAGCAGGCCTCTCCCACCATTTGTGAGACGCCACTCCACCACCAACCCTCCGACGCTCTACCTTTGCCTTTTTCCCAACCTTATTCCTCTGCTACACATATCTATGGATGTCGATCGATCTCCCTCAATACTCCCTCCATTTCTTTTTAGTCTGCATATAAGATTTGGTCAAAGTCAAATTTACCAAAGTTTGACTAACTTTATAAAAAAAATATCAACATCTACGATACTAAAGCTATATGGTATGAAAATTAATTTCATGATGCATCTAACATTATTGATTTCATATTATGAACCTTGATATTCTTTTCTATAAACTTAGTCAGAGTTAACAAAGTTTGACTTTGACCAAATCGTATATGCAGACTAAAAAGAAACGGAGGGAGTACATAGCTAGGTCTCTCTCCTTCCCCACACATATACTAGTCGACCGGTCTCTACCCCCCCCCCCACACCGATAGTCGAACGTTGTAGGTAGGTATCCATGCCACGGAGAAGAACTGCACCTCTTCCCTCTCAAATTCCAGTAGGCCAGCCGCCCTGCATCTTTGACGTGGGAAAACACAAATTCGATGGCACTCTTTATCGATCGTGCAGCCACACACTTCATCCCTGTTTTCAATTCTATCGATATCTCACGTCCATGACTCCGTTTCACACACATTGCATATGTTACGTTTTTCTGATTGAGATATCATCAACACATTGCCTCTGTTTCACACAAACCATCTCTCTCACACCCATCCACCTACGTACCTGCACCTAAAGAAGAAGTGCACGCAGGACGCACGTACTCACGTCTCGTTCCCGGCCACACCCGCGCGGGTACACGGTGGAGTTCATTTCTGTACAAAAAGGAAGCCCACGTGATAATTTGACATGTGTAGCGGTTGTTTACTCGAAGGAGGGTCAGGTACCACGCCTAGAATATAAAACGATTGCCGTGGGGAAAATGGAAAAATGGGTTTGTCTCTCGTGAGTCTTGTCACACCATCTCACACAAGTCTGCCGTGGCCTCTCTCTCTCAGCGTTGGTCAGTGATCCGGCCTCATCCCGTCCGCCGGTGGAAAGGGGGGATGTGCATCGTCTCTTTGTTTGACGGTGTTGAGGCAGCTCGTCCCGATCTGCGGTACCCGCTGTTCTCTCTGACCAAGCTCCGGTGCGGTAGGGCCTTCGCCACTTTCTCGCGGCCGCAGTATGGGCAGATCCTGGCCGCCGGCACCATCCTAGTAACATCCCGACGACCCTGAGGTACAGCTTCCTCCGGCCTTGCTCCACTGCCCATCTTCCCACGTTGTTGCATGTGGGTCTTCTTTAGTTATTTGCTTAAATCGTATCTCGGCCGGCGTACTTTCCATCTTGCAATCTCGTCCTCAAACCATTTTTGATAAACCACCATGTGCTATCTTTCCCTTTTTACATGGAACATGCTTCTTTTTTGTCGGCGTACATGTCTTCAACTCGTGTTATCGGGCAGTAATTGTTTCCTTTCGACCTCCTTTTGCAAACAGGGCTATCCATTTTCACCTCGTTGCTATTGCGACCTTTTGATGAACTGCACAAATCACTTTTCTGAAGAGTGTTTTGTGCAGTTCCGCCAAAATGTCACATGGGCAACGTTTTTAACTTTCTGTGGGACTGCGGAAAGGGAGATTGGTTTTGCTATCCTCTTCATCCAACTCCGTGCCTAATCTTATCCAACAAGAAGTTAGTCCTAAAGAGAGATCGTAGAGGTGATCGGCTTCTATTTATGTTTGTTATGTTTCATCATCTAGTTCCACTATTATTGTAATCACACCGACTAGATATCTTTGCAAACAGGGATGGTCCGCCCGATTTTAGTGGAGCTGCACAAAATGATCGGATTGTGGTGTCCTTCATACACCTCTTTTTTGGCTACAGAGCTGGGTGAAACTAGCTGCCAAGCAATCAACACTGTGCCAAGGAAATGGATCCATGCCTACGAACATCATCGATCAATTATATTTTTTTTCTTTATTTGTACACCTTCTCACAACTTTGTCTTCAGTTGTGATGTGAATATTGGCGCTGATCTGCAAACCATTGATATGCATTAGCCATGGTAGTTTCATTTGTATTTGATGGAATGTTGTAACGACATAATCTCGAGGCAAGACACATGAATCCTAAGTTGAAACCTTTTTTTCCTGCGGGAACCAGAGTTGAAACCTTCATAGCATCACAGTACAATTTCATCAAAATTATGCGTACATATAAACAAATCCTGAAGGATTGGCAATTCCAGAAAGATTCACCCCGGTCATTGCACCACAGTAGTAATGACTAGTGAGCAGTCAAATCACAGAGCCCCACCTTTGCCACAGCAAGTTGCTCGGACGAAGCAACCATCATTTCTCTGTCCCTTGAATCCGCTGGTACTCCCATATTCCCACAGTAATAAGTTGCTCAGGCGAATCAACCATCACTATATCCGCTCACGTGTGATGACCACGGGAGCTATCCATTCAGATTGCATGTTAAAAAAATAAAGGTCGATAACTAATGCGGCAAACTTTCAAAAAAAACTAATGCGGCACCTCGGGGCAATGTGGCCAGATCGCATTTTGCACGAGAAATTACACACCATGTTTCGTTGACATGTGGTCCCATTCCAACATATTAGTGAGACGATGGTGAGTAGTAGGAGTATTTCCGAACCGACGTGTAGGTCGGGGCGCCCCTTCGTGAACCGTGGCAAACTGGCAACCGTCCACCGACTCTTCGCCTTTCCCTCTCGATTTGGAACTATTGTCGCACGCTCTTCCTCTCCCTCCTCCATTTTCCTTCAGCCCTTCACCCTTTCTTCTGCCATTGTTCGATCGTCTTCTCCATGGAGGGAACAGGACGAAAACGACCCCGTTATTCTTGCCCTGATCTGAAAGATGACGTGGTGGAGGAACTCATTGATCAGTGTGACGTCATCACCTCGGCTAGCATGGCAGGTTCGTTCAAGCCCATTCTTGACTCAACTAATAACATCATTACAAGGAAACCAAGAGTCAAGGAGCGGTTTGATCTCCCCTATCTTCTTCGTCGTGACCCTGATGACTGGCGCCGTCATGACGGAGGCCTCGCCCTGTGCAAGTTGATGCCTCTTGATAATGATACGTATGATGTTAAGATGCCATCGCTTGAGGGCAAGGCTTGGGCAGGCGCAAATGGAGATTGGGTTGTTTACATTGGGTCCAACTGCGAGTGGGAACTTGTGAATGTGTACACCCGTGACTAGGTTCCACTTCCAAAAATCTCAGCAGATTGCCCAGAGGTTGAGCACACCGGTATTATACGCACGTTCAAATACAATCATGGTGACTGTCTTCTATGGAAGATAGCAATTTCTCGAGTTCCCACCCGCTCTTGGAATTACAACAACTATGAAGTTGTTGCTATCTTCGACAAGCTTGTTGCCGTCGTTGCTGGTTTGACTCGATGGACATTGCTCAAAAATCAGTTTCTATACACGCATGAGTACTGTATGCAATTCAATATGAGGGCCTTGTGTTTGCTGCCACCACTCGTGGCACTGTTTTTGCATGGAATCGTTATGATTTCGGTATGTTTGTCTTCCATCATAATTATAATTGTTTCATCCACATGCATGCGGGTTAGCAAGTTTCCCTTTACTAATTAACCTTCTTCTTGTGTTTCCAAGGTCCTGTGAACATTCCACCACCTATACTTGAAAATTTTTATAACCAAGGGGGAGATGACGATGGTGATGATCACGAGCATGAGGACGAGCAGCGCCCATATATTTGTTGGCGCTTGGCAACTATTTCTGATGGATCACCTCTTCTCGTGTGTATACAGCCCACTGATGATGTTACTGCTAAGGAAGCAGGTGTAGTCTCCCATGGTCGCACTCTCCGGACCTATTCCAACACTTGTTGCATGGTATTCGGGATGGATACTAGTGTGCTAGCACCAACACCTTCTACCTGGTGCAGAATTGATAGTCTTGGAGAAAACTCGCTCTTCCTTGGACAAAACTATCCGATGATGGTGAAAGGCAATCCAACTGCTGTTGACACAATGTTACTAGCACCATTTATGAGAAGTAATTGTGTCTATACCTCGGACATTAGTGTGGTTCCCTACCCTGGTACTGATATAGTAGGCTGCTTCAGCCTGGACGATCAGTCCTGCGTTGGTCTCGAGATCGACAATAGATGCCCCGTCCCGAAGAATCACTTGTGGTTCAAAGCAAGCGTTTCCAACACCGAGGAATGGTTGAGTTGAAGTTCATTTCATTGCTTGTTATTTGTTGTGTGGTGAAAACTTTAGTATTTATAATGTATCCCCGTTGTCGATGTGGGTTGATGACCTGTTGTATGTAATAAAATGATATGCCTGTGATAAACTTACTAAATTTATGAATGGCTTTCGAGTTGCTTCTGTGAGTGAGTGGTGCGACGAGGCAAAAAAATATTTTTTGAATATATAACTGTACGTGCATTGCAATAGGTTATCGGATGAGGCCAATCAACAATAGTAGTACACTATTTGTACTAGCTTCACATGCTTCGCGCGTCGTGCGGGTGTTTTTACTGTAGCCATATTGTATGTAACCAGCACCTCGAATCCTCGATACTAGTACTATATAGTAAGTAGTAGGAGTAGTAGGGTGACATGGGCCAGAACAAGCATTCACGTCTAGGAGTACGACACACGCCACCAGCACGACTTCCACCTGACAGCATATTTCTTGGAGTTCGTGCTAGAGCAATCTCTTCAACCTGATCGTTTCTCTAACTCAGCCATCGCACGGCGGGCGAGGTGGGGGTTTGCCGATAGTCGGTTTCCTCAACTGTGGTCCCACTTGTAAGGCCAACTCCAACACTCTATCAATATATGGATGTACTCTTCTTCCCAATACAAAAACTTGCATCCATTCTACTCTCTCCGTTGCACAATACATGCCTTCTACTACCTCCATCCTGGTTTATAGGTCCCCTTTGTAGTTTGTGTCAAATTTTCACTAAAGATTTAACTAACAAAATGTTAATGCATGTCTCAAGAAAAATTATCTCATTGGATTCGTATTTGAACATAGTTTTCAAAAATATAATGTTTGGTGACATGCGTAGACATTTTGTTAGTTTAATCTATGGTCAATATTTGGCACGAAATATAATGGGGACCAATAAACCCGGACGGAGGTAGTATTTTTCAAAATATATATGTATCTAGACATGTTTTAGTATATAGGCACATCCATTTTTGGACAAATGGAAGTCAAGTATTTTGGAACGGAGGAAGTACACAATAAATTTTTTAAGTTAGCATAACTAGTCTAATCCGAGAGCACAACCGAAGATTTGGTCGGGTTCTTCCTCCTTTTGCCGACACATGGGACATCCAGCATCCAGGTCGTGTCATGAAAGAAAATAGAATCTTACTACTCTTGAGTAACTCCAAAAGCGGCCACCGAAGATCTTTATTGGATTTGTTTCTCATCACCAGCACGTCGAGGTGAAAGATGTGCAGGTTCAGTGGGTCCTCTTGCGTTTTCACTGACATGTGGGGCCGCATGTGAGCAAATAGATGATGGGCTCCGCGCGTCCGCTGGCTGGCTGAGAAGAGAGATAGAGGAGGGCGGAGCACGGACTGCAGGAAATTTGTTCTACGTAACCAGCACCTTGATATTCGCGTGTGGTTGTTTCTAGAATAAAAAAAGGAGGTACCCCTACTTATGTTACTCCCACTATGCCTAGCCTAAGGTTAGTAGGTGACCTTGCGCTTGGCTCTTCACCTTTTCCGGAAGTTGATGGTTCTACAGTAGTGCTTCTGGCAATCTGACACCAAATGAACTGCTGCACGTCCACCGCTTGTAAGCAAAAGTTTCTCCTCGTGCTGCGAGCCACCGCGCATGCTTTGGCGAGGGAGAAGGTGTAATCAAGCTTCTCGTTGTCCTGCGAGTTGACAGGACACATCAAAGTTATTTACTAGTAGTACGTACTCTCTCCAAAAAAGGGCTGACCATGTCATTGCTACCATCCCGTGCTCCGTCGTTGAGTACGTGCACTATTCACGTGCCATTGAGGAGAAAAAAATATTGCCTAGGTGCCATTGAAGTGCATGACTCAATTACGAAAAAGGGTTTCCCCCCGCTTTCCCCCCACACGACTCACTTACGCACTGCTTATCTGATTATCTCCATTTTCTTGCATGACACGTGCACCTTGATGCTAGATGTCTCGCGTGTTGGGAAAAGAATGAACAAAGGTCACGTAAAAGAAAAGAGTTGAAGAGCATAGATTCCTGACGACCGAGGAGGAGCAAGGAACCTTGCACGTTTTGCCCTGCTTTTTGCCGCCTGGCCACCTATAAACAACTAAAAGAACATGAACTTTTCGCTAACCACTAGAAACGGTACATCAGGATGCTAAGTTGAAGATGTTTTATACTCCCTCTGTTCCCAAATATAAGTCTTTTTTAGATATTTCAATAAGGGACTACATACGAAACAAAATGAGTGAATCTACACTCTAAAATATGTCTGCATACGTCCGTATGTTGTAGTCTATTTGAAATGGCTAGAAAGACTTATATTTAGGAACGGAGGGAGTAGTTTATATTGAATTATTGATAACCACGCAACAAGCCACGCATGTACACAAGCCAACGCACTAACTCCATCCGATCCAACTCATGCACATACGTGCACAGCATGGAGCACACAATGCACGTACACAAGACATGCATGCACACACGCTCGGCCGCAGAATGCACGTAAATAGCACATGCATGCGCACACACCCGGCTGCATGGAGGCGTGCGCCATCCGCAGCGATGTCCGGTTCATCATGCTACGGCAAAGCTCGCACGCAATGGTGCATACGCATCTCTTGCAGCACCTCTTTGCTGTCGTTGCTCAACTACTAGTCATAGACGAAGACGACCACAACCTCGGCCTTAGAGCTAGCATCGATGGAAAAAACACGCACGATGCACGCACACGAAAACATACGGAGTGCCGACGACGTGGTGGTGGTGCGTCCCCAGTCGCCTCTACTCCTTCTGTGCACGTTGTCTATCAAGGCGGCTGCATGCTAATGATGATGTGGGTGAGATCTTCTAGGACTCAGATGATGATGAGGAAAATTATGAGACACAAGGTGACGTACACCGTCAAGGTCCACGGTCAAGGGGGTGCTAGTAAGTGCTTAGATGTGCTTAGAGCAAGTACAATAGAGCTGAGTCAGCGGGCTATAAGGAATAAACTATAGTATATTTCTACTTAGTTGGAGGATAGAGAAGAGGAGAGAGAAGGTAAGCGGGCTCTTTGTGAAGATCCAGCTCTAGCACGTGCTCCTCGGCACTTTGTGAGAATGAAAGGTTGGCCATAAAACAAAAAAGTAGTAGTACACTCTTTTGATCTACTATTGTACATGTTGACTATAAGATGGGCTGTAGATGACATGGCACTGGCTTATAGCCAGTAGCTGGCTATGCTATTAATGCTCTTTAGATGAGGTGCTAAGTGCATTAAATGGCTTAGTAACTCAAGTCTTCAATGCATAGGTGCTTAGTTTATGGGTGCCACGTCATATTTTATGCCTACGTGGCAAGCTTAGCAGCTATACATGGTAGAGCACTGGGAGAGGCCAAGGCTGGTCATAGTGGGGAGTAACTTGTACTGTAACATATTACTATGTTACTCTAAACATCTCTATAAACCGGAAAGGAGGGAGTAGTAACATAGACTAGTGTCATATGCAGAGTATGGGAGCACATGATATTTCCCCGTCCGGATCGATCCCAAGTTGGCTTCTCACCTTCTTGGCCCAACAAAAACCCCTCCCCCCTCCCGCGCGCGCTTCCCGCCCGGCGCCAGCTGAGCCTGCCGCTCCACATTGATGGCAAGTCAGGGAGACGCGACCTCTCACTGCTTCCGCCATTGAAGCGGCGTGCCGACCGAGGGCACTGCCCGCTGCATGCCCGGCATTTCAGACTACACAATGGATAGTAACTTTTAGAGCAAGTACTGCAATTAGATGACATAAGCAGGCTATAAGGATTTAAATATAGTATTTGTGCTTAGTTGAAGGAGAGAGAACAGGAGAGAGAATAGAAGCGGATTGTAAACGTGTAGCCGGTTGTACTCCAACATACTTTGTGAGACAAAAGGTGGGGCCATTATTAATGATATTGTATTTATACTAAAGGGACTAACGGACGCCTTAATTACTCCGTTTTTTGAGACAAACCTTGGTGGGGCTATTATTGACTTTTTTGAGCTAGTATTGACTTGGACGTGGGGTTTTGGGGCCAAAGGCCTACTATTATACTCGCACGACCGACCTGACATGCTCTACCCTAGCCGCCGCTGTATCATATGGTTTCGCACCGTTCCAGATCTTAGCGCCGCCACGCAATTCTTCTGCAGCCCTCCTTTCGGCGTGCACCGCGAGAAGGGACAACAGTCCTCCGAACCCCGCCTTTCGTGATCCTGTACGGGAGAGGGGCGATCATGTTTTTGGGGAGCACATGTCACATCCCTAGTTCTGGTATACTCTAGGCTAGCCCTTCATGTGTGCATCATGTTTAAATTCTCAGAAAGTTGAAATGGGGATTGCCTAAACCCTAGCATTAAAGGAATCCACTAGGTTCACCTAAAATATTTTCAGTAAGTCCAAATGGCTTACAAAAATGTTCATCATTTCTGGATAATGCTGGAAACAATAACCAGAGGTGTCGGACATTTTTCCATGACATATTTGGGCTCTGAATTAAATCATACTTTATTTGAATTTGGGCATTTAAATACTATAAAATATTTAAAATGTCCAAATAATCCTAAACTAAAATGTTCCATGTTTGATATATTCCAAACAGTGGCCATGAGCAGTTTGGTGATTTTTGAGTGTGCCTAAGTATTTTTAATAAAGCCCAGAACAAAATAACAGAATAAAAAAACAGGAATCTAAATAGAAAGAGAAGGGAGAGAAAGATACCTGGACCTACTGTGCAGCCCACCTGGCCTGGCGCTGAGCCGGCCCAGCTCGCTGGCCCAGCCCACCTGGTGCCTTCTGTCGTCTTCCTCCCCGAGCCAGTAGGCAGGGCGTGTGGCCGCCGTGCGCGCACCCGACCGCGCCACCTCCTGCTTCACCGTGTCGTTCTCTCTGTCAACCCAATCCCGCGCCTGGAGATGCCTTGAAGCCCCTCTCGCCTCTCCCTCACTCGCTGCACTCTCTCCCCTCCTCTGTTCCTCTCCCCGCAGCACACCCGAGCACGGCCGTCGCCGCCGCTCCCCGCCTGCGCAGCCACCGCCGTCGCCTCGCTTAACCCCCATGGCAAAGAGGTTCCCCGCGTCCCCCTCGACCTCTACGCTGAAGCACGCGACCGAAGGCACCCCTAACCGTTGCCATCGAGCTCGTCACCGCCGCATCTGGCCGCCGGAGGTCGTCGTCGAATCGCGCCGTCAAGGACGCCCCCGAGCCCGCTGAACATCCCGTCGTCTCCGCCGTGAGTTTCTGCGTCTGTTCCCCTTCTTCCCGAGCTCGTTTAAGCCCCGCAGCCATCGCCCCTTGTCGACCGAACTGTGCTGCCGCCACCAAACCTCGTCGCCGGCCACTCTTCCGGCGACTCCGGCACCAACCGTCACCTCCCCTAGATGTGCCGCACTACCAGCTTTCCAACGGGACCGCCCGCAGCCCAAACGGCCTCCTGTAGGTGAACCCCGAGCCACTCCGGTGCGCACCGCCGCGGATTTGGTCGCCGGCGTTAAGATGCCGGTGATGATGATGTGGCCGCTTAATTAGGCACTAATCACATCTAGTTAGCCCCTAACAGACACTGACTGTGGGCCCTAGCCGTAGTCAAACCTCACTCAACGCTAGTTTTGACCGGGATTAGTTCCTGAGTCACTGACATGCGGGACCCACCGGTCAGGTTTGACCCGGGTCAACCTGGTTGACCTGCTGACGCGTTGCTGCTGTCATGCTGACGCAGTAATGGCTTTCTGGATTTAAAATAAACCAGGAAATTCCAGAAATTAGTATAAACTTCTAAAATTCATAGAAATTCAACCGTAACTCCAAATGAAATAAATTATATATGAAAAATGATCATAAAAATCCAATCTATCCATCTGTACCATTTTCATGCATGTTAGAACAACTTATAGCTGCTGTTTAGCACAAATCATATAATTGGCATTTAAATAAGCACATATGGAGTTTGAATTTGAACCCTTGGTTCAAACCAACTTCATTTAAACTGTTCTAAGTTGCATTAGCCAAAACACACTCATTTTGCCATGTCATATTCATGCATCATATTGTTGCATTGCATTGATTGTGTTTTCTCTGTGTTGCCGGTATTTGTCCCCTCTCGATAGACTTGGTTCCGATAATGAATTCGATGACACCGATGAAGAACTATATTATCTTCAGAAGTGCCAGGCAAGCAAAACCCCCTTGTTCATTCCGATACAATCCCACCCTCTCGCTCCTGCTCTCTTTTACTGCATTAGGACACTGTTATGTGCTGCGGTAGCTGAACCCCTTTATCCTCTGCATGACCTGTCATTGCCACAGTAAATAGATGAAACCCACTAGCATGAGTAGGAGTTGTTTGAGCCCTGTTGTGCCTACTCATTCATGCTAGTTTGTCATGCCTGCTACTGCTTAGAGTTGAGTCAGGTCTGATTTATCTGGGATGAATCAGAGGTGTGTGAACATGTCCTACTGTTGAGAGCTAAGTGTGTGAACACGATTTGGTAAAGGTAGCGGTGAGAGGCCATGTAGGAGTACATGGTGGGTTGTCTCATTGGAGTCGTCCTCAGGAACTGAGTTCTGTGTTTGTGATCCATGAACAGTTACTACCACACATTGGGCTCCGGGGGCTCCAAGCTCTCTCGACTTATTAATCAACCTGATCTCTGTCCAGGAGTTGCAACTAGTTTCTGGTGTTTGTAGGTAGTGTTAGTAGTCTACCAAGTGGCACCCGGTACAGGTGGGCTTGGGACAGACTAGGCACAGTGGCACGGTGTACCAAGTGGCACCCGGATGGTGGGCTTGGGAACCCTGCTCACATCGTTTGGGGCCGTGAGCGACACCCCAGCCGGATCTCCTTGCGGATGGAACCCGAATAGGCGATAAACCTGGACGAGAGACTTGTGTGGTTAGTTAGATCGTGGCCGACTCCCTCGCCAGGCTTCCGCTTGAAGGTTGTCGAGATACACGAGGTGTACATGGCGGTAAGTGGCGAGAGCGTGTGTGAAGAAGTACACCCCTGCAGGGTTAACATTATCTATTCGAATAGCCGTGTCCGCGGAAAAGGACTTCTGGGTTGCCTGTATAGTTCATAGACAAGTGAAAGTGGATACTCTAAAAATGCGCAAGATAAGCGTGAGTGCTATGGATGGCGTTCTCGTAGGGAGACGGGAGCGGATCCATAGTGGTGTATTGATATGGTGAATATGTGGACTCGTGTGCGCCACCTCAAAAGAGTTACTTGCAGTCGTAGTTCAGGATAACCACTGAGTCAAAGCTGGCTTGCTGTAGTTAAACCCCACCACCCCCTTTGTTGATAATGATGCATATGTAGTTAGTTCTGATGTAAGTCTTGCTGGGTACATTTGTACTCATGTTTGCCTATTTTATGTTTTTGCAGAGAGACTTCAGGGTCACTAGTAGTTCCACGTGGACTTCGACGTTTAGCTTGTTACCTCAGCTACAATCTTGTGCCCTCGGCAGGATCTGGTAGTTAGTCAGGCTTCTCAGCCTTTTTCATTTGTAGTTGTCTGTACTCAGACATGTTAAGCTTCCGCATGTGCTTTGACTTGTATGCTCTGAATGCTGGGTCGAGAGACCCATGTTTGTAATATCTCGCTCCTCAGAGCCTATTGAATAAAATATTTGAGTTGTAGAGTCATGTTGTGATGCCATGTTGTGTTTGCACATATCGAGCATATTGTGTGTATGTTATTGAAATGCTTGGTATGTGCGGGATCTGACTATCTAGTTGTTTATCCTTAGTAGCCTCTCTTACCGGGAAATGTCTCCTAGTGCTTCCACTGAGCCATGGTAGCTTGCTACTGCTCCGGAACACTTAGGCTGGCCGGCATGTGTCCTTCTTCGTTCCTGTGTCTGTCCCTTCGGGGAAATGTCACGCGATGAGTACCGGAGTCCTGTTAGCCCGCTACAGCCCGGTTCACCGGAGTCCTGCTAGCCTAGTGCTACAGCCTGGATCCACTCGCTGATGACCGACACGTTCGATGCCGGGTCATGGATGCCTGTCCCTGTAAGTTTGTGCCACTTTGGGTTCACGACTAGCCATGTCAGCCCGGGCTCCTTGTCATATGGATGCTAGCGACACTATTATATCCGTGTGCCAAAAGGCGCAAACGGTCCCGGGCCTGGTAAGGCGACACCCGTGGGAATACCGTGCGTGAGGCCGCAAAGTGATATGAGGTGTTACATGCTAGATCGATGTGCCATTGAGTCGGGGTCCTGACAGTTTTGGTATCAGAGCTTGACTGCATGTAGGATTACCAAGCCAAACTGGTCGAAGTTGAGTCTAGAAATGCTTTAGTTATATGTAGGGGAATTGATTGTGGGATGGAACGTAAGGCTCTTTTTACTCCTTTACCTTATGCCCTTCTGATCTGAGTCATCTTATCTTTTCCCACGGGGTTAAGGAACTAGGCTCTCTCCTTATTCTATGAGGGTCACGTGTTACTAATCCGTAGACTTATAGGATTGTTGGTTTCAAGCCTCAGTTAAGTTCCTACTACTTTCGTATGTTAATTGTTGATCTCGAAACCTTGATATTGTGATGATCGAGTGGTTATGCCACCATTTTTGTAGGATGTCTAAATTCTTTTGAGCATTTATAGCCGTTATGCTGTCTGAGTCATCCCAGGTTTCTAAACAGTCTGATGCATTTGCAAATCCCTTCCTCCCGTTCCTGATGTCCTTATTAGGCCAGATTAATCACACTAATTGCTGAGTTGAGGTACTCTATTGCCTCTACATATATGTTGGAGTTATTATTATGACCCTAGGTATCTTAGGGGATCACCTAGTAATCTAGCCATTTTTTGTGTTCCCAGTGTGATCATTCTGGCCATCATCCTTGGAAGCATCCTGTGATGCAATTTAGTTAGTAGGTATTCTATTCCTAGGGTTTTGAACCCGAGATTCACCCTACTTACCTCATGTTGATAGTGTTTGCTAGTTCCTTTAGGATATTAGTAACCTTTGCATTAGTCCTCGATGTTCGTGGTATTTCCTTCTTCCAAATACTATGAACCGCTTATGGCAAAAGTGCTTTGAACCAAAATATCACAACCAGAGTGCTCTTGACGAGTTCTCGATTCTATGTTGTGACTCTGCCAGTCCTTCCTCTTCAGCATGGGTTATCCGGAAGAAATATGTTGAACTTGTTCGACATACTAACCTATGCATCCACAACTCAGAAAGATATATGTTCCTTTGAGTTGTCTCTCAGTAGCTGTATTCTGATCTTTGTCTATCAGTTGATAGTCAAGTTTATGTCGTGCAATCGTGTTCTTCGATGCGTACTATTCTTGTGGTCCGTCAAGCCATTCTATTTAAGAATGAATAGGAGAAACAACTCCAGAACCTCGTCCATATCTAGGTTTGGGTCAAAGTAGTTGTATTCCACAGATCAAAATGCCAATCCAGTTTTTGTTCTATTCTACCTTGGAGTGTTACCATCTTTATGTCAAGAGTGTCATGAGAATTGCACCACCTCTTATGAATTCTTGACGCAGTAATGCTTCTTGCCATCATTGTTAATTCCTTGGATCCCGTGTTATTGTAACCGGAATGCCGACAAGTGAAATGGGATGTGTGAAATCAATACTTCTAGCAACTCCGTTGCTTGGTAGTTAAATGGACAATAACCTCATTCTTAGTGTGTTGATTATTGAATCATCACCCTAAGGCTAATCGTGCTGCCTAGTCCTTATTTCCGGTGCACTCTCCAATCAATGAGTTAGGATTGAGTCAATCCCTCACTCTTGTGATCACATCATCTTGCCCTGAAAAGCAAGATTGCTCCCGAGCTTAGTAACATATCAGTGGTTCGTGATTTTCCAGATATCTTCACAGAAGTATCACCAGGATGTCGCCTGACCGCTATGTTGAGTTCGTGATCAAGTTGGTTTCTTGTAAACCAGCCATTCTCCAAGAATCTGTGTTGCATACCCCTGAGCTGGTTGGTCAAGCTAAACAACAACTTGGAGAGTTAGAAGATGGAAGCTTGTCCGATTTAGTTCATCTTAAGGGATATCGTGTGTGTGTGTTGAAGAAAGATGATATCTTCATTGGTTGATCCTCGTGGTCAATTGTTGGATCTATTGTCTTATCGAAACTTTGATTTGAGTATGGGCTATCATCAAATCAATCCAGAAACAACGATGTTCGTAATGTTGTCTTACTCGTGCTTGTTTCCTCGAGCATACACCATTTTATCTTTTGATCTGACCAATACTATCACATTGTTCACATATTGGTGGAAATCCAGTGATATGGAAATTCCGATGAGTTGTTGTTGAGCCCATCAGCAGCATTTAGTCCCCTCCATGATTTATGTTGAACATCAAGCTAGTGTTGGAAACTTTTGTAAGCATTATCTTCATGTTTCGTTCATGAAGCATATGTTGGATGAAAGAAGTGACTTCCTTGAATTCATGTGCATTTGGTGCAAGTTGTCGCCGTGAGTTTGAGAAAGATTGGTTTTGTTTCCTTTGGTACCATCCCAAGTCAGTTATGCATGTGCGAATGTATTCTATGGTTTGTAGATTAATTACCTCCACTCCATATGGATTCCCTAGCACACCAAGCTACTAACTGATTTATTCAAGGAGAAGAAGTTCCTTCATAAGAGCTAATCCGGATTTATGTAAGGACTTCGGTATCCTCGTTGATGGTTCCCATCCTGAACTCGGTAGTGTTTTATTATAAGACTACTGCGTGGTCATGCTTGTCTGGGACAACGTGTTCACATGCTTTTAGCAGAACTAGCTCATGTTTTGGAGCTTACTACCGTAGTTCATTCCTCGAGAATCTCGCAACGTCATCTCATCGATTTGTGTTGCAAACTTTCATTTTTCTTTCTAGACTCGATGAGTCTGGATTGTTCTG
The DNA here is from genome assembly GCF_002162155.2 of Triticum dicoccoides. NCBI lineage: Eukaryota > Viridiplantae > Streptophyta > Magnoliopsida > Poales > Poaceae > Triticum > Triticum dicoccoides. The sequence goes on from NC_041383.1 coordinate 196,832,209, forward strand.
ACACCAACCAGATCTGAATCTCATGCAGATATGATGGTTGGAACATTCCCGACATTTGCATTTTGTTCCCAGCTTGCACCGCCTTGTGCCAATCCCCCTTGGACTGCCCTTCTCAGCAATTGTTGTTCAGGATCATCTTCAGAAGTGGTCCTACCATGGGTCCCATCCATTTCCGATGATAAGCAAAATCATCCATCGCGTTGTCTTTAACAAGGTAGTCCACATCATCCATTCTAGCCCGAGTATGTCGTTCACTCCAACTTCGTCAAACGATCATTTGTGAATTGCCTTAGGCTGGTATAGAGAGTTTCAATGATCTAGTTATCAAAAGTAATTATTTTTGCCACTTAAGGGAAATTCTACGAGTCACCTTCCACAAGGTGCCCATTATGGAATCATGGCAATTTTTCCTTGCTACTATGAAACCCCCGTCAAACTGTCCTTCCGCCCTTTCCAAGGTGTGTTTTGCCTCTCAGATCAAGAGATGGCCTACGTCTCATTCCGTGAGTTGATCCTGTGATCATTAAGATGATCCATCATTGTAACGTTGTCTCTGTCCTCATGTTTGATGAAGATCTCTAAAGTAGAGTTGTCAAGACCAACATGATGCAAGGAATCAACATTCTTATGACGTGCAATCTGGATCGTGAAGATTGTGTTAGTTTGCGTCCCCCTTCCATCTTACCCTACGCTTGAATCTCGGGACGAGATTCTTGTTTAGTGGGGGTGAGCTGTCACATCCCTAGTTCCGGTATGCTCTAGGCTAGCCCTTCATGTGTGCATCATGTTTAAAATTCTCAGAAAGTTGAAATGGGGATTGCCTAAACCCTAGCATTAAAGGAATCCACTAGGTTCACCTAAAATATTTTCAGTAAGTCCAAATGGCTTACAAAAATGTTCATCATTTCTGGATAATGCTGGAAAGAATAACCAAAGGTGTCGCACATTTTTCCATGACATATTTGGGCTCTGAATTAAATCATACTTTATTTGAATTTGGGCATTTAAATACTATAAAATATTTAAAATGTCCAAATAATCCTAAACTAAAATGTTCCATGTTTGATATATTCCAAACAGTGGCCATGGGCAGTTTGGTGATTTTTGAGTGTGCCTAAGTATTTTTAATAAAGCCCAGAACAAAATAACAGAATAGAAAAACAGGAATCTAAATAGAAAGAGAAGGGAGAGAAAGATACTTGGACCTACTGTGCAGCCCACCTGGTCTGGCGCTGAGCCGGCCCAGCTCGCTGGCCCAGCCCACCTGGTGCCTTCTGTCGTCTTCCTCCCCGAGCCAGTAGGCAGGGCGTGTGGCCGCCGTGCGCGCACCCGATCGCGCCACCTCCTGCTTCGCCGCGTCATGCTCTCCGTCAACCCAATCTGGTGGTGCAGCCTCGAGGCCAACTGTGCCTACTCCTTCACTTGGCCAACAACATCCTAGTAATGAACACTCCAGTGTTCCTTGGATTTGTGCAAGACCTCTAGAGAAACTGAAGTATAAACCTCAAGGCAAACCTCCTTTAATTGATGACACTACTAATTTTGCTTTGTGGAGAGTTGCTATGCAGGATCATCTTCGATACGGGAATGATGAGATGTTGGAGATCTTGGAGTATGGTTACCAAGATGTTGACCCGAAGAATCTTGCACCAAGAGAGTATACGACAAGAATCTCAAGGACACAACAACCATGTGCATAAGGAGAGGTATGACTAACAAGCAAAGGAGACCATACATACACATCACAAGTGCCAAGGAATTATGTGATAGCATTGTGAGGACCAAGACCGGTACCTCCACTCTCCGGCTTGCTCAATATGAAATTGCCAAGGGTCAATTGAAAAACTTATTTATGGAGAAAGGTGAATCTCCCAAGCATCTCCTTGAGCGTATCATGATTCTCACCACTGACATCGAGTCTAGTGAGTGTGACAAGACACAAGATGGATTCAACTTGACTAAGCGATTTCTTGTGGACAAGTTGCTTCATGATCTTGCTCCGTATCATCACCAAATGTTGTGGTAGATAAGAAAACACCATGGATTCAAGGAAATGACTCTGGATGACATCATATCAACCTTCCAACTATTTGAAGAGTCAAAAGCAAATGCTACAAAACATCTTACCATGCATGGGACCTCAACATCAAAGATCAATCTTGCATTGAAGGCCAAGCATGTATGTGAAGAAGAGCAAAGTGAAGAAGAAGAAGAAGATGATGATGATGATGATGATGGTGATGAGATTGACTCCGATGAGAGCCCTTCATATGAAGACATTACTCTCTGTGTCAAGAAGTTTAGCGCAGTAAAATTCAAGGGAAGATTCCAGAAGAAGAAAGTGAGAAAATGCTACAACTGTGAAGAAACCAACCACTTCTCCAACGATTGCCCTTATGAGAAGAGAGAAGATAAACCAAGGTTTCCCAAGACCTTTCCCAAGAAAAAGTTTCCAAATCCCTTGAACTCCAAACTCAAGAAGAGAGATGGGAAAGCAATGGTTTCTCATGAAGAATCCGATCCGAATGATGTTAGTGGTGTTGTCAGAGTAGCTCAAGATTCTCAAAACACTTATGAGGCTAGTCAACAAGAGTATCACCTACAACTATATGAAAGACTACAAGGGCAACACTCACAAATGCCTAATGGCAAAGGTCGTGGTAGAAGATGGAGAGGACCAAAACTCTCCTGACAAGGTCAAGGTAACCCCACGGTCAAACCCTCCTCTTTTTACTCCTTCTACTCCTTGTGATGAGTATCTTGATGCGGAGGATAGTTATGATGATGATGATATAGATGATCCTATGCTTTCTAAACTAAATAAGTTCATTTGCTCCCTCAAAGGTAAGAAGCTCACTATGCTTCGTATGCTTATGGAGATGGTGAGTAAGCACACCATCACCATAAAGGAACTCGAAACCCTCATCACCGAGGAAAAGGAAAAATATGAAATCCTTGGGCAGAAAGTCCAATATGAGGAAGCACGAAATGATGAACTATGCTTGAAAAATTGGTGCAAACATTGATATTCATGCTAAAGAACTTGCCTCCTTGAAAAAGGCTAAGGACTCTTGCGAGGAGTTGATGAATGATAAATGTAAGCTTGTGAAGTCTCATGCTTCTCTCTCCAAGGATTGTGAGCTTCTATCCATGTCCCTCAAGACTAAGGAAGAAGAGCTCACTCTTCTTACAAAGAGTTTTGAGACGATCAAGCTTACTTATCTTGAAACTCTAGCCAAGGTTTACTCTTCTCCTATTATCGATGTTGATGCTTGTACTACTAACTCTAGTGGTGACCTAGCATCTATTCTTGAGGAGAATCGTTTTCTCAAGGCTCAACTCGAGAAAGGACTCATGACATGTGCTCAAGGACAAAAGAATTTTAATGAGGTATTCAGCCAACACAATGAGGTGTTTGCCAAGGAAGGGCTCAGGTTTGACCCAAGCACAAGCAAGAAGAAGACGTCTTCTCAAAAGTACACCACCCCTCTTAAAGAAACGTTTCTACGAGAAGGGCACAAGGAGAAAGGTAAGGTTGTGAGTGGGAAGGTGATATGTCTCCAACATATCTATAATTTTTGATTATTCCATGCTATTATATTATATGTTTTGGATGTCATATATGCATTTTTATGCTATTTTATATTATTTTTGGGACTAACCTATTAACCTAGAGCCCAATGCTAGTTTCTATTTTTTGCCTATTTTAGAGTTTCGCAGAAAAGGAATACCAAACGGAATGAAACTTTCGCGATGATCTTTTTGGACCAGAAGCAAACCAGGAGACTTGGAGATGAAGTTGGAGACGCAACGAGGCGACCACGAGGGTGGAGGGCGCGCCCAGGGGGTAGGGCGTGCCCCCTACCTCATGGGCCCCTCGGAGCTCTCCTGACCTAATTGTTCCGCCTATATATACTGTTATACCCCAAAACCATCAGGGGGAGCCACGAAAACACTTTTCCATCGCCGCAACCTTATGTACCCGTGAGATCGCATCTAGGGCCTTTTCCGGCGTCCTGCCAGAGGGGGATTCGATCAAGGAGGGCTTCTACATCAACACCATTACCCTTCTGATGAAGCGTGAGTAGTTTACCTCAGACCTACGGGTCCATAGCTAGTAGCTAGATGGCTTCTTCTCTCTCTTTGATTCTCAATACCATGTTCTCCTTGATGTTCTTGGAGATCTATTCAATGTAATACTCTTTTGCGGTGTGTTTGCCGAGCTGCTGAATTGTGGATTTATGATCAGATTATGTATGAATATTATTTGAGTCTTCTCTGAATTCTTCTATGCATGATTTGATATCTTTGCAAGTCTCTTCGAATTATCGGTTTAGTTTGGCCTACTAGATTGGTTTTTCTTGCAATGGGAGAAGTGCTTAGCTTTGGGTTCAATCTCGCGGTGTCCTTTCCCAGTGACAGTAGGGGCAGCAAGGCACGTATTGTATTGTTGCCATCGAGGATAAAAATATGGGGTTTTCATCATATTGCTTGAGGTAATTCCTCTACAACATGTCATCTTACTTAACACGTTACTCTGTTCTTTATGAACTTAATACTCTAGATACAGGTAGGTGTCGATCGATGTGTGGAGTAATAGTAGTAGATGCAGAATCATTTTGGTCTACTTGACATGGATGTGATGCCTATGTTCATGATCATTGCCTTAGATATCATCATAATTATGCGCTCTTCTATCAATTGCTCGACAGTAATTTGTTCACCCACCGTAATATTTGCTATCTTGAGAGAAGCCACTAGTGAAACCTATGCCCCCCGGGTCTCTTTTCCATCATATTAAGTCTCTTTTCCATCTTCACTACAAAAAAAGGCACATCCGTGACATTTTGGGCCGAACGAAATTTTTTCTGTCATACTTATGACACTTCTACGACGATAATTGTGACAAAACCCGGTATCATCATATATGTGGTGGGCTCCTACTTCTATGACAAACAATCATGACATAAAATGGGCTTTTCTTCCTGGGCGGGCCGGAGACGCAGCTGCATGACATTCTTTGGGCCGTCCATGACAGAAAAAACCATGGTAGAAGCAAGGGCAAGGAAAATTTCGGGGAGTTCCCGGTTATGGTGGGTGGTCGGGGGCCGAGCGATGCACGTTTCTCTCGTACACGTACGCGCGTGTGTGCGAGGCGTTGGCTCTAACTGAACCCGAGCGAGGCGTTGGGGTCTAACTGAACCCGAGCGATTGCACTGCAGGCTACGCGTTACTGAACCCGAGCGATCGATCAATGGCTATTAACTGAACCCAATCGAGCGATTCCTTCGCTATAGCTGCTAACTGAAGCCGATCGATGCTGCCTCTGGATGAACAGTGAGCGTTGTAGGGGGGTTTGGATGAACAGTGAGCGGTGGGGGTGGCTGAACATGACCCCGTGGCGTTGCCTCTGGATGAACATGACCTCGATCGATCGAGTCGGTTGGGGCTGGATGAACAGGACCCCGTGGAGGGCTAGATGAACAGGACGACCCCGTGAAGGGCTGGATGAACAGTAGATGATGGAGGGGTGGATGAACAGTAGCCCGTGGAGGGGTGGTTGAACAGTAGCCGGTGAGTAGCGCGCGGTGGAGGCTGGATGAACAGGAGCCCGTGGATTAACAGTCGTAGGTGGAGGCTGGAGGAGGTCAACGGTGGATGAACAGTAGCCCGTGGAGGCCGGAGGAGGTCGACGGTGGAGATGAATAGTATCCTGTGGAGTCCCGTTTTGCGGTATGCCACACCCCTCCCGATGAACAGGACCCTCGTTTTGACAGTAGCGCTCCAACACAAGTCCGTTTCATCAGTTTTGCGGTATGCCACACCCCTCCCGATAAACAGGAACCCCGTTTCGACCGTAGGAGGTCCGTTTCCTCCATTTTGCGGTATGCCAGACCCCTCCCGATGAACAGGATCCCGTTCCGAACGTGGCCGGTCAAGCACAAGGCCGTTTCCTCCGTTCTGCGGTACGCCAGGCCTCGTTTCCATCGCCTGTTCAGTCCAAGCCCTCCCGATGAAGACGATGACGCATTCTGTTCCGACCCAGCCGGTTGGCTCCCCATGAACATGACGACGACGCAGTTTCTCCATTCTGACCCAGCCATGTACACGAGCCTTGGCCGTACGTATGCGCGAGTAGGCGTTCGAGACCACGCACGTATGTACGTATGTGGCCGTATTTTCTTTCTTGCACACTGGCCGGTGTACGTACGTGTATATGCTACGTGCGCGCCTCTACTACGACACGTGCACGCCTCTACATCCACCAGTATGTATGCACACGTTCGCGACCAGAATGACAACGCTACCTACGCTTCGACCAGGTGGGTCCCGACTGTCAGGCACTTCCTAGCGTGTGAAGATGTAGCTGGTGGGTCCCAGCAGTCAGGGGGGCGAATCGTTTTTTTGCCCGAACGCACTTCCTTGCGTGCAAAGATATTGCTGGTGGGTCCCAACAGTCAGGGGGTGAATCATTTTTTTTGCCCGTAATATGGGCGCACTTCCTTGCGTGCGAAGATGTAGCTGGTAGTTCCCAGCAGTCAGGGGGAAATATTTTTTTCGTGAAATACAGTGGCCCGTTCGGTGGGTCCCTGCTGTCAGGTGGAGGAATAATTATTTTGCGCGTAATAAGGAGGCACTTCCTTGCGGCTGTCATGGACCCAGCTGTCAGCCTCTCCACGTACAGTACTCTTCTGATGGAAGTCGGTCGTTGACCACATTGACCACGCCGCGCCGAGAGCTCCACGGCGGTGGACGATGGCGAGGCCTAGGAAGGGAACGACGCGGAGCCAGGGAAGACACAGGAGTGGATGCCCACGCGAAGAGGAGTACGAGGGTTCACTGGTTCGGCTGCGGTGTGAGGTTGTCGTCGCCGTAGAATAACAGGGGGTGTGGGTGAGTAGAGGGATGGCCTGGCCAGCGGTGGGAGTAGTACGGGGCGGTGAGGCCTCCGCGGCATCACAGTCGGCCACGGGAGGCAGGAGCACGCGGCACGACCGACGCTGGTTTGGGCGGCTGGAGCAAGAAGACCAGAGGTTGAAGAAGCACTACGGCCGTTGGATGAACATCGTACGGTAACATGAGATAGAATCGTTCATATTGACTAAGTTGACAAAGCCCTCCGTCCCCGTCAACTTGGTAGGCCCACAAGTCAGCCTCCCACTATGCTGGGTTCCAGCTGGCAGGGGGAGTATTCATTTTTTTGTACGTAATAAGGAGGCACTTCCTTGTGTGCGAAGATAGCTGATGGGTCCGACCTGTCAGCGGGGGGCACGTTTTTTTCACGAAATACAGAGGCCCTCCCGGTGGGTCCCAGATGTCAGGTGGAGGAATCATTACTTTGCACGTAATAAGGAGGCATTTCCTTGTGTGCGGCCATGGACCCAGCTGTCAGCCTCTCCACGCACAGTCTACTTCTGATGGTGTCGTTCGTAGACCATGTTGACCATGCCGCGCTGAGCGCATCCAAGGTGGTGGACGACGGCGAGGCCCCGGACAACAACGAGCCGAAGATGGGAAGACGCGGGAGTAGAGTCGCAGATGGAGAGGTGTACGAGGGTTAACTGGTTCTAGTACGGTGTGGTTCGGTAGTCGGTTGAGAAGAACAGGAGCTGTGGAGGGGTGGTGGGATGGCCTGGCTAACGGTGGAGTAGCGCTTCATAGTGAAGCGTGCTAAGCAGAGCTGCTAGCAGCAGGAGGCGGGAGGTGGTCCCAGCGGCGCTGGAGGAAGAAGACGAGAGATTGAAGATGGATGCCGGTCGTTGGATGTAAATCCAATAGCTAACATGTCAGAATCATTTGTTGACTAAATTGACAATGACTTACGTTGGCTTCGACATATTGGTCCACATTTCAGCCTCCAAAAATGTGGCACGTATTCAACCCATTTTTTCAGAATTTACAGTCTTTTTTTTGCGCGGTAGAATTTACAGTCAATTTGATTTATTTTTTGAATTACAGTCCATTAGTTGGGCTGGCTGAACAAATAATGTAGCATCCATGTGGCCCATTTATTTTATTTCCTAAAAAATTACAAGCTATTTGCACTTTCTCGAAATACACGATTTTGCTGGGCCGATTCTAATTATAATGTTGGGTTGGGCCAGCAATGTTATCAAAAAATAAAAAGGGACTAAGCATTTTATTATAAATATATCTATTATTTTTAAGAAGTTGCTCCCCACTTCTTCCTATTCTCTTAACATGCACGCTGTCCACATCAGATTTATGCCACGTCATCGTTAACTTTGCAAAGAGCAGCCAATCTGTCAAACTGATTAGCCAGTGCGGCCACGCAGTCCTGATTTGCGCCAGCGAGAAGTGCATGCATGCGCGCGTGCGACCAGAGAGTTACTACTCCCTCCTTTCCGCTTTATAGGGCTTATCTCAAAATTTTAGTTTTTCCATTTTATAAGGCTGAATTTGATTGTTCCCCATCACAAGTTCAGATTTCAAGGTGCATTAAATCACTGCATGCAAATATAAAAAGAAAATTGACCAATGCATCTACTTTATGCATGCATGCATTGCAATTAATGCATTGGTAAACATAATTTTTTGAGGAAACAAGAGCCTTAGTTGGATGCTTTTGCAAACTATAAAAAGTATTCCACCACTCACCATCTACCTTGGTTGGTGAGATTTTTAATTGAGCCCTATAAACCGGAAAGAAGGGAGTGCGCGCGAACGACACAAATCAATGCAAGCACGCAACTTCTCATGGACTAAACCCATGCATGGCGTGCATGTTGTCACTTAATTCGGTGTAGTTAATTACCATTGCCTAAAGCCCATGCATGCAGTTAGTCATGGCTGAATTTATGGAGTATTTTATTGCGTTCCAATTCCCAGTCGTAGCATTTAGTTCTGGGCGCGTTATCATCTCCACTATACTCCTTTTCTTTCGTTCGTCTCCTGTGGTTCCCTTTCTCTTCCTCTTCTATGTCCGGTTCCACTCGCACAAATAAATCAACTTCTTGGTCTTATGTTTGGATTCAGATTACATAACAGTCTTCCTTCAAGAGCGATGGTGGCGTTGATGGCGAGGTGTCACTTCTTCCAATCCTTTGCGAGTCGACGCTGCCGGAGACACCCACGCGCTGCTGCCAACCGAGACCCTTGTAATCTTCGTAGTTGAACCGAGCCGTGCACCCGTTGTCGATGAATCGAGCCCTATAGGCTATGCTGCCCGAAGGCACGCACCTCGGCGTCGACCAGAGCTCCCGGCGGGCAACACGTGCATGTGCCACCGTCGGCATCCTCATCCAACATCAACTGAATCAAAGGTGGGGGATCTCCTTCTTCTCTATATCCTTAGATTTGAGCGAATTTTTCAAGTTAGCTTGAGTTGAAAGCTCTGTTTGTGTGTGGTACTAGGAATCCTAATTTTTAGAAAATGAAGCTTTGTTCCATCACCAGACACCTTATCAACGTCATCAAGTCCGGTCTGTCAATCGCACCTACATTCTCTGATATGATGGGTCATGTTCAACTCTCTGATCTGGTTGGATTTGATTGGAAGCACTAGATGGTGAAAAAACTTTTTAGTTTTTGTATTCTTCTTGAAGGAATAAACAAATGAAACTTACCGTGTACTACCTGCAACTACAGTCTTGCATCTCCCACACAGACGAACTAATATGAATCATATTGGTATTTTTGTTGCTTTCCTATGATTTGTAGAATCAGTGCGTATGCCATACTGCACTTCATCTTCAATGTTTTCTTTCATGGCAGTATTGTTCCACAGTGATCTCAGATCAATCTAATACCTTAGAGGTACGATTGCCATTCTTCTATGCAGGTATTCAAAACAGAAGGTTCTGTTTGATCGTTGCTTGGCATCCGGAGGCACATGCATTTCATTCAAAAGGAGGCAAGGAGCTCTAATTTTATTTTATCTGATGATGTGTTTTTCGTTCAGAGATAGATGCTGAAATAGTAACTGATGTTCAGTTTCAAGCATATGCATGTATAATGACAATTAATTATATTCTGTACCGCTAATCACTTGGTGTATTATGTGTTCAAACCTATAGCATCTCTTGATAAATGTAAGAGTAATTCTTTTATGTGGTTACAATATCATTATATGATTGTTTTGGTTTGATGACACTCATAGACTAAAAGGTACATCCTTGCTGAGAGGATCAAGTATGGTCTGTTCCAACCATCATTTGGTTTAATTGTTCTATGCTGGCTGAAAGCCTATTAAAAAGGTGTGACTAAATGGAGTGTATATGTTGTTCTACTCAGGAGTCATGCTATTTTGTACACCTTTGCTTATTCTCTCCAATGGGTATTAGGTTGCATCTCAACTATACTTTCCTTCTATTACGTGTTACCAATGCATTATAATTAGGTAATAACTAGTCATCAAACTCGTGCGTCCGCACGGGCTAGCATGTTTTTTCCATTTACACGTGTGGCATACTTTATTTATGATCATGAATGCTCAACATTTTTGTTAGCTATAGGGGAAATGATTAGCTTAAATAGATCCCCATTTGTATTTGCAATGCATACACTTTCCAAATCTTCATCTGTGTGTGACATTCTTCTGGTTGTGTAATGCCCAAGAGCCACAGATTTATATGAAAGATGTAACATCTTAGCATTTTTCAGAAGACTACATGTGTATTCGTGGGCTATACAATTAGAAATGCAAAATTACATGAGTGTATGATGCATTAAAAAAATCACGGAAATATGAAGAATTTGGTCTTGCTTTTGTTATTGAAGATATGTCGCCCACAACATTTTCAACTATTTTTAGATCATTTCATTTTTACGATTGAATTATTCACTACTATTTGCATAAAATGTTAATGCAAAAGTTGGTTTATCAGGACATGCAGACATTGGATTCTGGTTGGTGATTATGAGCAGATCCATGCCCATGTTCTATCAGGAAATATATGTTACATTGAAGCATATATGTTACATCAAAAGATATATATATATATATATATATATATATATATATATATATATAAATATATATATATATATATATATACTTCTTTCTTATAAATCTGTATGTTAATTCATCAGGGAGATATAATATTTTTTAAAATTTTACCAATGATCATATTTTTAGAAATTTCTATTCAGCTAAAGTATTGTTTGCATGGGAGTGACAGCAAATCGTCTTATGAAGCCTTGCAAGGAAGCGCATAAACACATGAGGCAATTTCTCCAACTTGCGACCGGCCAATTCAATTGAAGGCAAGAACTGTTGACTGGCAGCAGATAGCAGCGTGGAATATGACGGAAGGAGATGGGAAGTAATTGGATGTGTTTTTCTTCTTCTTTTGTTTCTATTTTTTGTTAGGGAAGGAGACGGACATGGAGGAGTCTATGCATCTCACGCTAGGTGAATAGATGGAGCGGGGGCATCATCTTGTGGCTGCCAATTGATCATTTGTTAATGTAATGAAATTTGCTAACCACCAAAATTAATCGTGGAGCCTATTTTTTTATTAGGAAAGGAGATGGAGAGGTAGGAGTCCATGCATCTCACGTACTACCTCCATTTCAGTTTACAAGTCCCATGCATATACCTAGATTGCCAATTTGATCACCTTAATATAAACTATATAACACAAAAAATTATATCTTTTGAAAATAGAACATCTAAAGTTTATATTGGTATACTTTTTGTAATATATGACTTGTATTAGGTTGGTCAAATTGACGACCTAAGGGTACGCGCACGCCCTGTAAACTGAGAGAGAGGTAGTAGGTTGAATAGATGGAGAGGGGCAGATTGGCCATTATTGCTGCGCTAGTAAGGAGCCGCCACGGATTGGTAGATGCGGCTTCTCCACCATGCAGTGGTTGATTCAATCAAAAATAGGTCATCTTCCGTCGCCAAATCTAGGAGGAGAGGATGTTCAGATTTTATATTTAACAGAAACATAAAGAGATGAAGGGGAGGGCACCTTGCGTACGTCAATTATTGGATTGAAAATGACCCTCATTTTCTTTAGCTGATATCGCTCAGTTTTTTTCAGTATATTACGCTCAGATTTGTTGTTGCGCTGAGATTTTTTGCAGAGAAACATGATGAAGGGGAGGACACCTCGATACGTCAATTCTTGGAGAGGACGCTTAGTTTTTTCCTTTTTGAGCCGATGACGCTCAATTTTTTTATAAGGAAAACCAAGAGACCAAGGGCAGGACGTTTCATGTACGAAGGGACAGGAGATCACGTATGAAGTTTCATCCAACCGCTAGAAATACATATTATGTTAATCAAATGGATGAAATTTCTTAATTCCAAGGATTAACGTGATGCCTCGTTTGGTGCCTCCAATTAGTAAATATAAGATACACAAATTTTATTTGGATTTTTTTGGAAACTGACTTCTCATATCATTTCATAGAAGTTTCATATGCAATACTACAAATTCCCGCAGCAACGCGCGGGATATCATCTAGTTTAAATGATAAGTGATATTATTACATTCGTCTTTAAATCTTACTAAACTTTTGTACACAATCACTAGGATTTTCGTGCCAAAACAATCCAGGATTTTATTGTTAAGAAATTATTTTTATAAGTTAATAAGATGTGGGATATTGTTTTCTTACATATGTAAGTATCTGTTAAATATATGATGACAATAAAAATAATATATAATATATAATAATTTAAATATATATAATATAGTTAGAAGGGAAACATAAGTTGGACCTGGCGTTCCTATTCTTATATAGAAAAATAGAACAGACCTCTGCATTTTGTTCAAAAAAATACATAAATTGGGCTGCCGATATTCAGGAAAAATAAAACCTCGGATGGGAGGTCCATAGGCCGGTCGATACTTGACGGCCCTCAAGAAAATACAAACAGGCCTATGGACCTCCCATCCGAGGTCGTGGGCTGCGCATGTTAAAAATGAAAGCTTAGACGGGCAGCCCAAAACCCAACTGATACTTGCTGCTCCAGTGATGATAAATGATACCTGCCAGCTCCCCGGCTTCGTTGTGAATTTATCTCCTATAGTAACTACGTTGATGCACCTAAAAAAATGTAACTATGTTGACAAACCCGTGGGCCCCAATGTCAGTATAGCATTAGGAGGAAGTATTTTTTCGATGAGGCACTTACTTGCATACGGCCATAGACCTGGTGGGTCCCGACTGTCCGCCTCTCCACGTAGAGTCCTCTCCAGATTCCTCTCGTTTGTTTATCATGTTCACAATGGCAGACGGCGACGTCGCGGCGAGTGCACAAAGGCGCAGGAGGGGATCCGACCACCTGAGGAAGTGCCTTACTATTAACGAAACTACTGAACTAGCCTAGTGGCCAAGTGACACTACCCGACAGCTGTTCCGCCCGGGTTCGATTCCACCTATGCAGGGAAAATATCTCCAAATTTTTTGCCTCTGCCTTTATTGACATGTGGGTCCCCATTGTCATCTACGCACACCACGTCCAACACTTGCCAAAACTTCGTCCCTCATTTTCTCTGTGTTTCGCACACTGAACATTGTGTGGGCATTTTGACTGTGCATCATATGAAGATGTGCTATGCATGAATGTTGATCAGCATGATGTTAACTGGCTGGTAGTTCCATTTTTGACCATGAATAAAACTTCCAACATGATGTTAACCCTGTTTGAAAAGGCCGTGTTAATATAAATGCTCTGCCTCTGAAAGTTGCAGTTTCTTATCTGAAATTGAACTTGCAGTTTCTTATCTGAAACTGAAACTTGCAGTTTCTTCTCTAAGAATCACATTGTCTGCACTTTTATAATCCTATGAAACTACATTTTTTAAGTGCTAAAAATAGATCTCTAGAATTCATAAAATACTTCATATGCTCAATACTGCAAATCTGAAATTCAAAACACATTCATATCTGAAAGTACTCTCAAAATACACAACACAAAACACAATTCACAACCTGCAAATACTGACAACCCTAAGCTCCTCCTGACAATTCACAACCTACCCGACTATTGGGCTGGGGGGGGCAGTCCCTTCCTATTCCTCGGCGGCAGACATCCGCCCTGTGAGACGATGTGAACGGCGAGGGAGAGGATGGCGGGGAAGTGTCGTCGGGCCAACTGCTTTTCTCCTCTTGCAGTTGGGTTCGGTGAATCTGTTTGCTCCATGGCCTAGAGGAGCAGCTCTATGTAATCCCGTGCGACTCCCTTCGGGAGTGTCGCCGCCTTTTCGCTCTGTTGCAGATATTTGGCCATGGATGTCGCCGTCTCCGCTAGTTGGTCCTTGTTGTCAAACCAAGACTGTATCTCCAACATCCTAGCTAGCATCACAGGGTCGCCGTCTGCGATCCTCACGTATCGATTGTACTCCTCCATCACAGATACGTGCATGCTACGGGAATCACAAACTTCAACACAAGCATTCCTTGAATTCATAATCACCCAACTAGCATGACTTTAATATCACTACCTCCATATCTCAAAACAATTATCAAGTATCAAATTGATCATAGCATCCAATTCACTTCCTATGATAGTTTTATTATACCCAACTTGGATGCTCATCATTCTAGGACCAACTTTAAAACCATAGCAAATACCATGCTGTTCTAAAAGACTCTCAAAAAGATATAAGTGAAGAATGAGAGACTAGTAATTTCTTCAAAATTAAGACACCATCGTGCTCTAAAAGATATAAGTGAAGCACTAGAGCAAAAACTATCAAGCTCAAAAGATATAAATGAAGCACATAGAGTATTCTAGCAAATTCTAATCAAGTAGGATTCTCCTAAAAGGTGTGTATAGCAAGGATGATTGTGGTAAACTAAAAAGCAAAGACTAATATAATACACGACGCTCCAAGCAAAACACATATCATGTGGCGAATAAAAATATAGCTCCAACTAAAGTTACCAATGAATAAAGACGAAAGAGGGGATGCCTTCCCGGGGCATCCCCAAGCTTAGGCTTTTCACTATCCTTGAATATCTTGGGGTGCCTTGGGCATCCCCAAGCTTAGGCTCTTGCCACCCTTTATTCTATAGTCCATAAAAGCTTTACCCAAAACTTGAAAACTTCACAACACAAAACTCAACAGGAAATCTTATAAGCTCCATTAGTGAAAGAAAACAAAACCACCACATAAGGTACTGTAATGAACTCATTATTTATTTATTTTGGTGTTAAACCTACTGTATTCCAACTTCCCTATAGTTTATAAACTATTTTACTAGCCATAGATGCATCGAAATAAGCAAACAACACACGAAAAACAGAATCTGTCAAAAACAGTACAGTCTGTAGCAACTAACGCAAACTTATGGAACTTTAAAAATCCTACCAAAATAGGAAGTCCTGTATAATTTCTTTATTGATCAGCAGAAAAAAGAATCAATGCAAAAGCACGTTTCTGTGATTTAACAAAATTATATTCGTGCGCGTAAAGTTTCTGTTTTTCAGCAGAATCAAATCAACTATCATCATAGGTTATCCTATAGGTTCTACTTGTCACAAACACTAATTAAAAGATAAAAACACATCTAAACAGAAGGTAGATGCAAAATTTATCACTAAACAGGAGCAAAAACAAAAAACGTAAAAAAAATTGGGTTGCCTCCCAACTAGCGCTATCGTTTAACGCCCCTAGCTAGGCATAAAAGCGAAGATAGATCTAACGAGTGCCATAATAATAAGATAGATCTTGAAAGCTCATCTCATATTCTCTACGTTCGGCAGCAAGTTTTCTTTGAGGCAAGCAAAAGTAATCAAAAGGGCTAAATTTAGCGGGACAAAAGTCCCCAAGATCAATCTCAGGAGGAACGATTTCCTCCTTTGGCCCTTCAAAGTGCACAACTAATTCATCACTAAAAGCATTCTTTTGGCAAAATTTTGTGAGCCTATACTCAAGAGAGTATCCTAGCTCATTGTTGCGAAGGGCAAAATCATTATTAAGCTCATTAATGCAATCAACCAAGACATTGGTAGGAACCTTTTTTCTAAGGTTTTCATCGAAAGCAACATAGTCCGAAGATTGAAAATGCCTAAATTCCTCTTGATCATAGAGGATCGCCTCTATGGGAGGATGACCGGCGTCCACCCTATAGTGCGCAAAGATTTCTTTGGCCTCTCTTATGATAAATCTAAACTCATGAGCCAAAAAGATAGTGACAGCGCGTTTGACAGAAGAATGCTCGATACTGGAAAATTCTAGAAAAAATCTTTGTATGCAAGGATGCATATGCATAAATTGTCTTTCAAGCTCAACTACTAGCATAGCAATGGCATCCGCAAGACTACTAGTTTTATGAAGAATAAAACCACCCATGGAAGGCAAAGCACCGGCACAAGTAAAGAAGTCTTGAATAACACCTTTTCCAATGATGTTACCACTACCGATTCGAAACTTTTTAGTATGCAAGATAGTGGGTTCTTCGGTTGGAGCCTCGGAATTTTCCATGATATCATTATTGTCCATATCGACGATAATCTCCCAAATTTCAGACATAACGGCAAACAAAAGCAAGGAGCAAGAAAGCAAGCGAAAGAGAGAGGAGGAGATTGGGAAAGAGAGGGCGAATAAAACGGCAAGGGTGAAGTGGGGGGGGGGGAGGAAAACGAGAGGCAAATGACAAATAATGTAAATGCGAGGGAGATGGGTTTGTGATGGGTACTTGGTATGTCTTGACTTGAGCGAAGACCTCCCCGGCAACGGCGCCAGAAATCCTTCTTGCTATGTTTTGAGCTTGCGTTGGTTTTCCTCGAAGACGAGAGGGTGATGCAGCAATTGTAGTGTAAGTATTTCCCTCATTTTTTGAGAACCAAGGTATCAATCCAGTAGGAGGCTCCTCAAAAGTGCCACGCACCTACACAAACAAACAAAGAACTTGCAACCAATGCAATAAAGGGGTTGTCAATCCTTTCACGACCACTTGCGAAAGTGAGATCTAATAGAGATAATAAGATAAGATAAATATACTTTTGGTATTTTATAATATAGATGCAAAAAGTAAAGATGCATATAAAAGTAGATTGGAAGCAAATATGATAAGAGATAGACCCGGGGGCCATATGTTTCACTAGTGGCTTCTCTCAAGATAGCATAGGTATTACGGTGGCTGAACAAATTACTGTCGAGCAATTGATAGAAAAGCGAATAATTATGAGATTATCTAGGCATGATCATGTAGGCATCACGTCCGTAACAAGTAGACCGACTCCTGCCTACATCTACTACTGTTACTCCACACATCGACCGACTCATGCCTGCATCTAGAGTATTAAGTTCATAAGAATAGAGTAATGCTTTAAGCAAGATGACATGATGTAGAGGGATAAACTCAAGCAATATGATATAAACCCCATCTTGTTATCCTCGATGACAACAATACAATACGTGCCTTGCAACCCTTTATGTCACTGGGTAAGGACACCGCAAGATTGAACCCAAAGCTATGCACTTCTCCCATGGCAAGAAAGATCAATCTAGTAGGCCAAACCAAACTAATAATTCAAAGAGACTTGCAAAGATAACTCAATCATACATAAAAGAATTCAGAGAAGATTCAAATATTATTCATAGATAAACTTGATCATAAACCCACAATTCATCGGATCTCGACAAACACACCGCAAAAAGAGTTTACATCGAATAGATCTCCATAAGAGAGGGGGAGAACATTGTATTGAGATCCAAAAAGAGAGAAGAAGCCATCTAGCTAATAACTATGGACCCGTAGGTCTGTGGTAAACTACTCACAACTCATCGGAGGGGCAAGGATGTTGATGTAGAAGCCCTCCATGGTCGATTCCCCCTCCGGCAGAGTGCCGGCGAAGGCTCCAAGATGGGATCTCGTGGATACAAAAGGTTACGGTGGTGGAAATTGTGTTTCGTCTGCTCCTTGGATGTTTTCGGGGTACGTAGGCTTATATAGGAGGAAGAAGTACGTCGGTGGACGCCCGAGGGGCCCACGAGACAGGGGGCGCGCCCTATAGGGGGCGCACCCTTCTATCTCGTGGAGGCCTCGGCTGCTTCTTGACTTGCACTCCAAGCCCTCTGGATCACGTTCGTTCCAAAAATCACGCTCCCGAAGGTTGCATTCCGTTTGGACTCCGTTTGATATTCCTTTTCTTCGAAATACTGAAATAGGGAAAAAAATCAGCAATACGGGCTGGGCCTCCGGTTAGTAGGTTAGTCCCAAAAATGATATAAATGTGTAAAATAAAGCCCATAAACATCCAAAGGGGGTAATATAATAGCATGGAACAATCAAAAATTATAGATATGTTGGAGACGTATCAAGCATGCCCAAGCTTAATTCCTGCTCGGCCTCGAGTAGGTAAATGATAAAAAGAGAATTTTTTATGTGGAATGCTACCTAGCATAATTCTCAATGTAATTTTGTTTATTGTGTCATGAATGTTCAGATCCAAATGATTCAAAATAAAAGTTCATATTGACACAAGAAATAGTAATACTTCAAGCATACTTAATCAAAGTAATCATGTCTTCTCAAAATAACATGGCCAAAGAAAGTTATCCCTACAAAATCATATAGTCTGGTTGTTGCTCTATCTTCATCACACAAAGTATTTAATCATGCACAACCCCGATGACAAGCCAAGCAATTGTTTCATACTTTAATAATCTCAAACTTTCTCAACTTTCACGCAATACATGAGCATGAGCCATGGACATAGCACTATATGTGGAATAGAATGGTGGTTGTGGAGAAGACAAAAAGGAGAAGATAGTCTCACATCAACTAGGCGTATGAACGGGCTATGGAGATGCCCATTAATAGATATCAATGTGAGTGAGTAGGGATTGCCATGCAACAGATGCACTAGAGCTATAAATATATGAAAGCTCAACAAAAGAAACTAAGTGGGTGTGCATCCAACTCGCTTACTCACGAAGACCTAGGGCATTTTGAGGAAGCCCATCATTGGAATATACAAGCCAAGTTCTATAATGAAAAATTCCCACTAATATATGAAAGTGACAACATAGGAGACTCTCTATCATGAAGATCATGGTGCTATTTTGAAGCACAAGTGTGGAAAAAGATATAGTAGCATTGTCCCTTCTCTCTTTTTCTCTCATTTTATTTTTTTCTTTTCTTTCTGTTTTTTTTCTTTGGCCTTCTTTTTTTCTTTGGCCTTTCTCTTTTTTTTTCTTTTTTTTCTTTTTGTAAAGTCCGAAGTCTCATCCCGACTTGTGGGGGAATCATAGTCTTCATCATCCTTTCCTCACTAGGACAATGCTCTAATAATGAAGATCATCACACTTTTATGGATTTACAACTCAAAGCTAGAACAAGATATGACTCTATATGAATGCCTCCGGCGGTGTACCGGGATATGCAATGAATCAAGAGTGACATGTATGAAAATTATGAAGGTGGCCTTGCCACAAATACAATGTCAACTACATGATCATGCAAAGAGCAATATGACAAAAGTAATGCGTGTCATATGAACGGAACGGTGGAAAGTTGCATGGCAATATATCTCGGAATGGCTATCGAAATGCCATAATAGGTAGGTATGGTGGCTGTTTTGAGGAAGGTAATGGTGGGTGTATGGCGCCGGCGAAAGTTGCGCGGCACAAGAAAGGCTAGCAATGATGGAAGGGTGAAAGGGTGCGTATAATCCATGGACTCAACATTAGTCAAAAGAACTCATGTATTTGTTGCAAAAATCTAGAAGTTATCAAAAACCAAAGCACTACGCGCATGCTCCTAGGGGGATAGATTGGTAGGTAAAGACCATCGCTCGTCCCCGACCGCCACTAATAAGGAAGACAATCAATAAATAAAATTGGGCTCCAACTTCATCACAAAGCGGTTCACTATACGTGCATGCTACGGGAATCACAAATTTCAACACAAGCATTCTTTAAACTCATAATCACCCAACTAGCATGACTTTAATATCACTACCTCCATATCTCAAAACAATTATCAAGTATCGAATTGATCATAGCATCCAATTCACTTCCTACGATAGTTTTTATTATACCCAACTTGGATGCTCATCATTCTAGGACCAACTTTAAAACCATAGCAAATACCATGCTGTTCTAAAAGACTCTCAAAAGATATGAGTGAAGCATGAGAGACTAGTAATTTCTTCAAAATTAAGACACCACCGTGCTCTAAAATATATAAGTGAAGCACTAGAGCAAAAACTATCAAGCTCAAAAGATATAAGTGAAGCACATAGAGTATTCTAGCAAATTCTAATCAAGTAGGCTTCTCCTAAAAGGTGTGTACATCAAGGATGATTGTGGTAAACTAAAAAGCAACTACTAATATAATACACGACGCTCCAAGCAAAACACATATCATGTGGCGAATAAAAATATAGCTCCAAGTAAGGTTACCAATGAACAAAGACGAAAGAGGGGATGCCTTCGCGGGGCATCCCCAAGCTTAGGCTTTTGGCTATCCTTGAATATCTTGGGGTGCCTTGGGCATCCCCAAGCTTATGCTCTTGCCACCCTTTATTCCATAGTCCATAAAAGCTTTACCCAAAACTTGAAAACTTCACAACAGAAAACTCAACAGGAAATCATATAAGCTCAGTTAGTGAAACAAAACAAAACCACCACATAAGGTACTGTAATTAACTCATTATTTATTTATTTTGGTGTTAAACCTACTGTATTCCAACTTCCCTATGGTTTATAAACTATTTTACTAGCCATAGATGCATCGAAATACGCAAACAACACACGAAAAACAGAATCTGTCAAAAATAGAACAGTCTGTAGCAATCTGTAACTAACGCAAACTTCTGGAACTTTAAAAATCCTACCAAAATAGGAAGTCCTGGAAATTTTGTTTATTGATCAGTAGCAAAAAGAATCAACACAAAATCACGTTTCTGTGATTTAACAAAATTATATTCGTGCGTGCAAAGTTTCTGTTTTTCAGCAGAATCAAATCAACTATCATCATAGGCTATCCTATAGGTTCTACTTGGCACAAACACTAATTAAAAGATAAAAACACATCTAATCAGAAGGTAGATGCAAGATTTACTACTAAACAGGAGCAAAAACAAAAAACATAAAAAAAGTTGGGTTGCCTTCCAACTAGCGCTATCGTTTAATGCCCCTAGCTAGGCATAAAAGCGAAGATAGATCTAACGAGTGCCATAATAAAAGGATAGATCTTGAAAGCTCATCTCATATTCTCTACGTTCGGCAGCAAGTTTTCTTTGAGGCAAGCAAAAGTAATCAAAAGGGCTAAATTTAGCGGGACAAAAGTCCCCAAGATCAATCTCAGGAGGAACGTGTTCCTCCTTTGGCCCTTCAAAGTGCACAACTAATTCATCACTAAAAGCACTCTTTTGGCAAACTTTTGTGAGCCTATACTCAAGAGAGTATCCTAGCTCATTGTTTCGAAGGGAAAAATGATTATTAAGATCATTAATGCAATCAACCAAGACATTGGTAGGAACATTTTTTCTAAGGTTTTCATAGAAAGCAACATAGTCCGAAGATTGAAAACGCCTAAATTCCTCTTGATCATAGAGGATCGCCTCGATGAGAGGACGACCGGCGTCCACTCTATAGTGCGCAAAGATTTCTTTGGCCTCTCTTATGATAAATCTAAACTCATGAGCCAAAAAGATAGTGACAGTGCGTTTAACAGAAGAATGCTCAATATTGGAAAATTCTAGAAAAAATCTTTGTATGCAAGGATGCATATGCATAAATTGTCTTTCAAGCTCAACTACTAGCATAGCAATGGCATCCGCAAGACTACTAGTTTTATGAAGAATAGAACCACCCATGGAAGGCAAAGCACCGGCACAAGTAAAGAAGTCTTGAATAACACCTTTTCCAATGATGTTACCACTACCAATTCGAAACTTTTTAGTATGCAAGATGGGCGGTTCTTCGGATGGAGCCTCGGAATTTTCCATGATATCATTATTGTCCATATCGACGATAATCTCCCCAATTTCAGACATAACGGCAAACAAAAGCAAGGAGAAAGAAAGCAAGCGTAAGAGAGAGGAGGAGATTGGGAAAGAGAGGGCGAATAAAACGGCAAGGGTGAAGTGGGGGAGAGGAAAACGAGAGGAAGATGGAAAATAATGTAAATGAGAGGGAGATGGGTTTGTGATGGGTACTTGGTATGTCTTGACTTGAGCGAAGACCTCCCCGGCAACGGCGCCAGAAATCCTTCTTGCTAAGTCTTGAGCTTGCGTTGGTTTTCCTCGAAGAGGAGAGGGTGATGCAGCAATAGTAGCGTAAGTATTTCCCTCGGTTTTGGAGAACCAAGATATCAATCCAGTAGGAGGCTCCTCAAAAGTCCCATGCTCCTACACAAACAAACAAAGAACTCGCAACCAACACAACAAAGGGGTTGTCAATCCCTTCACGGCCACTTGCGAAAGTGAGATCTAATAGAGATAATAAGATAAGTAAATATATTTTTGGTATTTTATAATATAGATGCAAAAAGTAAAGATGCAAATAAAAGTAGATTGGAAGCAAATATGATAAGAGATAGACCCGGGGACCATAGGTTTCACTAGTGGCTTCTCTCAAGATAGCATAGGTATTACGGTGGGTGAACAAATTACTGTCGAGCAATTGATAGAAAAGCGAATAATTGTAAGATTATCTAGGCATGATCATGTATATAGGCATCACGTCCGTAACAAGTAGACCGACTCCTGCCTGCATCTACTACTATTACTCCACACATCGACCGACTCCTGCCTGCATCTAGAGTATTAAGTTCATAAGAACAGAGTAACACTTTAAGCAAGATGACATGATCTAGAGGGATAAACTCAAGCAATATGATATAAACCCCATCTTGTCATCCTCGATGGCAACAATATAATACGTGCCTTGCAACCCTTTCTGTCACTAGGTAAGGACACCGCAAGATTGAACCCAAAGCTAAGCACTTCTCCCATGGCAAGGAAGATCAATCTAGTAGGCCAAACCAAACTGATAATTCGAAGAGACTTGCAAAGGTAACTCAATCATACATAAAAGAATTCAGAGAAGATTCAAATATTATTCATAGATAAACTTGATCATAAACCCACAATTCATCGGATCTCGACAAACACACTGCAAAAAGAGTTTACATCGAATAGATCTCCACAAGAGAGGGGGAGAACATTGTATTGAGATCCAAAAAGAGAGAAGAAGCCATCTAGCTAATAACTAAGGACCCGTAGGTCTGTGGTAAACTACTCACAACTCATCCGAGGGGCAAGGATGTTGATGTAGAAGACCTCCATGGTTAATTCCCCCTCTGGCAGAGTGTCGGCGAAGGCTCCTAGATGGGATGTCGCGGATACAGAAGGTTACGGTGGTGGAAATTGTGTTTCGTCTGCTCCTTGGATGTTTTTGGGGTACGTAGGCTTATATAGGAGGAAGAAGTACGTCGGCGGACGCCCGAGGGGCCCACGAGATAGGGGGCGCGCCCTCCTATCTCACGGAGGCCTCAGGTGCTTCTTGACTTGCACTCCAAGTCCTCTGGATCACGTTCGTTTCAAAAATCACGCTCCCGAAGGTTTCATTCCGTTTGGACTCCGTTTGATATTCCTTTTTTTCAAAATACTGAAATAGGCAAAAAAACAGCAATACGGGCTGGGCCTCTCGTTAGTAGGTTAGTCCCAAAAATGATATAAATGTGTAAAATAAAGCCCATAAACATCCAAAAGGGGTAATATAATAGCATGGAACAATCAAAAATTATAGATACGTTGGAGACATATCAGCGCCTTGAGACATTCAAATCTCTATTTTTGTACAGATCAACTAAAATTAAGCACCCCAGTTTGCAGAAATGCTTAAACATTAACAATGGGACTAGTTGATGAAACATACATTAACAAAGAGAAGCACTTTCTTTATCTACATTGGAAATGAAATGATAGAGAGGACACTCGCTCTATTTTAACTGCATTATTACTTCATTTTATCAGTGACACTAGGGTCGAGCAGGTGGCAAATGAGGTGTACCGTGCGTCGCAAGGATGGAGGCCGGGGGTGCTTAGACTGGGATGCTGAAGCTGGCTCTTTTAGTCACCAACATGGATGATTCAATTCATGGGACCATTTGGTGCAGTTCACCTAAAATGAAGCAATGTCCGGTGAGCTAGCAGCTTCTTCTTCAAAAAATTTAAGAAAAGGGCTCCAGCCCCGGTTCCATTTCCATCAGAAAACGAAACCCATAGGGCTTCTTCTTCATTAGTTGCAATAAAATTGAGCAACGTCAAGGTTGGTTGTGAAGCTCCTGAAATGTTCAACTATAATTTGGATATCATTTGTGCAGTTCAACTAAGATCGAGCGTGAAATGTATATCTCTGTTTGCACAAAAAAGGTGGAAAGGAGGGTGACTAACAAGTGATGAAACATGCATCAAATGAAAAGAAGCATGTTCCTTATCTGAATGGCAATCCTACAAGGACAGTAGCAATTTCTAAAGCAGTGGCATTGCTAGATATTAGTGTGGGCATTAGGATTAACTATGACAACCGTTTAATACGACATTACTTTGGGCACGGGAGAGTAGGCAGACCAGGAAATTTGCATTTCTAACGAAAAGAACCAACTTATCTTAATGGGAAATTTAGCAGGACATGTAAAAAAGTGCCACTGATTCATATTACTGGAGGCATTACATTGAAAACAACATTGGTTTAACGTGTCCTTACTTTTAACAGTGCGACTGCTACATTTTACCAGTGGCATTACATAAGAGTGGCTCGGGGCAACAAACATCAGAATAGGATATCTGGGTTGGTCCCATTTTTGTTCGGTATAGCTGAGGGAGTCCTGGATTAGGGGGTCCTCGGACAGCCGGACTATATACTTTGGTCGGACTGTTGGACTATGAAGATACAAGATTGAAGACTTCATCCCGTGTCCAGGTGGGACTCTCCTTTGCGTGGAAGGCAAGCTTGGCAATTCGGATATGTAGATCTCCTTCTCTGTAACCGACTCTGTGTTAACCCTAGCCCCCTCCGGTGTCTATATAAACCGGAGGGTTTAGTCCGTAGGACGACAACAATCATAATCATAGGCTAGCTTCTAGGGTTTAGCCTCTACGATCTCGTGGTAGATCAACTCTTGTAATACTCATATCATCAAGATCAGTCAAGCAGGAAGTAGGGTATTACCTCCATCGGGAGGGCCCGAACCTAGGTAAACATTGTGTCCCCCGCCTCCTGTTACCATTAGCCTTAGACGCACAGTTCGGGACCCCCTACCCGAGATCCGCCGGTTTTGACACCGACATTTGTGCTTTCATTGAGAGTTCCATTGTGTCGTCACGTTAAGGCTTGATGGCTCCTTCAATCATCTGCAACAAGGTGATCCAGGGTGAGGTTTTCGTCCCCGGACAGATCTTTGTATTCGGCGGCTTCGTACTGCGGGCCAACTCGCTTGGCCATCTGGAGCAGATCGATAGCTAAGCCCCTGGCTATCAGGTCAGGTTTGGAAGCTTGAACTACACCGCCGACATCTGCAGAGACTTGATCTTTGACGGATTCGAGCCCGTGTCAGGTGCGCCGAACAGTCACGACGAGCATGACTTAGATCTGCCATCAGACGGTGTTCGGGAGATCGCACCTGTGGTGGCCCGGCCCTTAATCCGGAGCAGATCATGCCATCCGGGGACGAGCGGATGGACCCCGCCATGGAGGCTGCACACTCATCGGTGCTAGAGCCGAACACAGACTTCACCTCCAAAGAGGTCTGTGTCATTGGACCCTCGGACTCGTCTCCGGTCATAGGTTCCGAACCACGCGCATCCCTGCCTATCGAATCTGATTGGGCACCAATCATGGAGTTTACCTCCGCTGATATCTTTCAGCACTCCACTTGGGCGACGTGCTAAATTCACTGAAATCTCTCTTCCTATCAGGAGACACTTGGCAAAACTATGTCCGGCTTGAGTGGTAAGCGGACGACAAAGAAATTCGTTCCCCACCCACCACCCACTTAATAGCCACTGTCGATGACTTAACCGACATGCTTGACTTTGACTCCGAAGACATCGACGGTATGGACGACGATGTAGGAGAAGAACAGGAACCACCGCCCACAGGGCGCTGGACAGCCACCTCATCATGTGATATATACATGGTGGACACACCCAAAGAAAACAATGGTGAGGAACATAAGGATGCAACGGAGGATAATCCCCTTGAGAAGCAACCAAAGCGACGACATCGGCGCCGCTCCAAATCCCGCCACAGTAAAAACAGCGATAACAGTGCAAGAAAGAATAACACCCCAGTTGACTTCAAAGGCAATGACGACCCCATGAACCCAGCGATGGAGCAGGATGAACCAGGGGACGGCGAACATAGTCCGGGGCCGCTGTCCGATCATAGCAACAGCGGAGATAAAACTCATAAACATGTCTCCGGAGAGGAGAACAGTCCGGTCGATGATGCACTCATCATCCCGGAAAGGCAATTAGAACAAGAGAACCTCTATAGAAGGCTTATCGCCACCACAAGGAGCTTGAAGAAGCAGAAGCAAAGGCTCAAGGCCATGCAGGATACGCTCAATCGCAGATGGAATAAAGTGCTCGACACTGAAGAAAAATATTGTGGCGATCGCCACACAAAGAGCTACCCAAAGCGCAAGCTGCTGCCTGAATTCGACGACGAGGCTATAGAGCCCATTCAGCCAAAAATAAAATGGCCGACCAGCAGGACCGACCACCCCATGGCCGCTACAGGGCGGCTAGTGAGGCCGCACATAAGTCAGTGCACGATTTTCGCGAGCACCTCGACAAAAAAGCCGGTATGACCAGGTCCATCTATGGATCTAGGAAGCGTGCTCCGGCACAGGATCATGGCCATCCAAACGACTATACTGATCGAATAACAGCTCGGAATCAAAACCGAACACTACAACCATCAGAAGAATTCCATGACACATCCAAATACAGGGGTGTCGCACACCCCCTGTGCTTCACAGATGAGGTGCTGGATCATGAATTTCTAGAGGGATTCAAACCCGTGAACATAGAGGCATACGACGGAACGACAGAACCTAGGGTCTGGATTGAGGACTTTATCCTTCACATCCACATGGCTTGCGGAGATGATCTCCGCACCATCAAATATCTGACCCTCAAGTTGAAAGGACCAGCTCGGCACTAGTTGAAAAGCCTCCCCGAAAACTCAATTAGCAGTTGGGAAGAACTTGAGGATGCTTTTCGGGCTAATTTTCAAGGGACCTATGTCCGACCTGCGAATGCAGACGATTTAAGTCACATAATTCAACAACCCGGAGAGTCGGCCCGTAAGCTGTGGAACAGATTTCTCACTAAGAAGAATCAAATCGTCGACTGCCCGGACGCCGAAGCCTTAGCGGCTTTCAAATATAGTGTCCGGGACGAATGGATTGCCAGACACCTCGGCCAGGAAAAACCGAGGACAATGGCAGCCCTAACAAGCCTTATGACCCGCTTTTGCGCGGGCGAGGACAGTTGGTTGGCCCGTAGCGGCACCAGCGACCCAGGCACATCCGAAGTTAGGGATGGCAACAGGAAACCGCGACGCAACAAAAACAAGCGTCGAAACAATGAAGATAGCCCAGACAACACAACGGTAAACGCCGGATTCAGGGGCTCTAGACCCGATCAACGGAAAAAGCCATTTAAAGGCAGCAGAGATGGACCGTCCAGCCTAAACAAGATTCTAGACAGATTATGTCAGATTCATGGCACCCCTGAAAAACCTGCAAATCACAACAATAGAGAATGCTAGGTCTTCAAGTAGGCCGGCAAACTAAATGCCGAACACAAGGGGAGGGAGACGCCAAGTGAAGACAAGGCTGAGCCTCGCAAGCCGAACACTAGGGGACAGAAAAATTTTCCACCGGAGGTCAAAACAGTGAACATGATTTATGCAACTCACATACCAAAGAGGAGGCGCAAACGCGCACTCCGAGACATATACGCTGTAGAGCCCGTCGCCCCCAAGTTCAACCCATGGTTGGCCTGCCCGATTATTTTTTATCGCAGGGATCATCCAACTAGTATCCGGCATGGAGGATCGGCCGCCTTGGTGATCGACCCAATAGTTGACGGATACCATCTCACCCAAGTTCTTATGGACGGCGGCAGTAGTCTTAATCTGATATATCAGGACACTGTCCGCAAAAAGGGGATAGACCCGTCAAGAATCAACCAAAGCAATACTACCTTTAAAGGAGTAATACCAGGCGTAGAGGCCCGCTGCACAGGCTCTCTAGTACTAGAGGTTGTATTCGGTTCTCCCAACAACTTCCGAAGCAAAGAATTAATCTTCGACATCGCTCCATTCCGAAGCGGCTATCACGCACTACTCGGAAGAATGGCCTTCGCTCGTTTCAATGCAGTACTGCATTACGCTTATCTTAAACTTAAGATGCCCGGTCCACGTGGCGTCATCACAGTCAGTGGAAATACAGAGCGTTCCTTATGTGCAGAAGAATATGTGGCGGCTCTAGCAGCCGAACACTGAATGGCCTCTCCAACCGGAATAAATGATCGGTCGTCAAGACCGCGGACACGGTTAGATGAGTCCCGCGCACCACTCGTTGTAGCAGCCCTGATAAACCTGAGTTTGGGTCGATGGATATGCCCCCGTAGGTGGTGCTAGGGGCTGCCCGCATGTAAAAAGGCCCATAGTTCGGCTTGACCCTATTAATACAATAATAGATTGCATTCTCATGGTTCATTGAGAATAACCAACTTTTCGCACGAAGTCTTTCACCTTGGTTTTTTCCTTTTTTTTACAGATGATCATCGTGCTACACCCTTCTAGGATACAGCACAACAGAGACAAAGGCACAGACGTGCAGTAGGGCCCCACTCAAAGGTTTCTTTTTAGATTAAGATCCCATGTAAACCTTTTTTGATGTCTCTTGTTGCTTCACACCCTCCGGGCACTTAACACAACCGAGAGGGATACTGGCGTTATTGGCATTTCGTCACGCTAGATTAATGCATGTACCTGGAAACACAGGGCTCATTATCGAGGGCGTTACTCAGCCTAATATATGTTGTAAAGTCTGAATACCTTAGGGAGTGTTCAGCGTCGCGAGTTTGGCCTTATATGCATCAGCTCCGAATCATGTCTTTGGTCAATAGTTGGGTTTGCCCGGCTCCCGTGTTTTGCTACCTTACATTCCGCTCTATCGGATAAGGTGGCACCGAGAGAACTACTGTGATTGTGCCCTAGTTCATCTGGATGAGCACCTCAGTAGAGAAAGCCAAAACTGACTGTCATGATAAAGGAAGAGACTGGTCAACCACTCGATGACTCAGCGGAATCTTCGCGATTCCTCCCCATTAACGAAGGACCGGTTTCCCGGTCATGTACGTACGTGCACCGTATTCGGATGAACGCGGAAGTACCAGGGGCTATATCATAGCCCCACCGTCAAACTCCTATGGCGAAGTGAAAGTGTTGAAGCTATATAGTCTGATTGCCTTGTTCGCCGCGCTATCACCGCCTTAATGGACCAAGACGTTGGATCAAGTGTGGTTACGCACTTTACCAAACACCCCCGCATCATATGCGTGGGGGCTGAAGCCGACGACTGCAAACTTTCAGGTTATATACATACATACATAGACGGCCGCACAGGAGGCACTATAATACTTTATGGGCAAAAGTATAAACGCAGCCTTTATAATCAAAATAGCATTGTTTTTACAATCAAGATACATGTCACTCGAACATGGTACTCTTCGAGCACTGAGCCTCTATTAAACGGGCGCCTTCTAGGACTTCTTCAAAATAGTGCTCGGGCGAGTCCTGGCCTTCGGTCGGACCCTTGGTTGCAATAGAGGTGGCCTCCATCCCTGCCCAGTATGTCTTAAAACGGTCAAGAGCCATCCACGCACCCTCTATGCACGCCGACCTCTTTACAGCGTCGATATGCGGCACAGCATGAAGAAATCGTTGCACTAAACCAAAATAACTATCCGAACTTGGTTCCTTTGGCCAAAGATGATCCACGACAGACCTCATGGCAAGCCCAGACAACCTATGGAGCTCGACCCACTCGGCCATTTGCTCATTCAACAGCAGCGGGTGCTTTGGAGCTTTGAACTGCGACCAGAACAATTTTTCCACCTCATGATCTTTCTGATCCTTGAAATATTCAGTCACATCAGCAGCACTCTTTGCTAAGTCCAAGTACGCGTCTGCAGAACTCCATAATTTATCAAGAGGGGCATACTTCGGATCGCCAAACTTCATCCGCAATAAAAAGGGCCTCGCAGCCGTGATATCTCCGGCTTGACGAAGCTCCTCCCGCGCAACTCTGACTTCAGAGCGCGTTCCTTGGCTGCTTCCAAAGCCTTCTTCAAGTCAGCCGCTTTTGCTTGGCTTTCCGTTTCGAGGAGCTCATAGCGGCTGGTGGCATTTTGCAGCTCAAGGGCCATGCTGGCTATTTTATCTTCACTCTGGTGATGAGTAGCCTGTGCGGCTTTTAACTCTCTGGCCGCCTTTAGGGCGGCCACATCGCTTCTCCTGGCTTGTTCCTTAGCTCGGGCAAGTTCCGCCCGAAGGGTTTCCACGGCAGCAGCTCCATCTGCAGTCAAAGCATATTATAGATACTAGCATTATGCTCCTCTTAATATTTGCTGACCACCAGAATATACATACCCCGTGCCTCGTCAAGCCGCTTGTTCACAAGCGTGATGTCGGCATCCGCCACTTCAAGCTGCCGCCTCAATTCGGTGAAATCAGCAGTCCGGCCAGCTGCCAGACCTTCAGCCGCCTGCACATACAAGCAACGCGATCATTACCTGGGATTACGATCCTCTGTTTGCCGCCTTTGGACGACAACCAGAGTCTCAGGGGCTAATATCTATACAGAGCACACCTAGCGTGTGCGATACCGTCAAAAATACATATATATTACTTTGCGTACCTCAAAGCCTCTTAGCCGGCCCGTAAAAGCTTTGTTCAACCGCTTTTGGCGGATGAAATCCTCTCAACCACCGTACCATTAAGGTACGATGCGGCTCTGAGATAGCTGCTTGCTCTAGAAGACCCATCAGCGTGTCCGATTGTGCATCGGACAATCCCGGACTCTTTCTGTTGCTCTCCTTAGGAGCCAAATACTCTGGACTTCGGGCGGCCAAAGAGTTACCTTCTGGCCTTTGTGGATCAAGAGAAACCCTCCGCGACAACACCTCGGGGTCGCCCGCCCCATGAGGCGGGGAGGCAGGAGGAGGCATTTCGCTCTCCATCATCTCTGGAAGAAGGTCCCTCGAAGACGAACTCTGTCGAGAAGGGCTACGAGCCGGACTGCAAGATATATGTCTCGGTTATTATTCTCAGAGATAAAGCAGGATGTATTTACCAAAGTACTTTTGTTCACTTACAGCTCGGTTGAGGGCTGGCCCCCTTGCGGGTGCTGTGCGGTCAGGACGCCCTCTGGGGCAGGCCCCCCTGGTGAAGGTTTCTTCCCTTGTTTGGAAACCTCCATTTCCAAGTCTTCAGAGGCGACCCTTTTCTTCCCGTGGGGAGAGGGGATTCTAGATTCACCTCCCCGATTATCCTCCTTCGTGGAGACACTAATTCCCCCGGTTTGGATGTGTAATGTATGAAGCCCGCTTTCGGCTTCTCTATTCCTCCCTTCATCTTCTCCTGATGGCACTTGATAGGGTGCGCGCTCAAGCATCCTGGTTAGTACAGGATCCGGCGAGCCATCGGGAAGGGGGGCCGAACACCTGATCCTCTCCGCCTTTCTTATCCAGTCCTGGCCGAGAGCAATTTTTCAGAATGATGTTATGACAAATATAAAGATGGCATGTTCGGTCGCGGAATTACTTACTTGGGTATCTAGACGGTTGCAGTTGAGACCCGCATCCTCGGTGGTGTCCGGACACTTTATTCGTGATCCGAAGAACAATCCATACATCTCTTCGAGCGTCATGCCGAAGAATTGTTGAATAGTTCGCGGTCCTTCTGGGTTGAACCCCCACATACGGAGAGATCGATGTTGGCATGGCAGGACCCGACGAACTAGCATTACTTGCATTACCTGGACAAGACTGACACCCCTCTTGAGGAGATCTCGGATGCGGCTTTGCAATGTCAGCACGTCATTAACTGGCCCCCAGTCCAGCCCCTTGTGACCCATGACGCCAGTTGGGGCGGAGGGCCCGAGCGGAAGGAGGGGGCGGCCGCCCGCTATGTACCTCGGGGAGCTGTGATGTAAAACCACTCCCGTTGCCATAAGTCGTACACCTCCTGGAAGGAACCCTTTGGCCATATGGTGTCAGTGCCTTTGCTTATTATAGAGCCTCCGCACTCTGCGTGTCGCCCATCGATCATCTTCGGCTTCACATTGAAGGTCTTGAGCCATAAGCCGAAGTGTGGGGTGATGCGGAGGAAGGCCTCACACACAATGATAAATGACGAGATGTGAAGGATGGAATCTGGAGCTAGATCATGGAATTCTAGCCCGTAATAGAACATGAGCCCTCTAACAAAGGGATCAAGACTAAAGCCTATCCCTTGGAGGAAGTGGGAAACAAATACGACACTCTCATTGGGTTCGGGAGTGGGGATGACCTGCCCTTGAGCAGGGAGCCTGTGCGGGATTTCGGCGGTCAGATACCTGGCCTCCCTAAGCTTCTTGATGTCCTCCTCTGTGACATAGGAGGCCATCCACCGGCCTTGAAGGTTGGATCCGTACATGGCTGAAGGTTCAAAGCGCTTAGCCTGAGCCTTGGGTGTTGGAACTCGAGGTGGGGGTAGGGAAGGATCGAGCGTGGGAAGAAAAGGACAGACCTTGGCCCCTTTATAAAGAGGGTAAATATCAAGCGTCCTCTGCGTGGCTGTTTGGAACTTGCCTAAAATTGAGGAGTCATACTAACAAGCACGGTTGGGTTACCCACACCTGTATTGATGAGAATCCCGTGATAAGGGGAACATGATCTCTGCTTCGACAAGACATGCCAGTAAAACCGCCTCGCAAAACGTGAAGTGGCAGGCCGGGAAAAATGGTTCGTAATGACCAGGCTGTGGCGTGATGTCACGCTATGAAAAGTTGTCAGCAAATTAGATTTGTGGAATATTTTGCTCTCTACGAAGGTATGTGGAAATCATTTTGCAGAGCTGGACACGATCCTTATATTCAAGATCTTCTATGAACTATTAGGAGAAGGAACCCACCTTGCAATGCCGAAGACAATCTGCGCACCGGACTCATCGTCATCGAAGCCTGGTTCAGGGGCTACTGAGGGAGTCTTGGATTAGGGGGTCCTCGGATAGCCGGACTATATACTTTGGCTGGACTGTTGGACTATGAAGATACAAGATTGAAGACTTCGTCCCATGTCCGGGTGGGACTCTCCGTTGCATGGAAGGCAAGCTTGGCAATTCAGATATGTAGATCTCCTTCTCTGTAACTGACTCTGTGTAACCCTAGCCCCCTCTGGTGTCTATATAAACCAGAGGGTTTAGTCCGTAGGACGACAACAATCATAATCATAGGCTAGCTTCTAGGGTTTAGCCTCTACAATCTCGTGGTAGATCAACTCTTGTAATACTCATATCATCAAGATCAATCAAGCAGGAAGTAGGGTATTACCTCCATCGAGAGGGCCCGAACCTAGGTAAACATTGTGTATCCCGCCTCCTATTACCATTAGCCTTAGACGCACAGTTCGGGACCCCCTACCCGAGATCCTCCGGTTTTGACATCGACAATAGCCACCTTATACTGTGTGAGGCTAGCAAATCTAGTGCTGGACTTACTCTGTTGACTTGTCCCCCAGTCCCCATTTTCTTTCCTTTTTCAACCAGTAGATCGGGTTTATATTGAGTTTGTACTGCGTTTCCCTTTATTTCCCTATTAGACCTAGAGACCAGTTGGATAGCCCGTCTCTGCTCCTTTTCACCCCCATTATTTCCTCTTTCGACCAAGTCCTAGATTCAGGTAACAAATCCTCCCCCACCCCTTTGAACCAAGTAGTACTAGATTCGAGTGCATGAACTAGTTTTACCTCTTAAACGTAAAAAATTAGGTGGTTTTTGAACAGCCGATCGATCCTATCTATGAGGGGGCCTGAGAAATAGTAAAAGATACAAATACAGCGACGTCAGGAGCTCGGAAAGTAGAGCAAGGCTGGTTTCGAAGGAAGTTATACCTGATGGTCGCCAGGATGTCGCTAGGTGGGCGGCGGGAGGGCGGATCTGCCCACTACGGCAGCGAGGAAGAAGGGGTCGGAGGCCCTCCCTCGCCAGCGGTGCTTGGGGGAGAACGACAAGGCAGGCTGATCGGGACGCGCCAGCAGTGGGTAAGAGCCGTCGCCGAGGACGACCGCGTGAATGTTGCACCTTCTCACCTTCCCCGGCGGAGAGGATCCGGCTGGATCTGTGACCAGCATTGAGCAGAGAGAGAGAGAGAGAGAGAGAGAGAGAGAGAGAGAGAGTGGCCAGCGCTGTCGTGTTTAGATCTGGAGAGGACGAGAAAGTGTGAAGAGAGCAACACTAGCAGGTAAGCGCGGAGGCTCCTGCCTATATAATGGAGTAGTACTAGTTTTCTTTTGTCTACCAGAGCCGACTTGACCTCGTCAATGACTGTCGAGAAGTCTTCATGCACGTGGCCCGGAGGCGCAGTTGTCGTCATTTTGATTGAAGCACCGGATTATAACATATAACATGAAAAAATGCCACATGACAAGAAATCATAACCTCACTGCCCAAAGGAGACAACATGAATCCCGACGGGCAAACTAGACGAGGAACAAAGCTCAAATTAAAGATAAACTCATAGAAAAGGGGTCCATCGCTAGATGTCCTAATTAACATAGCCGGCTTGACCTAGATGGCAGCCGCGTAGTCTTCATGCATGTGCCCCCAATGACTAGCCCAACTCAGTTGTCGCTGTTTAACCCTCGCAGTGATCCGAAGCACATGACACCTAATTTTGCGAGATGACAATAAACCTTTTTTTAGATTTCTCACCACAACAAAAGCCATGTACAACATAGCCTGCACGATATGTAGACGACAGCCAATCCAGGCGTGTCTGCAGGAGTCTGGTCACATGCATGGACGAACTGATCTTCCGTGTCTTGCGGGGATCGTCCAGGCACCAACGTAGTACAACACTTCTCTAGTACTATCGCTCATCTCCCTCTTCTATTAAGTCACCCGACTTGCGGGGACGGGGAGTGTGCCTATGGTCGGTTCTCAATTGCGGTCCCACATGTGTGTGCAAACGCAATATGATGCACGTTCCATTCGAAGAGCAACGTGCCAGACCGACTGACCATCTGGGGTGCGAAGCGAACGCGACGGGCGTGCTGTATACTCTGTACATGTGTACCACCGTTTTCTAGAGGCTTTGCTCCATGGCGCAATCCATGGATACAAAATTAGTATATTGTACTATTTAAAAGTCGAGGGCGGGGCTTTTCCTGCGCAGTAGGCGGGGAAGTTCCGCCTAGTCGGTTCGACAGAGACGCGAGAAGATGAGGGAGTAGGCTTCTGCAAACGTAGGGCTGTGTGATTTGACAGCGAGTTACTGCTGGACAGGTGGGGCCCCATGATTTGACTTGCCATTATCATTTTAACTGCGGGCGCTACGACCGGCGTGAGTCTCCCGATTCCTGACCACCTCCATATAGGTGTCTCTCCCAATGATCCACCATGTAGTAGAGGCTGGCTCTTGCATGAGAGCCCACTTCTCCAATTTTTCCTTGCCTCTCTTTCCTCCACATATGCAAAAATGCCATGTAAAGTGCACTATTGTACTTACTTGCTCCTACACATGCTAAGCATGCCACATAGGCATAAAGTCTGATGTGGCAAGTTAATCAAGAAGCGAGAAACTAGTTTGGTGACCCAAGGAAGAAACGGTGCTAAGCGCGTGTACCTAGGTGAAAAGACAATTTTGAGTCTATAGCTAATTAAATGAATCAAACTTAGCAACAAAAAACTAATAAGCACACCATTTCATTGGAAGAGGTCACTCCTTGGCAAATGCAATAAATACTACTCCCTCCTTTCCGATTAATAGGGCTCAATTCAAAAATCTCACCAACCAAGGTAGATGGTGAGTGGTGGAATACTTTTTGTAGTTTACAAAAGCACCCAATTAATGCTCTTGTTTTCCTCAAAAAATTATGTTTACCAATGTTTTAATTGCAATGCATGCATGCATAAAGTACATGCATTGGTCAATTTTCTCTTAATAGTTGCATGCAATGATTTAGTGAACCTTAGATCTAAACTTGTGATAAGGAACAACCAAATTGAGCCTTATAAAATGGAAAAACTAAAATTTTGAGATAAGCCCTATAAATCGGAAAGGAGGGAGTACTCCATGTGTCCCATAATATAAGAATGTTTTTGGCACTACACTAGTGTCAAAAACGTTCTTATATTATGGGACGGAGGGAGTACGAAGAAAGACATAGAGAGAAGTAAAATAAATAAATACACTTATAGCCAACATTATAGCTAACCTTGTTGTAGTATGAGTGATTAAGTGATGACTATGTATGACATGCCAACATCAGATAGCCTAACGCACCGTGTTAAATCTCCAAGGGCGCGACTGCGCGAGCGACATGACGGTCGTGGTAGGCACGACCATGATACGGGCTACTGGCAGCCCTTGGATCTGAGATCAAACGGTCGCATGCTAAGTTGCTGAAAATTTGCAAAATTACCCTCCAGGATAGGATATTCACCCATAGGTCTACAATCACGCCATGCAACCGTTCAATATCAGATCCAAGGGCTCTCGGAAGCTCGTATCATGGGAGAATGGAAAGCCACTACCCTACCGTTCGCACGCTGGCAGTTCGCTCCTACTCGTCCCCGCACGTCCTTTAATACTATGGCGGTTCACTCCTAGTCGTCCCATCCTTTCACATTACTGTAGTTCCACTAATCCTAACCCTCCTCCCAAACCCATGGCGCCCCAAATCTCCATGATCAGTGGTGAGTACAAGGTTAGAAGCATCACCGGCGATGAGTTCGACGTCATCTACACCCGTTCTTCCGTGATGGTGAAAGGATGCCTTTATTGCTTCAGACGCATGTTCGAAAACTCAGATGATGAGTGGGTCGCCGGGCTAGATGTTGAGTACACCACAGTCTTGGGACGAGAGAAGGATCTAAAGGAGGAAGAGAGGAAGAAGCCCACCGTGATCCAGGTTTGCGTGCATGACTTATGCTTGGTCTACCACATATGCCATGCCGACGTTGAATGCCTGGATTTTAAGAACTTCCTCGAGAGCAACCAAGTCAAATTCGTTATTGTAGACTTTACGAACGACGAAGAAGTCCTGGGTCGGATAGGCAGCATTGTAGGCAACCCCTTCGACCTCCAGAAGAATCAGCTGCTGCCCTCCTGTGGCCAGCCTTCAATGTTGACCCTGGCAGGATCCATGGTTCATCCTTCATACGGTAAACTGGAGAAACCTCCATACACGTTTCATCGTTATGCATGGCAGCGGAATGTACTAGATATAGACCACATCCACTACGCTGCAATGGATGGCTACCCTTGTTTCAATATCTACAAGGGTTGGATGAAGAGAAAGAGCCAAGTGTGCGGTTCAAGCAAAGAAGTATCGGCCAAGAGGAAGAGGGACAAGGACGAAGTCGAGGACGTGGACGAGGACTCCGAGTAAGGTGGCAGTGTCATTGCAAATGGTGGTTCTAATGTAGTGTCTACCGGAATAGTTGCAAAGTTTAATTTCAGGTGTGCTTAATTTAATTTGAGGGGTGTGTTGTGCTGAGCCCCCAGCAGAACGATGTTATGTTTCTTCTCATTACTTTAACTCTTCAGTACGATACTAGTATTTCTTACATTTCATCTTTTAGTTGGTATAGTACTACCACTCGTTTTTCACATTATATACATACAATATATATGGCCAACATCATATAGCCAGCAGTTTAGTTGTCAAAGAATTTCAGGGTGCTTAGTTTTGTCAAAGAATTCCAGCATGCTTAGTTTTATTTGAGGGGTGGGTTGTGCTGGACACCATTATTGTGACTAGCCTTTTTAATAGTACAATATGCATAATTTGGCGACGAGCGCTCTCTAAATGTACCACCTTTTTTTTAATTTCAAGTTTTGCTCCATGGAGGAATCCATCGATACTACTACTGTACAAAAGTATACATTTTTTAAAAGGCTAGAGGGCGGGGCAGTCTAGCTTGGTCGGTTTCACGAGAGGCGAGGGCCTTTGTGAATTGACAACTCATTATTGCTGGAAGGTGGGGCCTTATGATTTGACTGCTCGCATAAATGCGCCAACGACCTGAGGAGGAGCAAAGAACCGTGCGGTATACTCAAGTTTTCCACTGGAGTAGTACTACGACGGAGGAGCACGGAACACGGCAGCCCAGTGCCATATGGCGATAAAAAATGATCTAATTTGCTACTCATCTCATTGTTAGCATTGTTCTATTCATTCCCTCAAAAAAAGCATTGTTCTATTCATGCATCGCAGAGAACGTGACACGTGTAGCGAAACACCCGAAGCAAAAGATGAAACACAGGAGCAAAAGAAGAAGGAAGATTATCACCCCAAATGATCTAAATCACCGCGGAGTCGTAACTGCATCTTCATCGCCTCCACGACCTCCATCTCCTTGCGCGTCTCCTCCGCCATCTTCTTCATTCTGTCCATGACGTGGGATTTCTCGACGCGAGCCTTCATCATCTGTTCCATGGCTGCATTACGTACCTTGACAGCAGTCGGGTGCTCGATGTGGAGCTTCGCCAACTCCTCCTTCTGTTCCATGACGAGGGCCTTGATACGTCCATTTTTCATCATGCTTTTATATCAATATTTATTGCATTATGGGCTATTATTACACATTATATCTAAATACTTCTGGCTATTCTCTCTTATTTTATAAGGTTTACCACGAAGAGGGGGAATGCCGGCAGCTGGAATTCTGGCTGGAAAAGGAGCGAACACTGGAAACCTATTCTGCACTGCTCCAAAAATCCTGAAACTCCATGAAACTTATTTTTGGAATTAATAAGAATTATTGAGCAGAAGAAACACCTCAGGGGGCCCACACCCTGGCCAGGAGGGTGGGGGGCGCGTCAATCCTTCTGGGCGCACCCCCTGTCTCCTGGGCCCACTGGTGGCCCTCCGGTGTCCATCTTCTGCTATATGAAGGCTTATACCCTGGAAAAAATCGTGGGCAAGCTTACGGGACAAAACTCCACCGCCACGAGGCGGAACCTTGGCGGAACCAATCTAGGGCTCCGGCGGAGCTATTCTGCCAGGGACACTTCCCTCCGGGAGGGGGAAATCATCACCAACGATCCTCTCATCGGGAGGGGCTCAATCTCCATCAACATCTTCACCAGCACCATCTCCTCTCAAAACCCTAGTTAATCTCTTGTATCCAATCTTGTATCAAAACCACAAATTGGTACCTGTGGGTTGCTAGTAGTGTTGATTACTCCTTGTAGTTGATGCTAGTTGGTTTACTTGGTGGAAGATCATATGTTCAGATCCTTAATGCATATTATTACTCCTCTGATTATGAACATGAATATGCTTTGTGAGTAGTTACGTTTGTTCCTGAGGACATTGGTGAAGTCTTGCTATTAGTAGTCATGTGAATTTGGTATTCGTTCGATATTTTGATGAGATGTATGTTGTCTTTTCCTCTACTGGTGTTATGTGAATGTCGACTACATGACACTTCACCATTATTTGGGCCTAGAGGAAGGCATTGGGAAGTAATAAGTAGATGATGGGTTGCTAGAGTGACAGAAGCTTAAACCCTAGTTTATGTGTTGGTTCGTTAGGGGCTGATTTGGATCCATATGTTTAATGTTGCGGTTAGGTTTACCTTAATACTTATTTTGTTGTTGCGGATGCTTGCAATAGGGGTTAATCATAAGTGGGATGATTGTACAAGTAAGGGCAGTACCCAAGCACCGGTCCACCTACATATCAAATTATCAAAGTACCGAACGCGAATCATATGAGCGTGATGAAAACTAGCTTGACGATAATTTCCCATGTGTCCTCGGGAGCTCCTTTCTCATTATAAGAAATTGTCCAGGCTTATCCTTTGCTACCAAAAGGATTGGGCCACCTTGATGCACTTTATTTACTTTATTTACTTGTTACTCGTTAATATTTTTCTTATCACAAAACTATCTATTACCTACAATTTCAGTGCTTGCAGAGAAAACCATACTGAAAACCGCTTATCATTTCCTTCTGCTCCTCATTGTGTTCGACACTCTTACTTATCGAAAGGCCTACGATAGATCCCCTACACTTGTGGGTCATCAAGACTCTTTTCTAGCACCGTTGCCGGGGAGCGTAGCGCTTTTGGTGAGTGGAACTTGGTAAGGAAACATTTATATAGTGTGCTGAAATTTTCTGTTACTTGTCACTGTGGAAACTAATCCTTTAAGGGGCTTGTTCGGGGTATCTTCACCCCGACCAGAAGAGCAAAGAGTTGCTCCTCAACCTACTGAACTTTTTGAAAATATTTACTTTGATATTCCTTCGGGTATGATAGAGAAACTGCTAGCTAATCCATTTGCAGGAGATGGAACATTGCATCCCGATTTACACCTTATCTTTGTGGATGAAGTTTGTGGATTATTTAAGCTTGTAGGTATTCCCGATGATGTTGTCAAAAGGAAGGTCTTCCCTTTATCTTTGAAGGGAGATGCATTGACATGGTATAGGCTATGTGATGATATGAGATCTTGGAATTATAAACGACTGAAGTTGGAATTTCCCCAGAAGTTCTATCCTATGCATCTTGTTCATCGTGATCGTAATTACATATATAATTTCTGGCCTCGTGAAGGAGAAAGCATCGCTCAAGCTTGGGGGAGGCTTAAGTCAATGTTATATTCATGCCCCAATCATAAGCTCTCCCGGGAAATGTTTTTTCAAAATTTTTATGCTCGGCTTTCTCTAAATGATCGCAACCCGCTCGATACTTCCTGTGCTGGTTCTTATATGCTGAATACTATTGATTTAAAATGGGACTTATTGGAAAGAATTAAACACAACTCTAAAGATTGGGGTTCCGACGATGGTAAGGAGTCAGTTATGACACCTAAGTTCAATTGTGTTAAATCTTTTATGGATACCGATGCTTTTCGTGGATTTAGCGCTAAGTATGGACTTGACTCTAAGATAGTAGCTTCTTTCTGTGAATCTTTTGCTACTCACATTGATCTCCCTAAAGAAAAGTGGTTTAAATATAATTCTCTCGTTGAAGTAAAAGTAGTTGCACCTATTACAGTTGAAGAAAAGACTGTCACCTATAGTGATCCTATTGTTCCTACTACTTATGTTGAGAAACCTCCTTTTCCTGTTAGGATAAAGGATCATGTTAAAACTTCGGCTGTTGTTCGTAAGAGTAATACTAGGACTTATACCCCTCCTGAGCAAATCAAAGTTGAACCTAGTATTGCTATGGTTAAAGATCTCTTGGATGATGATTTAGATGGGCATGTTATTTATTTATATGGTGAGACTGCTAATATTGTTAAACCAGATACTAAGATACATAGACCTTTTGTAGGCATGCCTGTTATTTCTGTTAAAATAGGAGATCATTGTTATCATGGCTTATGTGATATGGGTGCTAGCGCTAGTGCAATACCCTATGACTTATATAAAGAAATTATGCATTGTATTGCACCCATTGAGTTGGAAGGTATTGATGTTACTATCAAGCTTGCCAATAGAGATACTATTTCACCAGTTGGGATTGTTAGAGATGTTGAAGTCTTGTATGGGGAGGTTAAATACCCTGCTGATTTTCTCGTTCTTAGTTCCCCACAAGATGACTTTTGTCACATTATTTTTGGTAGGCCTTTCTTGAATACTGTTAATGCTAAGATTGATTGTGAAAAGGATACTGTCACAATTGGCTTAGATGGTATGTCTCACGAGTTTAATTTTGCTAAGTTCCGTAGACAACCTCGTGATAGAGAATCACCTAGTAAGGATGAGATTATTGGTCTTGCTTCCATTGTTGTACCTCCTACTGATCCGTTAGAACAATATTTGCTAGACCATGAAAATGATATGTTTATGAAGGAAAGAAGGGAAATAGATGAAGTGCTCCTTAAACAGGAACCTATGCTGAAACACAACCTTCCCGTTGAAATTCTTGGGGATCCCCCTCCACCCAAGGGTGATCCCGTGTTTGAACTCAAACCATTACCTGATAATCTTAAGTATGTTTATCTTGATGAAAAGAAAATATATCCTGTTATTATTAGTGCTAACCTTTTAGAGCAAGAAGAAGAAAGATTATTGAAAACTCTGAAGAAGCACCGCGCTGCTATTGGATATACTCTGGATGATCTTAAGGGTATTAGTCCCACGTTATGCCAACACAAAATTAATTTGGAGGATGATGCCAAACTAGTTAGAGATCCTCAACGACGATTGAATCCCGATATGAAAGAAGTGGTAAGAAAGGAGATACTAAAGCTCCTTGAGGCAGGTATAATTTATCCCGTTGCTAATAGTGAATGGGTAAGCCCTGTCCACTATGTTCCTAAAAGGGAGGTATTACCGTTGTTCCTAATGATAAAGATGAATTGATCCCGCAAAGAATTATTACATGTTATAGGATGGTAATTGATTTCCATAAATTAAATAAAGCTACTAAGAAAGATCATTACCCTTTACCTTTTATTGATCAAATGCTAGAAAGACTATCCAAACATACACATTTCTGCTTTCTAGATGGTTATTCTGGTTTCTCTCAAATATCTGTGTCAACTAAGGATCAATTGAAAACTAATTTTACTTGCCCTTTTGGTACTTTTGCTTATAGACGTATGCCTTTTGGTTTATGTAATGCACCTGCTACCTTTCAAAGATGCATGATGGCTATATTCTCTGTTTTTGTGAAAAGATTTGTGAGGTATTCATGGATGATTTCTCCGTTTATGGATCCTCTTTTGATGATTGCTTGATCAACCTTGACCGAGCTTTGCAGAGATGCGAAGACACTAGCCTCGTCCTGAATTGGGAGAAATGTCACTTTATGGTTAATGAAGGCATTGTCTTGGGGCACAAAATTTCCAAGAGAGGTATTGAAGTTGATAAAGCTAAAGTTGATGCTATTGAAAAGATGCCATGTCCCAAGGACATAAAAGGTATAAGAAGTTTCCTTGGTCATGCCGGTTTTTATAGGAGGTTCATTAAGGACTTTTCTAAAATCTCTAGGCCTCTGACTAATTTATTGCAAAAAGATATTCCTTTTGTCTTTGATGATGATTGTGTGGAAGCATTTGAAATACTTAAGAAAGCTTTGATCACTGCACCTATTGTTCAGCCACCTGATTGGAATTTACCTTTTGAAATTATATGTGATGCTAGTGATTATGTTGTAGGTGTTGTTCTAGGGCAAAGAGTTGATAAGAAATTGAATGTTATCTAGTATGCTAGTAAGACTCTTGATACTGCGTAGAG
The DNA here is from genome assembly GCF_002162155.2 of Triticum dicoccoides. Lineage (NCBI taxonomy): Eukaryota > Viridiplantae > Streptophyta > Magnoliopsida > Poales > Poaceae > Triticum > Triticum dicoccoides. The sequence goes on from NC_041383.1 coordinate 196,875,638, forward strand.
AAATTATGCTACCACTGAAAAAGAATTCTCAGCAGTTGTGTTTGCATGTGATAAGTTTAGACCTTATATTGTTGATTCCAAAGTTACTATTCACACTGATCATGCTGCTATTAAATATCTTATGAAAAAGAAAGATGCTAAGCCTAGACTCATTAGATGGGTTCTCCGGCTCCAAGAATTTGATTTACATATTATTGATAGAAAGGGAGCTGAGAACCCCGTTGCAGACAACTTGTCTAGGTTAGAGAATGTTCTTGATGACCCACTGCCTATTCATGATAGCTTTCCTGATGAACAATTAGCGGTCGTTAATGCTTCTCGTACTGCTCCTTGGTATGCTGATTATGCTAATTACACTGTTTCTAAATTTATACCTCCTAGTTTCACATACCAGCAAAAGAAAAAGTTCTTTTATGATTTAAGACATTACTTCTGGGATGACCCACACCTTTATAAAGAAGGAGTAGATGGTGTTATTAGACGTTGTGTGCCTGAGCATGAACAGGAACAGATCCTACGCAAGTGTCACTCTGAATCATATGGAGGAAACCACGCTGGAGATAGAACTGCACACAAGGTATTGCAATTCGGCTTTTATTGGCCTACTCTCTTCAAAGATGCTCGTAAGTTTGTCTTATCTTGTGATGAATGTCAAAGAATTGGTAATATTAGTAGACGTCAAGAAATGCCTATGAATTATTCTCTTGTTATTGAACCATTTGATGTTTGGGGCTTTGATTATATGGGACCTTTTCCTGCCTCTAATGGTTATACACATATTTTAGTTGTTGTTGAATACATTACTAAGTGGGTAGAAGCTATCCCAACTAGTAGTGCTGATCATAACACTTCTATTAAAATGCTTAAAGAAGTTATTTTTCCGAGGTTACGAGTCCCTAGATATCTTATGACTGATGGTGGTTCACATTTTATTCATGGTGCTTTACGTAAGATGCTTGCTAAGTATGATGTTAATCATAGAATCGCATCTCTTATCATCTGCAGTCTAGTGGTTAAGTAGAGTTGAGAAATTAATAGAGAGCTCAAATTAATTTTGCAAAAGACTGTCAATAGATCTAGAAAGAATTGGTCCAAAAAACTTGATGATGCATTATGGGCCTATAGAACTGCATACAAAAATCCTATGGGTATGTCTCCATATAAGATGGTTTATGGAAAAGCTTGTCATTTACCTCTTGAACTTGAACATAAAGCATATTGGGCTATTAAAGAGCTCAACTATGACTTCAAACTTGTCGGTGAGAAGAGGTTGTTTGATATTAGCTCACTTGATGAATGGAGAACCCAAGCCTATGAGAATGCCAAGCTATTCAAAGAAAAAGTCAAACGCTGGCATGACAAAAGGATACAAAAGCGTGAGTTTAACGTAGGTGATTATGTGTTATTATTCAACTCTCATTTAAGATTTTTTGCAGGAAAGCTTCTCTCTAAATGGGAAGGTCCTTACGTTGTCGAGGAGGTCTATCGTTCTGGTGCCATAAAAATCAACAACTTCGGAGGCACGAGTCTGAGGGTGGTGAACGGTCAAAGAATTAAACAATATATCTCAGGTAATCCTATCAATGATGAGACTAATATTATTGAAACCGTAACCCTGGAAGAATACATAAGGGACACTTTCTAGAATGTTCCAGACTCCGAAAAGGAATAGATATGTGGTACAGTAAGTAAACCGACTCCAAAACAATTCTAATGGCAATTTTTATCAGTTTTGGAATATTTAAGAATTTTAGGAAGAAAGAAGTAGTCCGGAAAGGAAACGAGGCACCCCTGTCTCGTGGACACCTCGTGTGCCTCCTGGACTCCGTTTTCTTGCACGTTACGTATTTTGGTTGGTAAAAATTAATTATATAAACTCCCGAAGGTTTTGACCACCGTACCACGCAAATATCCTCTGTTTTCGCTTCGAGAAGTTTCCGTTGTAGATCTAGAGCACCATGACATCACCCTCCTTCAACAATGAAGACAAGGACGCTTGGCTATTGAAGATAGAGCTGAAAAGAGAAGAACCGAAAGAGATCAACAAGGATGAAGGGATCAAGAAAGCCAGGGAGGTTCAAGCTCCGGCGGTGAAAGAAGAAGACATCCCTCAACCTTTACCTAACCTATTTACTCCAACAGAAATTGAAGCTTTCAAGATGATTGGGTTAGCCCGCATACAGAACAAGTATCTCACGCAGGAGAATATTTTGTTGAAGGATCATATCGCCGGACTCAAGGGCATTATCCGCAAGCTGGAGGAGCTTTTACGCTCGATGTGCGATTATCCACCACCTCCATCACCTCCGAGGACATAATCACATGGGTATGGGCACTCCCCTTGGCAACTGCCAAGCTTGGGGGAGGTGCCCCTGTATCGTATCACCATCACACTCCTATCTTTATCGTTTTATTTAGTTCGATCCCTTTCGTAGTATCTTGATCTAGTAGATTGAAGTTTTGATATCAAGTAGTTTTGAGTTTTGCTTTGTGATCTCTTTATGTAATCGAGTCCGTGAGCTATCTATAATAAAGACTAGTATTGAGTCAAGGGCTTTGCTATCTTGCTATGATCTTGAGAAAGTAAAAAGAATAAAAGAGTTCATATTGATCTTATGGTTAGTGATGACTTCACACATAGAAAGTATGAGGCATAAAAGTTGTTGAGAGTTGATAAACGTAGTTTTGCTCATCGTTGCAATTAATAGGAAGTAATAAGGAGAGAGAGGTTCACATGCAAATATATTATCTTGGACATGTTTTATGATTATGAAGCACTCATTAAGTATGACATGCTAAAAGAGTTGATGTTGGACAAGGAAGACAATGTAATGGTTTATGTTTTCGCACATCTTAGTTAAAGTATATTGTCATTGACCTTCCAAACATGTTGAGCTTGCCTTTCCCCCTCATGCTAGCCAAATTCCTTGCACCAATTAGATATACTACTTGTGCTTCCAATTATCCTTAAACCCAGTTTTGCCATGAGAGTCCACCACTACTAGGAAAAGGGCTATAGATGGGATGGACACTAATGGTGCACTGTACATGTGGTGCGCCATTACTAAATACTAATGGCGCACCATGTGTTGGTGCGCCATTAGTGTGCAAATACTAATGGCGCACCACATCCCATGGTGCGCCATTAGTAAAAAAAATTAATTTTTTCAAAACTACTAATGGCGCACCATGGGGATGGTGCGTCATTACTAGTTGACATAGTAATGGCGCACCACACCCACGGTGCGCCATTAGTAGTTTTGAAAAAAAAGTAAAAAAAATAAAAAAAATTGTTAGTAATAGTGCACCTGGGGACAGTGCGCCATTACTAGTTTTAACTATTAATGGCGCACTGTCCACTGGTGCGCCATTACTAAGTTTTTTTCAAAAAAATTAAAAAAAATCAATTTTTTTTTCAAAACTAGTAATGGCGCACCGTGGGTGTGGTGCGCCATTACTACTTTAACTAGTAATGGCGCACCACCCCACGGTGCGCCATTACTAACTTGGCCCAACACCGAATGCACCCCCCTCCTGTGGATCGCCTTTTCAGTTTTAAAAAAAATAAAAGAAAATGATGGAAATGTCAAAAAAATAAAAGAAAATAAGTTTCCCATGTAATATGTGGTCTAGTTGTTGAGAAAATTTACAAATATGAATTTCGACTTTATTTGCAAAATCTCTCTGGAAATTTGTAAAATGGGCATAAATTTTGCATACGAACTCGGATTAAAATCCCCATTAAACATTTTCAAAATCCCCAAAAACCTAACAGAAAAAAGTTACGGGGCTTTCAAGATCTAGAGGCAAAAAAATTCAAAAAATTGGTTTTGAATTTTTTTTTGAATTTTTTTTCAAAAAAGGATACGTAATATGACCAGGAAGTTTGAAATATTTTTCAAAATTTCATCATAGTCATGAACATGAACAAAGTCCTAGACATCAACAAGGTATAATAGGATTGATATGCTAGATATATCAACAAGTCCCTATGAAGTGAGTTGTTGCTGGGGTTGGATAGAACTCTGAAGTTAAGCGTGCTTGGGCTGGAGTAGTGTGAGGATGGGTGACCTTTCGGGAAGTTTGACCACGAAGTGTGATTTGACCCGAGATTAAGCATATTGACCCGAGATTAAGAAAAAAAATGTAAAAAAATAAAAAAAATTGAAAAAAAATTTGAATTTTTTTTATTACTAATGGCGCACTTCTATGTGGTGCGCCATTACTAAGTCAGATAGTAATGGCACACCTCTAGTTATATTAATGGCGCACTACAGGTGCGCCATTAGTAAAAAATACTAGTGGCGTGCTACTAATGGCGCACCAGTAGTGCGCCATTAGTAGGCAAAACTGGTGCGCCATTAGTAGGCCTTTTTCTAGTAATGCACCATACCTACTTATGGATTGAGTAAGATCCTTCAAGTAAGTTGCCATGTTCCAGGCAATAAAAATTGCTATCTAAATATGTATGACTTATTAGTGTACAGAAAATAAGCTTTATACGATCTTGTTGTGGAAGCAATAAAAGCGACGGACTGCATAATAAAGGTCCACATACAAGGGGAAATATAAAGTGATGTTCTTTTGCATTAAGATTTCATGCATCCAACCCTAAACGCACATGACAACCTCTACTTCCATCTATGAAGGGCCTATCTTTTACTTTATGTTTTTACTTTATGCTTGAGTTAAGGTGATCCTCACCATTCCCTTTTTATTTTATCCTTTGGCAAGCTCCTCGTGTTTGAAAGATCATGATATATATATCCAATTGGATGTAAGTTAGCATGGATTATTATTGTTGACATCACCTAAAGGTGAATACGTTGGGAGGCAACACAATAAGCCCCTATCTTTCTCAGTGTCCGGTTGAAAATCTATAACCACAAGTATTGCGTGAGTGTTAGCAATTGTAGAAGACTACATGATAGTTGAGTGTGTGGACTTGCTGAAAAACTCTATTCTTGACTCTCTCTGATGTTATGATAAATAGCAATTGCTTCAATGACTGAGATAATAGATTGTTAGCTTCCAATGAAGTTTCTAAACCATACTTGACATTGTGAATATGATAAAATCTATGATAAAATCTATTTATGTTGTTGTTATAAGAATGATCATGATGCCCTCATGTCCGTATTTTATTTTTATCGACACTCTATCTCTAAACATGTGGACATATTTTTCGATTTCGGCTTCCGCTTGAGGACAAGCGAGGTCCAAGCTTGGGGGAGTTGATACGTCCATTTTGCATCATGCTTTTATATCAATATTTATTGCATTATGGGCTGTTATTACACAGTATATCTTAATACTTATGGCTATTCTCTCTTATTTTATAAGGTTTACCATGAAGAGGGGGGATGCCGGCAGCTGGAATTCTGGCTGGAAAAGGAGCGAACATTGGAAACCTATTCTGCACTGCTCCAAAAATCCCGAAACTCCACAAAACTTATTTTGGAATTAATAATAATTATTGAGCGGAAGAAACACCTCAGGGGGCCCACACCCTGGCCAGGAGGGTGGGGGCGCGCCCACCCCTACTGGGCGCGCCCCCTATCTCCTGGGCCCCCTGGTGGCCCTCCATTGTCCATCTTCTGCTATATGAAGGCTTTTACCCTGGAAAAAATCGTGGGCAAGCTTACGGGACAAAACTCCACCGCCACGAGGGGGAACCTTGGCGGAACCAATCTAGGGCTCCGGCGGAGCTGTTCTACCGGGGACACTTCCCTCCGGGAGGGGGAAATCATCACCATCGTCATCACCAACGATCCTCTCATCGGGAGGGGGTCAATCTCCATCAACATCTTCACCAGCACCATCTCCTCTCAAAACCCTAGTTCATCTCTTCTATCCAATCTTGTATCAAAACCAGAAATTGGTACTTGTGGGTTGCTAGTAGTGTTGATTACTCCTTGTACTTGATGCTAGTTGGTTTACTTGGTGGAAGATCGTATGTTCAGATCCTTAATGCATATTATTACTCCTCTGATTATGAACATGAATATGCTTTGTGAGTAGTTACGTTTGTTCCTGAGGACATGGGTGAAGTCTTGCTATTAGTAGTCATGTGAATTTGGTATTCGTTCGATATTTTGATGAGATGTATGTTGTCTTTTCCTCTAGTGGTGTTATGTGAACGTCGACTACATGACACTTCACCATTATTTGGGCCTAGAGGAAGGCACTGGGAAGTAATAAGTAGATGATGGGTTGCTAGAGTGACAGAAGCATAAACCCTAGTTTATGCATTGCTTCCTTAGGGGCTGATTTGGATCCATATGTTTAATGTTGTGGTTAGGTTTACCTTAATACTTATTTTGTAGTTGCAGATGCTTGCAATAGGGGTTAATCATAAGTGGGATGCTTGTCCAAGTAAGGGCAGTACCCAAGCACCGGTCCACCCACATATCAAATTATCAAAGTACCGAACGCGAATCATATGAGCGTGATGAAAACTAGCTTGACGATAATTCCCATGTGTCCTCGGGAGCTCCTTTCTCATTATAAGAAATTGTCCATTGCTACAAAAAGTATTGGGCCACCTTGTTGCACTTTATTTATTTTATTTACTTGTTACTCGTTACTATTTATCTTATCACAAAACTATCTATTACCTACGATTTCAGTGCTTGGAGAGAAAACCTTACTGAAAACCGCTTATCATTTCCTTCTGCTCCTAGTTGGGTTCGACACTCTTACTTATCGAAAGGACTATGATAGATCCCCTACACTTGTGGGTCATCAGGCCTGCAGCATCTTCATCGAGGAACTACTATTCTCATGCAGCTTCTTCTAGCCGGCGTTCTTCTCCGTCAACAGGTCAAGCTCGTGGCAGGGCTTCGCCTTGTCCTCCTGAAGTTGCGGGATTTCTCCGGTCGCCTTCTTCTCCAAGGCAATGCTCTTCTTCAGCAGCATCACCAAGCCGGTGGTCAACTCCCCTTGCTTATTGAGCTCAGTGGGCATGTCGTCGAGGCTCTCCTTCAGCAGCTCCACCAAGCCTTGGATGAACTCCTTCTGCTTATTGAGGTGCTTAAGCTGATCGGGCATGCCGTCGAGGGACAACGACTCCAGCACCGCCGGCTCGGCATGTTGGCCTCCACTGCTAGGGCGCTCCTGGGAGCCATCACCTGCCCGTGAGAGATCATTCGAGGTCTCTGCGTGGCGGCGAGCCCTCTCTTTTTTTCCGCAACCTTGGTTGCCACTCCCTTGTTACGAGTAGTTCTCAACCTAGAGCTCTGCTCACCGGCCACGGCAAGGACGGACGAAGAAGAAGCACTTATGAGGAGGAAACATAGAGTAATTTTCGGTTAGGTAGTTCCCCTTTTTATAACCTAAGTACTAGCACTAGTATTAATACATGCATAGTGGGAACACGTTCAGGTTTGGTACGTACTAGTAGGTGTGAGCGGGCTTTTGAATGGGATGGGAACAAGGTAACGATTAATTGATGGTTTTGGTTTCGAGGCCTGAAACGGTGCCCGATGAGTTTAGTGGAACATAAATTTCAAGTAGACTACACTGCTCAAATATGTAAGTATTATGTTACTGTCAAAAATTGGCACAAAATACGAAGGAGACCAATGGAAGTACTACTAGCAACCCATGATTTAACTACTCGCATGCGTGCAGTGGAGTAGTAATGTCTTTCTTCCGCCCTCACGTCCACTCAATTTGCATGCGCTGTATTAATTGACCATCAATGAAGTGAATGACTTTACACACGTCAAATTATCACATGGGATGGATCTTGGTACAAAATTGCGTCCGCCCATGTACCCGCGTGTGCGTGCGAGGGAATGAGTGCGTGCGTGGCGTGCGTGCACATCTTCGCTTCGTGCATGTATTGACAGTATGGCTCAGGGAGGACGAGTACATTCTTCTGGAACCAGCAGCATGTCACTGTGATCAATCCACACAAGGAGGTCGCGACAACGCCTCCACATGTGCCACGTGGCTTCATGAATGTAGCGTGCCATTGGAATTCTAATTTACGTGTTTTGCACATACTCGAAGTACTAGTAAGGTACACGTGCATTGCACGCATCAGATTTTGCAACCAAATTATGAATAAATACCACACTATAGCATGTAAGCTCTGAGTCATATATGCCTGATGTAGACCTTCATTTAATTCTTATAGTTCATCTCATTCAAAATCAATTAGTTTTTATAAAAAAGCTAGGGCCTCTTGGATTCGTAGGATTTCCAAAAGGCGGGAATAGGAAAAACATGGGATTATAGTGGAATGTCGTCTTGAATCCTACAGGATTGTACGAGTGTTTGATTATGCATAGAAAAAACGTAGAATTCTTTCAAAGAGGTTTGACTGGATGGGATATTTCCTACGAAATCTAGTGCAAATGAATCATATGGAAAAATTCCTATGGTTTACAATCCTACGAATCAAACAACCAAGATAGGAAAAATTCCTAAGGATTAGAATCCTCCAAAATTCCTTTGAGAATCCTTTGAATCAAAGAAGCCCTTAATCTATTTTATGATTCATGGAATTGTGTGTTGTAAAGCATGAAGTAAAAACAAATAATGGCAAGTCAACTAGAAAAAAAGTTTGGGCAGTTATGATATAGAAGATTCTAGAACAGAAGAGAACCACTGTGCGTTATGCTTAAGTTCAACCATGGAGTCTGCTAGATTGTACATGTGGCAAAATCCGGTGGGGGGCTAGAAGATGGTGCGAGGGGCCGAGTGGAGGGAGACTATGAAGGAATGCACAAGTGCGAGATTGATATTTAGAGAGAGGGGGCGAGAATGTGCACTGTTGCGCGCAGTGGCGGAGCCATGAAAAATAAATGAGCTAGGGGGCCAAGCATTGCTAATCCTTTACGAGGAGGGTCAATTCATGAACTTAAACCATTTTTAGCAGCAATTGTCCAATGATCACATTCATATTAGCATCGATATATAGTGATGTTAGGGGGGCAGGGCCCTTACTGCCCCTGTCGTCGCCATTGTGCGCGCGTCTGAGAGATGAAGCAGAAGGCATGGATGATGAGAGGGGGACGTTGGATATATAATTAATGTGGGTGTATTATCTATATATGTTAATCCTATATAGAGAGGTATAGATTGACCGATGTGGACGTGGGAAAGAGGGTGAGACCTCACTGGATATATCGATTGATCGATTTGTGTGGAAAACTATGAAAGGCCTAGCTATATACACACATTCATAGAGGAACATCGATCGTTGTGCATGCACGCATGAGAGATAAAGAATGCCCGATATGATGGAGAGGGGGGTGTGTGTGGGTGTGTGCCTTCATGGGAGACCGACCTGAAGAAAAAGATTGCATGTGTGTGATGGATAATGCCAACTGGTAGTGTGTGTGCATGCAAGCACGAGAGAAAGTTAGTGGTACAATTATAAAGAGAAGACGACCGTGTGGGTGTAAAAGACTAGGTGAGGTCATAATCAATGTAAAGTTGAATTCAAATATTTGAATAAGAGATCCTGATGTTTAAAACCCATGCATGCATGAATATAACGGAGATCTGCGCGGTGAGGTTTGGAAACGAGCATGTTGTAATGTATACACATTGAACAAGGTCAGACTGATTTGAATTTGAGATACCGATGGCAGACATCCTTTGGCCACGTCGCATCCGTGCATGGACACACTATTCTAATTGGAGATGAGGGGTGGCTTTCGCATCACATATCTATATCTACACCCCTATATATATTATATTTTATATTTTTTTATATTGTGTGCGCGTAACTTTCACTTTGAAAGATGGTTGTTGGATGAGGCGAATCCGATGGTCCAAAGATGGCAAATTTGAGCAATACTGGCCGTTGGATATCATCTAGATTCCACTAGACTTCGCCACATGTATAATCTAGAAGACTCCATGGTTGAACTTAAGCATAATGCACAAACATCAAAACACAAGCACTTCTTCTTTGTTCTAGAATCTTCTGTATCAGAATTGCCCAAATGTTTTTCTACATGATTTGCCATTATTTGTTTTTACTTTATGTCTTACAACGCACAATTCCATGAATCTTAAAATAGATTAGCTTTCTGATAAAAACTAGATGATTTTTGAATGAAATGGACTATAAGAATTACACGAACATCTACATCATGCATATATGACTCAAAGCTTACATGCTATAATGTGGTATTTATTCATAATTCGGTTGCCAAATCTCATGCGTGCAATGCACGTGTACCTTACTCTAGTCTAAATGGTGTTTGTGTGTGTGTTGTGCGTGTTAAGGTGCAAATTGTTTTTTTATTGGGTACACGTTAAGCTTGTTCTCCCAAAATTTCAAGCCGCGCCTTGTTATGCCGAAAGTTGAAGCTAGTGTCTCTGTCTATCGTGCTGCAAAACTCCCGCCTCTTCAACCCGCACCTTGTTAGCCTGAAATATTTAAGATATATCTTTGTCTCGTTGTGCTCCGACAACTCCCTCCATCTCAACCCGCTCCTTGCTATTCCGAAATTACAATGCGCGCGAAAACTCCCACCTCCTGTGAAATCCCGACACGCGAAATGCCTGTGGTACCCCTGAACCGAAAGAACCGCCTCAAATCGCTAGGGGAACTTTTGTAACTTACCCCACATTTCGGACAAGCGCGTCCCTAAGCCATGGTTCCCCACTGCCATCCCATCCGCCCACCCATTCATACACCGAGGCCGCGAATACCCGCGATGAAGCCCCACACCCTGCTCCGTCCGCCACCCAGCCGGAGCCTCTTCCTCGGCGACGTCGTCCACAGCAACACCTCGACGTCCCTCATCCACCATACCGGATGAGGATCCATCGTCGATCTCGTCGTCCCACCGGTTCAGCCACCCCGTCCTCCACCTCCAAGGAGCTGCCCCGATGTTCCCCTCGTCTTTCACGCCACCTCCATTCCCCAACCGCCGTCTTCACCTGCACCATCGGAAGAGCATCATCATCATTGTTTGCTCGGATGAAGCTATGTCCTAATCGGCGCCACCAAAGAGGTTGTACACTAATCGCCGCATTTACTTCTTCATTGGATCTCACGGTGATGCTGGCGCTCGGTCCCGAGCCGACACGGCGCGGCTCCATCCACAGCGGCGTTGCTGGCCACTTCCTCCACGACGTCGCTCCCTCGGCGACGACGTCCACATCAGTAGGAGCTGTTGCTGCTGCTTTAGCTCTCGCTTGCGTTGCTGCTCTGCTCTTGCTCTCGGTCCCCTGCCTGGTCTTCTCTTGCTATTGCTCTTGCTCGCGCTGCTGGTCTCGCTCTTGCTCTTGCTTGCGATGCTGCTCCAATTTAGCTACACTTCAGTCGACTGAATCGACTTTTGGGTCAGTCAATTTTCAGGGGTGGGGGACTCGCCGGGGTGATGGAAGAACCAGCCACAGCAGGGAGGGGGCTCACCGGAGAGGTACCCCACTATCTATCTTAGGGTTCAGGGTGGGGGCGGTGGTCGCCCATTCAGCTCTAGTGCACCCAGCTCCAGCATCAACTCCAGCACCCTCTACTTCAACTGAAGCCTTCGTCCTTGGAGTTATCTGGACACCACCACCTGAAGATCAAGCCTGAGAGTCGATCTAGCACTATGCATTTTCTATGAACTTTTTGGTAACTTGTTGCCAAAGGGGGGGAAATGTATAGATCATAGGCTTCGAGAGAGAGAGTGTTGCTTTTGTTCTCTCTTGCTTTATTTGGTGGTTAAACATGTTTGCTTTTGATTGCCTAAGATACTATGCTTGTGAGACATTGATGATCATGTGTTTGATCATAAGCTACACTTATGCATGTTTGATGATATTATCTTATCTATCCTATGTGATCATTCACTATGCTTGGTGATGAGTGCACGTATTCAATGTTTATTATTTTGAGCGCTCCACCAAGATGTATGTGACATGGAAGAGTACCCCATGAGCCTAATTCATTGTGCATTTGCAGTCCAAAGCAAATCTTAAACTATGCCAAAATTTAGGGGGAGCTCTTGCTTATCACATACTTCTCAAAGCGACGATGTTATTCAATCTTATTATCATTTGTCGAAGCTTTGATCTATATGTTATCATCAATTACCAAAAAGGGGGAGATTGAAAGTGCAACTATCCCTAGGTGGTTTTGGTAATTCATAACAACATATAGCTCATTGAGCTAATGCTATTCCAAGACTATTATTTCAGGAAAGCTCAATGAATGGCATGACATGGATGATGAAAGTGGATCCCTCAAAATACTAAGGACAAAGGATTGGCTCAAGCTCAAAAGCTCAAGACTCTTCATTTTACATTTTAGTGATCCAAGATCACATTGAGTCTATAGGAAAAGCCAATACTATCAAGGAGGGATGAGGTGTTGCTTAATGAGCCTCTTGCTTCATGTGCATAGTGATATGCTCCAAAACACTCAGCTACTTTCCCACATCCACAAATGACCTAAACCCAAAGCCAAAATCGGTCACATCGAATCTTCCTATCCGGCGCCACCGATTCCAAAAGTCATAGCCACTGCCACAAACCCTAAGCAAATCGGTCATACCGATAGGGATCTCGGTCTCACCGAGATGGGATTGTAATCTCTCTGTTTCCCTTCGTAACGTTTCGGTCTAACCGAAGTGAGCGATTGGTCCCACCGAGATTGCAATGTAAACTCTCTGTTTCCTTTTTGTAACATTTTGGTCTCACCGAAAAGAGCAAATTGGTCCCACCGAATTTACCTAACCAACTCACTGGAAAGCTTATTACCAAATTGGTCTCACCGAGTTTGTGTAATCGGTCTTACCGAGATTACGTTATGCCTTAACCCTAACTGAATCGGTCTCACCGAGTTGCATGTCAGCCCCACCGAAAATCACTAACGGTCACTAGGTTTACTAAATTGGTCCGACCGAGTCTGTTGAATCGGTCCCACCGAGTTTGGTAAACTGTGTGTAACGGTTAGATTTTGTGTGGAGGCTATATATACCCCTCCACCTCCTCTTCATTCATGGAGAGAGCCATCAGAACAAACCTACACTTCCAACTTACCATTTCTGAGAGAGAACCACCTACTCATGTGTTGAGGCCAAGATATTCCATTCCTACCATATGAATCTTGATCTCTAGTCTTCCCCAAGTAGCTTTCCACTCAAATCTTCTTTCCACCAGATCCAAAACCTATGAGAGAGAGTTGAGTGTTGGGGAGACTATCATTTGAAGCACAAGAGCAAGGAGTTCATCATCAACGCACCATTTGTTACTTCTTGGAGACTGGTGTCTCCTAGATTGGCTAGGTGTCACTTGGGAGCCTTTGACAAGATAGTGGAGTTGAACCAAGGAGTTTGTAAGGGCAAGGAGATCGCCTACTTCGTGAAGATCTACCGTTAGTGAGGCAAGTCCTTCGTGGGCGACGGCCATGGTGGGATAGACAAGGTTGCTTCTTCGTGGACCCTTCGTGGCTGGAGCCCTCTGTGGACTCGTGCAATCGTTACCCTTCGTGGGTTGAAGTCTCCGTCAACGTGGATGTACGATAGCACCACCTATCGGAACCACGCCAAAAACATCCGTGTCTCCAATTGTGTTTGAATCCTCCAAACCCTTCCCTTTACTTTCTTGCAAGTTGCATGCTTTAATTTCCGCAGCCTATATACTCTTTGCATGCTTGCTTGAATAGTGTGATGATTGCTTGACTTGTCCTAAAGTAGCTAAAATCTGCCAAACTCTAAAATTGGGAAAAGGTTAAGTTTTTAATTGGTCAAGTAGTCTAATCACCCCCCTCTAGACATACTTCAAGGTCCTACAAGTGGTATCAGAGCCAGGTTTCCATTTGCTTTGATTTCCATAGCTTTTGGTGGTCATAGCCTTGGTTTCACAACCTAGGAGAGTATGGCGTCTAGCGAGGGAAATTATCACCGTAGAGGTCCTTACTTTGATGGTACTAATTTTTCTAGTTGGAAGCATAAGATGAAAATGCATATTCTTGGACATAACCCCGCCGTTTGGGCAATTATTTGTATTGGCTTGCAAGGTGAATTTTTCGATGGGAGAGAACCGAACCGTGAAGCTAATGCGGAAGAATTGAAGATGCTGCAATACAACGCTCAAGCTTGTGATATCATCTTCAACGGATTGTGCCCCGAAGAATTCAACAAAATCAGCCATCTTGAGAATGCAAAGGAAATTTGGGATACTTTGATTGTTATGCATGAAGGTACTGAATCCGTCAAGGAATCCAAGTTGGATGTGCTCCAAAGTCAGCTTGACAAGTTCAAAATGAAGGATGGTGAAGGTGTCGCTGAAATGTACTCTAGGCTTGCACTTATCACAAATAAGATTGCCGGCTTAGGGAGTGAAGAGATGACCGACAAATTCATCATCAAGAAGATCCTAAGAGCATTGGATGGAAAGTATGATACTGTGTGCACATTGATTCAAATGATGCCAAACTACAAAGATCTCAAGCCAACGGAATTCATTGGAAGAATTGTTGCTCATGCGATGTCACTCAAGGATAAGGAGGATCTTCACAACAAGTCAAGTGGTGCTTACAAAGCCTCAAGTGAAGCCCCCACATCATCAAGTGAGAAACAAACCTTCAATGAAGAATTGAGCTTAATGGTAAAGAACTTCAACAAATTCTACAAGAGTAGAAGCAAAGAAAGAAGCTCCAAGTCAAGGTCTTACAATGACAAAAGATCTTCTAGTCGAGAGTGCAATTGCTACAATTGTGGGAGACCCGGACACTATTCCAATGAGTGTACGGCACCCTACAAAAGAAGAGAAGATTCTCCAAGAAGAAGAAGCAAAAGAGAAGAATCCCCACCAAGAGAGAGGAGGAGTAGAGATGATCGTTATGAACGAAGATCCTCACGGAGAAGCAAGGATTCGGAAAGGAAGGACAACTCATCAAGGAGCTACACAAAACGAAGACATCAAGCTCATGTTGGTGAATGGGTATCCGGCTCCGACTCCGACAATCACTCTGAGAGAAGCTATCACTCCGACTCCGAATATACTCAAGATGAAGGTGTTGCCGGTCTAGCACTTGTGTCAACCAACTCCTACGACATATTTGATTCACCAAATGAAGGAATTGGAAGATGCTTCATGGACAAAGGTCCAAAGGTAACACATCCTGAGTATGTTGATTTCAATAGTGATGAAGATGACTTGCTTGTGGATGATGATTTACTTGTTGACAACTCTAGTGATGAATACTATGATGAAACATCAATTAATCATGCTAATCAAGATAAAACGAATGACAATGATAAGGAGAAGATTGAGCTTCTAACTAAAGAACTAAACACTCTTAAGTTGGCTCATGAAACTATCTTCAAAGATCATCGAGAACTTTTAAGGGCTCATGAGAAGTTACGCTTTGAAAAGCTCAATCTTGAGCAACAGCATGAGTTCTTAAAAGCAATCAATGATGATCTCCGCAAGAAAACCTCTTCTTACATTGCCAAGCGTTTACTCTTATCTACTTACATGCCTCAAGTCAAGTCTAGTAACAAGTACAAGAAAGATACTTCCTCTAGTTGTAACAATAATAATGTCAAATCTAATATTGTTGCTTCTAGTAGTTCTCTTGATTCCACTAATGATTCTCTTAGCCATGTTACACTTGAGCAAGAAAATAGCTTATTGAAGGGAATTATAGAGAAAGGTGTTTACAAAAGCCTTGCCGGGAGTAAGCAATTCGAGGAAATTTTACGCAAGCAAGGAAGGCACCGGAAGAATCAAGGTGTTGGTTTTGAACGAAAGTTCAATGCCAGTGGAGTTGAGTGGGAAGAAGATCAATACCCCAAGACGAAGTTTGTTCCTCAACAAGAGAAGTATGATCCTACTTCCTTCAAGGGAACACAAGCTCAAGATGATCTTCCACCACAAGATCACAAGAACAAAGGCAAGGACAAGCTTCAAGAAGAGATTGATGCATTTGAAGAAGCACCTAAAGCCTCGTTCAAGTGGGTTCCCAAGACTACGTCAAGTTCTACTTCATCAAGTACAACTACAACTCCAAGGATTCCCATCAAGATGATGTGGATCCCGAAGAAGAAGAACTAGAGAGTTCTTGAGGGTGACTCTGCCAACATTCTTCACTCATATCATTTTGGTAAGAACAAGTGCAATCAACTTCCACATCTTGCACTAGTTCAAGGAGTCACAAACCCTCATGTTGGTAAGGCAAGGGACAAGGTAACCAAATGATTTCATGGACATCATCTTGTGTGTGCATCACTCTATGTCTATATATATTCTTGTTTGTTCCTTGTGGGACTAACCCGTGTAGGTAAGTTGAAAGTGCAACTCACTCCAAAGGATTGCTCCAAATGATCTACATCAACATTGAGCATCCACATCTTCAACACCTACATGAAATCATCATCGTCAAAACCCAAGGTTAGTTCATCCCTCTAAGGGGGGATCTCACATCTAGGGGGAGCTTAACTCTAAGAATTGAGTCAAAGCAACTCTAATGGTGTGAACACATCAATGCATTATGTAAAAGTGGTAACCCCACTTGAGCTTAAACGATGAGTATGACCTATGATCAAATGTTCTCATTTGACTCCTAAGTCAATATACTCATATATAGATGACCTAGTCATCTCCAATTGTTTGATAGATGCTAGAATTGGTTGTGCATGCTTTGCCACATATTTCATTTGCCATTTTATTGTGTGAGCATGTTGGTGCATATTTTACTCACTCAAGGACATCCACTTGTTGTTTTGATTGATTGGGTTCTTTCTTTTTGCCAAGTGGATGGACAAGAATGCCTAAGAACCTTCTTTAGCTATCTATGCTTTTCTCGTCTCAAACTCTATTCATGCTACATCACAAAATTTGATCAAGTCAGATTTGAACCACTTTGTGTGAGGAGCACTCGGAGTCCCCGATTCATCATAGACTTAAACTTCCAAAACCTCTTTGTGATTCTCGGTCTGACCGATTCCTCCATTTCGGTCCTACCGAGATCATTAAGTTGATCAAAGTTTTCAATCTCGGTGCAACCTATTTGAACTTTTCGGTCACACCGATTTACAGTAACTGTACACAGTTATGCATCTCGGTGCCACCGAATTGTTCCACTCGGTCACACCGATAGGGTCGGGCCATATATAGTCACAGGCAAAATTTTGGAAATTTCTCCGAACCCCTTCGCCCGCGCAATAGCTCGCTCTGCCTTCGAAGGTCTCCGGATCGTCTCCTCGTCGCCAGCCGCCTCCAGTAGCTGGTCTCCACCGCCGTCAATGGATTTTGCCCCCACTGTTGTCGCCGTAGCGAGTTCACCGCCAAGCTAGGGTATGGACTCGATCATTGTGATATCCACATCTGATTCCTAGCACATTGTATTCTTATTGATTCTTGCCACGATTGAATCAATCCTATCTACTCAATATAGTCCGTAGATTAGATGGGATTCAAAATTTTAGGGTTAGATTTCCGTCGAAACCATATCAGACCCACCGAGTTGAAAAACTCGGTCTCACCGATTTGGCTTATGCCATTGCACTAGTGACACTCGGTCTGACCGAGAATTACTAATCGGTGCGACCGATTTTAGGATTCTGTGAAACCCCAGCAGTCTTGGTGCCACCGAACTGTGACTCGGTCCAACCGAGATCATCATTTTAGGTTCCAAAACTGCTTCGGTATCACCGAGTTTGAAAATTGGTTGATCCGAAATGCTTTCTGTGGAAAACTAAAACTGAATTTTTGAATCATTCTTTTGCAACAATCTCTGCATTTTGTGATGCTCATCCATTCTATCTCATCTATAACTCTTCACAGGGTCAGCAGTCAGCTTTTGCAGCATGTCAGACCAGAATGACAGCTAGAACAGGTCAGAAGAGCAGATGGACTTGAGTGAGGGCACTGGTCCCTCAAGTACAGATGAAGGGAGCAGAAGCACTCCAAGCAATTTGCCTAAGGCTGCTACCAGGCAAAGGAGGAAGAGAACTTCAGACTCAGAGGATGAGGACTACAAAGCTGAAGAAGATGAGGCTACTTCCAAGAAAGTAGTGCTCAAGAAGGAATATGGCTCGGCAAAGAATACAAAGCCAGGCCTCAACAAGAAAGTTCCTGCTAAGAGGACACCAATGCCCAAAGCCAGAAGGTCCACTCAAGTGCCAGAACAGACTGGACCCAAAGAGGCACCTGAAAAGAAACTCACTTCTTCCAAACCCAAGAAAGTTCCCACTGGAGAGACTATGAAGTTCACCATAGAATCAGAGGATGAAGGTGCTCAGGATAAGAAAAAGAAGAGAGTAAGAACCACAACTGCCCAGGTTCTTGGAAAGCCCTCAATGAGAAGAGACTCTGAAGAGGAAGAAGAGGTTGCTGCACCAGCACCAAAGGCACCCAAGCTTATGGGTGATGCTATAAGGTCAGGGGCTGCAACATCTAAGCCCAAGGAAGCACCCAAAGTTGCCTCCAAGGCCAAGCAAGTACCAAAGAGAAATACTAGGAGTATTCCAGCTACTGAGAAGAACAAGGCCCCGGTGCCAAATGTTGCTGAATAAGAAGATGAAGAAGGACAGGTCCTAAGTAAGCTCAAGCCCAAGATACCAGACCACAATGATGCCCATCATATGGCTGAGGACATGAGGATCAGGAAGGACTCAGGGTTGAGGCTATGGAGGATGGAAGATCCATATGCCTCAAGGAGAAGAACTGTTGTTGATTACAGGTTCCATACAAAGGAACTGCAGGGACTTCTATGAGACAATTCTGTTGGATAAGAAGCCCATAGTTTGTGACATGAGGTGGGTCGACTGGACCTACATCAAGGACAATGAAGAGCACTATCCTGGAGTGCAAGAAAGCTTTGTTGCTTGTGGAGTTGCTGATTTTGTTGGGCAAAAGCTCACTCACTGGAATGATGAACTTATCATGCAATTCTACTCCACAGCACATTTTTATCGAGATGGAAGAATTGTTTGGATGTCTGAAGGTACAAGGTACCAATCCACTGTTGAAGAATGGGCAAGTCTGATAAATGCCCCAAAGGAAAATGAGGATGACCTGGATATCTATGCAAAGAAGAAGATGGATCACAATTCCATGGCTCACATGTACAAGGAGATCCTAGACAAGGCAGTTGAGACACATAAGTTTGGAACAATTCACTTTCTGTTGTCAGGGCTGCCAACAATCAATTGGATTCTGAGGCACACTCTGTTGCCTAAGTCTGGTGACCACAACATGATTAGAGGACATGCCATCAACATGTTGCATGTGTTTGATGTGCCACAAAAGTTTAAAGTCATGAGCCTTATGATTGAAACCATTAAGAGGACTGCAGCAGATCAGAAGAGGAGCTGTGGATATGCCCCTCAGATTCAAGAGTTGATAAACTCAAAGATGGGCACAGGAAAATATCAATTGGATATGGAACATTTTCCACTTTATCCAGACTTTGAGGACAATGAGGTTGTCATGAATGAGAATGATCCAACATCAGTTCAAGCTCAAGAGAAGAAGGAGCAGGCAAAGAAGGAGAAGGCTGCCAAGATGCCAACTCAAGAGGAGGCATCTGAATATTTCTTGAAGAACAAACAGGAGCAGCTTGGTTACTTAATAGCATCAACACTGAGGATTGAGAAAGGATTGGCCACCCTCACTCAGAATCAGGAGAGCTTGGAGAGAATCATGGAACTCAAATTCCATGACCTTGATGTCAAAGTAACTGAGATTCAATCAGTTGTGGAGCAGCTGCAGGATGACATGCAGGAGAGGCAGGGCAAGACTACAACAAATGTGTTTGCCAGAGTGCCTAGAGCCCAGAGGTCAGTTGCAGTGCCTGTGACAGACACCAGAGCAACAACATCTGCACTAGCTACAGCCCATTCAGCTCTAGTGCACCCAGCTCCAGCATCAACTCTAGCACCCTCTACTTTAACTGAAGCCTTCGTCCTTGGAGTTATCCGGACACCACCACCTGAAGATCAAGCCTGAGAGTCGATCTAGCACTATGCATTTTCTATGAACTTTTTGGTAACTTGTTGCCAAAGGGGGAGAAAAATGTATAGATCATAGGCTTCAAGAGAGAGTGTGTTGCTTTTGTTCTCTCTTGCTTTATTTGGAGGTTAAACTTGTTTGCTTTTGATTGCCTGAGATACTATGCTTGTGAGACATTGATGATCATGTGTTTGATCATAAGCTACACTTATGCATGTTTGATGATATTATCTTATCTATCCTATGTGATCATTCACTATGCTTGGTGATGAGTGCATGTATTCAATGTTTATTATTTTGAGCGCTCCAGCAAGATGTATGTGACATGGAAGAGTAACCCATGAGCCTAATTCATTGTGCATTTGCAGTCCAAAGCAAATCTTAAACTATGCACAAATTTAGGGGGAGCTCTTGCTTATCACATACTTCTCAAAGCGACGATGTTATTCAATCTTATTATCATTTGTCGAAGCTTTGACCTATATGTTGTCATCAATTACCAAAAGGGGGAGATTGAAAGTGCAACTATTCCTAGGTGGTTTTGGTAATTCATAACAACATATAGCTCATTGAGCTAATGCTATTCCAAGACTATTATTTCAGGAAAGCTCAATGATTGGCATGGCATGGATGATGAAAGTGGATCCCTCAAAATACTAAGGACAAACGATTGGCTCAAGCTCAAAAGCTCAAGACTCTTCATTTTACATTTTAGTGATCCAAGATCACATTGAGTCTATAGGAAAAGCCAATACTATCAAGGAGGGATGAGGTGTTGCTTAATGAGCCTCTTGCTTCATGTGCTTAGTGATATGCTCCAAAACACTCAGCTACTTTCCCACATCCACAAATGACCTAAACCCAAAGCCAAAATCGGTCACACCGATTCTTCCTATCTGGCGCCACCGATTCCAAAAGTCATAGCCACTGCCACAAACCCTAAGCAAATCGGTCTTACCGATAGGGATCTCGGTCTCACCGAGATGGGATTGTAATCTCTCTGTTTCCCTTCGTAACGTTTCGGTCTAACCGAAGTGAGCGATCGGTCCCACCAAGATTGCAATGTAAACTCTCTGTTTCCTTTTTGTAACATTTCGGTCTCACCGAAAAGACCAAATCGGTCCCACCGAGTTTACCTGACCAACTCTCTGGAAAGCTTATTACCAAATCGATCTCACCGAGTTTGTGTAATCGGTCTTACCGAGATTACATTATGCCCTAACCCTAACCGATTCGGTCTCACCGAGTTGCATGTCAGTCCCACCGAAAATCACTAACGGTCACTAGGTTTACTAAATCGGTCCGACCGAGTCTGTTGAATCGGTCCCACCGAGTTTGGTAAACTGTGTGTAACGGTTAGATTTTGTGTGGAGGCTATATATACCCCTCCCCTCCTCTTCATTCGTGGAGAGAGCCATCAGAACAAACCTACACTTCCAACTTACCATTTCTGAGAGAGAACCACCTACTCATGTGTTGAGGCCAAGATATTCCATTCCTACCATATGAAGCTTGATCTCTAGCCTTCCCCAAGTTTCTTTCCACTCAAATCTTCTTTCCACCAGATCCAAAACCTATGAGAGAGTTGAGTGTTGGGGAGACCATCATTTGAAGCACAAGAGGAAGGAGTTCATCATCAACGCACCATTTGTTACTTCTTGGAGAGTGGTGTCTCCTAGATTGGCTAGGTGTCACTTGGGAGCCTCCGACAAGATTGTGGAGTTGAACCAAGGAGTTTGTAAGGGCAAGGAGATCGCCTACTTCGTGAAGATCTACCGCTAGTGAGGCAAGTCCTTCGTGGGCGACGGCCATGGTGGGATAGACAAGGTTGCTTCTTTGTGTACCCTTCGTGGGTGGAGCCCTCCGTGGACTCGCGCAATTGTTACCCTTCGTGGGTTGAAGTCTCCATCAACGTGGATGTACGATAGCACCACCTATCGGAACCACGCCAAAAACATCCGTGTCTCCAATTGCGTTTGAATCCTCCAAACCCTTCCCTTTACTTTCTTGCAAGTTGCATGCTTTAATTTCCGCTGCCTATATACTCTTTGCATGCTTGCTTGAATAGTGTGATGATTGCTTGACTTGTCCTAAAGTAGCTAAAATCTGCCAAACTCTAAAATTGGGAAAAGGTTAAGTTTTTAATTGGTCAAGTAGTCTAATCACCCCCCCCCCTCCTCTAGACATACTTCAAGGTCCTACACTCACCTTGCTAGTGCGTTCAGTTTCGACAGCAAAATTCAGTTTCGACAGTTAAGTTCAGTTTCGACAGCTAAGTTCAGTTTCGACAGTTAAATTCAGTTTTGACAGTTAAGTTCAGAGATGAGCGGCTGGTGTATTTTACATCTAGCACTTTGTGGTTATGTATTTTACGTCATGTATTGGAGATGCTATTAGAACTCCACTCAGGTTAACGTTGTCTCTCTTGTCCTGCTTCTGCCTCGGCGTCGTACAACTCACCGGAGCTACTCCAACGACGAAACCCTCCATCATAGCGGAGTAGTATCTCGGGCTCCATCTCCAGACGCCTAAGATCTTCTTCCCCTCCTCCGACAGCCAAGTCATCCTGAGCATGCTCACCGGCCAACCCAATCACGCTGAGATCGACATGGCTTCGCCAAAGAGGTTGTACACTTGTTGCATCTCTTTTTTACTCTACATGTTATATATATTGTCCACTGAGCACTCGTAGTAATGGGAAATACGATTATTTTATCCTACTATATGACAAGTAGTGAGGTACTAGGCAACTTAGCTATCCGTGATGGACTCTCTTGAACGCCATCATTATTTATCTGTATGTGTTTGAGTTGTGCATTTGTCGATGGGCCTGGGAGTTGAGCTAGTATGGAAGTGGCCTGGGTCCAAAGTAATAGAGGTAGCACAAAATCATTTTTTTAGTGTAGGATTTTCCTTGCTCAAGCCTGCCTACTAGAATCGCCAGTGCTTGAAAGGAAAAGTGAATGAAAAACATAGGAATTGGAAAGTTTCCTATGGTACTACTTTTCATGAATTTGGTGCAAAGGAATGGAGCAAAGGAAACCTGTAGGATTTGTTCCTTTAGTGTCTCCTTGAACGAAAAATCGTAGAAATTCTAATTTCCACTTGTCCTCCTTTTCATATTCCTATTCATCAAGCACAAGACTAAGAGATAGTAGCATAATAGCATTATAACCGTACATTTTTTTGTGGTTTGACTTAATCTCACCATGATTTTTTGCATCTTGTGATCTTCCAATTGTTGTGAATCAAACACCCAGGTTGGCAGAAATCCTGTGTTTTTAAACTCTTTGTTTTGCACGTGCATTCCTATCCTATTCCTGTCTATTTCCTATCCCTGCATTGTTAGAATCCTCAAATTCAAAGAAGCCCTTACTCAATTACTTCTGTTACAGATATGTGTCAAAGAAAACCTTGTGTGGTTTTCCACCCCAGCTCAGATGCTCCAACGACGGAAGGGTTCATCACAGCAGGGATCCGCTCTCCAGACTGTCTTTCGCCGCCTCAGATCTTCTTCCCCGTCGCCGGCAGCCACGACAACTACATTACCATCATCAACTAAGTTGATGACCTTGAGGACTACACGGGTCCGCAAGAGAGGTCGCACTCTTCCGTGTCTGCTTACGTTATGTGTCACTTAATATGATGACATGCTACATTATCGTCGTGTTCACCTATTATACTCCGAGTCAGGTCCAAACTAATGCTAAAACTTGAGTTTTTAAATGGTCATGGGGTACATATTGGGGTAGCAATCAATACTATCTGTCTACTATCTAGTTAATCTCAGGTGTCTACTATGAGTTTCATGTTGGGTGCAAATAAACATTAAAGGAGCCATTATCTGTATTTTTTAACTAAAGCTATTATCTGCCTACTATCATTGGTTTTGGGTCTATCCACAGTTTGCTACCATCACTCTGGATTTGTGCATGCACTCCTTACATAATCTCACTATGTTTTATTCCTATGCATGCCAGTTATTGTACACAATGGAACTGATCATGTAGAGAAAAAGAGACGAGTATTGCGTGGCAATAAAATTTCATGCAGACGCAAATGCAGCCCCCCCTCCACCCATTTCAAATCGTAATCAAGAGGAAGATAACTGTTCTGAGGGGGATTCAGAAGGAGAAGACCATTCCTATTTACCCCATGAGGTCTTTGCTCTAACTTTTCATGCTGATGTTGGTAATATCATGCATATGGTGCCTTGCATTGCTTACTGTATACATTAAAGATGTCATCTACTTAGTTTAGACATGCTTTGTGTCAATGCCATCTGTTTAGTTTCTTTATCGTATATGTGAATCATGCAATGCCATCTTGTTTAGCTAGGCATCATATATGTGAATTTTGCAATGCCACCCTGGTTAGTCAGTCGTCTTATATGTGAATTATATCATGCCATCATTTTTTATTACGTGTTAAATTTGTCAGCAATTTTAGTACATTCAATTACTCTTCCTGTGCATCAGCCATTCGGCACAGTCATGGAAAAATCTGGAGTGGAAACAAGGTCTTCAGAGCAGAAAATGCTATCTAACGAAGCGCATGTCTTGCTGGTTACCGATAGCTCCTCAGAGGAGGATTCAGAGACAGATAACCAGTCATATCCCCCCCCCCGAGGTGCATGCTCTAACTTGGCAGAGTTATGTTGCTCATATCATGTGTATGGTATCTTGCATTGCTATGTCATTTGCTTAGTTTAGACATGCTTTGTGTGAACGCCACCTGTTTAGTGTCTAATTACCATATATGTGAATTATGCAATGCCATCTTGTTGCAAGACATTATATATGTGAATTATGCAATGTTATCTTGTTGCAAGGCATTATGTATGTGAATTATGCAATGCCATGCTGTTTAGGCAAGCGTCATATATGTGAATTATATCATGCCGTCCTTTTTTTGTATTTCTCATTGCTTTTGTCGACAATGTTTGTATATTCAACTGCTCTTCCTGTGCATCAGCCATTTGAATTGGTGATGGAGAAATCTGGAGTGAAAACAAGGTCTTCAGAGCAGACAATGCTACCTGCTGAAGCAGATATCTTGCTGGTTACAGATAGCTCCTCAGAGGAGGATCCAGAGGCAGATGACCAGTCCTATTACCCCCCTGAGGTGCATGCTCAAACTTGGCAGGGTTATATTACTCATATCATGCATATGTTGTATTGCAATGCTTAGTTTTTACATCATATACACAATATTGAATGCCATCTCCTTAGTTGACACATCATATATGTGATTGCCCTCTGCTCACTTCCTTAGTATATAAATCATATATTTGAATTATGTCATGCCATCATGTTTACATAGACAGCATGTATCTGAATTATGGCATGCCAACCCATTTTCTAAAGACATAATATAGTTATATCATCTCATCATGTTTACATAGTCATCATATTTTAAATTATGTCATTCTATCCGTGAATTATATCATGCCATCATGTTTCCATCGACGGCATGTTTGTGATTTATGGCATGCCAACCACTTTAATAGACACATAGTATAGTTATATCATGTCATCCTGTTTACATAGTCATCATATTTCGAAGTATGTCGTTCTATCATGTTTAGTTAGCCATCATGCATGTGAAATTGTGTCATGATATCCTGTTTAATTAGCCATCATATATGTGAAATTATGTCCTGCTATTCTGTTTGGTTAGACAACATAAATGTGAATTATTTCATGCCCTATTTTCTTCCCTACTATCAATTGCACCTGTCTATCTTACAATGTTTATACATTCAATTACTTTTCTTGTTTATCAGCCATTTCAATTGGAGGGAGTGATGGCAGTATCTGTGGGAGTAAAAACACGGTCTTTAGAAAAGATCGTGATACCTGTCGATGCAGATAGAACCACGGTTGTACTTGCCCAAGAACCAGCCCCACCACACATAACCCACACTCATGCAGATTGTACCCCTACCCAGTTGGACAGAGAACCAGCTACACCCCTTCTAACCCCAACCCCAGCAAATAGTAACCCAGTTCCCGTTGACACAACACCGTCTCCACCATAGAGCACCCAAACATGAGCAGTTAGTAAGGCAACTGCAGTGCCCAAAGCACGAGGACCACCACTCCGAACCCCAAGTCAACATTTAATCAGAAGAAGAATTGTTCTCAGGTCAGGTTCCATAGCTATGGTTCATACTACTTTGCTCTTGCATCACTGTATTTACTCATACCAACTAATTTCAAATTTGAAGGATGTAGTTGAAACTCCAATGGCGCAACAGGTATGTTTTAAACCTGTTTCTTTAACGTGTTTGGCTGTTTGCTGTTGTAACTTGCTCTATGTTGATTTCAGTTTCAATTGAATAAACAGTTATGTTCTCATGCCATGCACATTACAAGTGTTGTTATTGCTGTATAGTTTCCCACACTTATATTCTGTCGATGCTGCTTTGTCTTAAATAGATATGATTCGAACTGTATATATCTTGATTTGGCAACATAAACTAGAATGATATAGACCATACAGTGACCATACTACATAGATATATGTTTGTTTCATGCTGTTATCATGTCCACCTTACTACTGAACTAGTTTACCAAAATGAGTTTCATATACTACATTGTAAACCTATGATGTGTTTGTTTGTTTCTCTTTTAGAACGCGGATAAAATATTGGAGAAGAGTACCTAGTTATGCAATGGTAAAGGAAGTAATGCAGATAAGGTTCAAGATAGTGAGACATCCCTGTTGGTCTCCAAGAAAGCTGATAAAAACTATATTGAAGACACTGAGACAACCCAAAGTCCTGTCTTGATGTAGTGTTCGAGTTACTGGCTACTACTGCTGGCACCAGCTCTTCGAACTCGTTGCCTGAATCAGTTCGGCTTCTTGAGTCTCAACTTCAAGTTGAAAGACATCGATCAGATGTTATGCGACAGGAAGCTGAAGGACTGAGGAAGTCCCTGCAGAATTCAGGTGCATACTTTCTGGTGCAACAGCAATTGCTGGAGGACTTAAGAGCCAAACAAGAGAAAGTTAATAAGCTTGCTAAGCATCTTGCCAGCATTATGGGTACCCAGGATATTGTTTCTTGAGCTCTTCTGAAGTGGTTTCAGTTCTGGACTTGTTTTGCTGCGGCGTTTATATGCTGCTGTGTTCCCTATATTTGCACTGGTGGCGAACTTTGATGCCCAGTGGATGTAATATGTGTAATAGCCGTGATATCCTAGCGTAAGTTGCTTGCTTATTTATTTTCTTATTGTCTTGTTTATTTCTTTGCTTGTAGCCAGTGCAGTTCTTTTTCCGCGGTTTGCTAGTGGCCACAATAACCTATTTTTTAAAACTAGGCCACAATAACCATGGCCTACATATTTACTGTAGTTACCATTTCCCTCCTATGGGCCATAGAAACAATGGGCCTTCTATATGTCGTAGAAACAATGGGCCTTATACGGGTCATAGACACAATGGGCCTTGTACAGGCCGTATCATCAATGGGCCTTGTACGGGCCGTATGATCGGTTGGCCAAACATGGGCCAATAACAGACCACATTATGGCAGTCAACGGGCTAGAGTTGGAATCGTCTGTTCATGGGCCGGCCATAACGGGCTGTCTTTAATCGGCCGTATTTGATGATGCTATGAAAACGACCCAATGTATTAACGGGCCACAAAACGGGCCGATTGTAACCTCGGGCTGAATTTAGCCCACAAGAAGAAAATGACACTAACGGGCCGTAAGTAAACGAATGCTAGAAATGAGCCCAAGAGTAAATGGGCTCTGAGAAGGCCGAAAGATAACATGGGCTGGAAACGGCCCAATGGAATAACGGGTCGTTAATGGGTATAAAGTGATACACTGTTCATTACGGGCCAGTTTCACCATGGGTCGTTAATGGGTATAAAGTGATACACTGGTCACTGCGGGCCAGTTTCACCACAGTACGTTAATGGGCCAAGAGTTACAAAGGGCCCCATATGGGCCCAAAGATGTCATGGGCCAGAAGTGAAAACGGGCTGGAATCATATTGGATGGCCCAGATGACGCTACTGGGCCTAATTCGGATAGGGCGTAACGGGCTTGGGTTTGTGGGCTGTAAATGGGCTATATGCGAACAGGCCGTTAACAGGCTTTCCATGGGTCGGTCTGCCACCTTTTGACCAAGTCAAACGGGCCGGCCTTTTCACAGGAATGGGCCTCTATTGGGTCGTGCCATGTGTCGACGTATCATAGGCGCCTTCTGTCCAATGAGTGGATGACATCTGTCCCAACGATGAGCCGACACGTGTTTCCTCCAGCCAATGATGATTTTACACATGGAAAATCCCCATTGGTCCGGGCTGTTAACGGGTTATCGGATCCAAAACCTGACCCGATAGCTTAACGGCATTCCGTTATGGTGGATGCCACGTGTCGGTCACCCTTGACGAAAGCACTTCTGTGACACGCGATTTATCATCATGGAAGTGAACACTTCTGTGACAATAATTTTGGTAATGTCATGGAACACTTCTACGAGAGCATAGGTATGACTATCTTGATTCTATCATAAAATCGTCATGGATGAACATGCATAACAAAAAACGCGACCTACTGTGACAAACACGTATCATCACGGAAGTGTATTTTTTTGTAGTGCATACTAGTTTCCGGTCTACTGTTTTGGATTTTTTTTACTTTTCGATCTATAAACCAAAAATACCAAAAATATTTACTTTACCGTTTATCTATCTCTATCAGATCTCACTTTTGCAAGTAACCGTGAAGGGATGACAACCCCATTATCGTGTTGGGTGCAAGTTATTGATTGTTTGTGCAGGTATTCGGTGACTTGTGCATTTTCTCCTACTGGATTGATACTTTGGTTCTCAAGCTGAGGGAAATACTTACTCTACTTTGCTGCATCACCCTTTACTCTTCAAGGGAAAAACCAATGCAAGCTCAAGAGGTAGCAGAAGGACACAAGGGGCATGCCCACTCTCAACAAGCCAAAAGAGTTCATGCCTCCATCCTATGTACTTCGTAAAACTAAGGATGGATAAGTTTATGCAAAATTTGTTGGTCCTCAAAATGCATTCTATTTTTATGCTATTTGGGTCCCTAAGACCCATTTGACTAACTGGAGAGGTCCCATTTCAAAATGGGTGCCTCTAACCAAGTCATAATTGTGTGTAGGTGGCTTTCTTTGGTGGAGTCAAATGGGTGATCGATTGTGGATGTACCAATCATATGACCAGAGATAGCAAATTGCTTTACGATTTCATGGAAGTTATTCAACCATTTATGAGCATTATGTTTGATGGAGGATCAAAAGGACAGGTACTCGGGTTGGGCAAGGTGGCTATCACAAATGACATGTCTCTTGCAAATGTCATGCTTGTCCAATCCCTTAAATACCATTTGCTTTCTCTTCGTCAATTGGCTTCTTTTGGCTATGATACACTATTTGGACTAACTGATGTGAAAGTCTTTAAGAGAGATACTCTTGAAGTGGCCTTTGTTGGAGAGTTCACTACAAAAAAAATACACTTCCGTGATGATACTTGTTTGTCACAGTAGGTCACGTTTTTTGTCATGGATGTACATCCATAACAATTTTATGACAGAATCAAGATAGTCATACATGTGCTGTCGTAGGAGTGTTCCATGACATTACCAAAATTATCATCACGGAAGTGTCCACTTCCATGATGATAAATCGCGTCACAGAAGTGCTTTCGTCAAGGGTGACCGACATGTGGCATCCACCGTAACGGAATGCCGTTAAGCTATCGGATCAGGTTTTGGATCCGATTACCCGTTAACAGCCCCGACCAATGGGAAATTTCCACGTGTAAAATTCTTATTGGCCGGACGAAACATGTGTCAGCTCATCAGTGGGTCAGATAGGTGCCTATGATATGTCGACACGTGCCACGGCCCACCACTGGCCCATTTAGCTTACAAAGCCGGCCCGTTTGACTTGGTCAAAAGTTAACGGGTTGGCCCATGAAAAGCCTGTTAACGGTCTCTTCGCAAATAGCCCATCTTATGGCCCGTTAACTCACGGCCCGTTAGGCCCTAAAGGAAATCGGCCCAACAACGTCATGTGGGCCATCAAATATAACATCAGCCCATTTCACTTTCGGCCCATGTATGGCCCACGACGTCTTTCGGCCCATATGAGGCCTTCGTATCTTTCGGCCCTTTATAGGCCCACGGTGACTCTAGCCCATAATGAACAGTAATTTCTTTGTACCCGTTAACGGCCCGTGATTTACATGGGCCGTTTCCAGCCCATGTTAGCTTTCGGCCTATTAACGGCACATACATTCTTGGGCTCCTTTTCGGCCCTCGATTACTTCTGGCCCGTCACTGGCTTGTTCCCCTAATGGGCCAAATTCGGCCCATGGCAAGAGTCGGCCCGTTACTGGCCCGTTCCCCTAATGGGCCAAATTCGGCCCATGGCAAGAGTCGGCCCGTTACTGGCCTATTACCCTAATGGGCCAAATTCGGCCCATGGCAAGAGTCGGCCCGTTTCTGGCCTATTAACCCGTTGCGCCGTTTCCAGCCCGTCCTATATTCTGGCCCATTAACGACCCATTATGCATGTGATAGAATTAAGCCTTTGCTGTCCTACGGCCTGTTAACAGCCCGTTACCGTGCTGGGCCAATACCAATTACGCCCGATTACGGCCCACGTCGACCCATTTATCTGACGGCCCGAGGCCCACCGATTACAGGCCCATTTATCGACGGCCCGTAGGAGACCCATGGATCCTACGGCCCGTATATGGCCCATGGTAGTTGAGGCCACTAGCAAACTAGGGAAAAAGAAGACTAGGAAATAAATAAGGCCGAAACTAACGCTAGGCTATTAAGGCGATTGCACAGATTACATCCACTCGGCATCAATGATCGCCACCAGTGCAAACATAGGGAACACCCTACACTATACAAATATGGCTTGCTGTTTTCTTCAGTCGGTGGCTGCATGTTAAGAATAAATTTTGTATCGCACCAAAACAAATTACAACTATATAACAAAAGGAAGGTTGGCATAAAACTTAATAGTCTAGCAGATAAATGCACCACCAGAAGTTTAGAAGCTCAGTTCATTTGACCTGACTGTTACGTTTTCATGTTGTATTGTCCGATGGAGCACCATAACCCTCGCATTCATTTCCCCTAGGCTCCCGAACAACATAGCAAATGTCTGATAGTCTGGTTTCAAAACCATGCATATCTTGACGACATTGAGCAAGGGTCTCTGTTAGGGAATGGACTTGTGTCTGGAGCGCAGATACAACATTGCTTTGAGCTTGCATATCTTGATCATGAGGCAGTTTGGACGATATTGCCTTAACAACCAACCTAGTATTACGCAGGAACGTGCTTTTGGCACTGTTAGTGGACAGGTACTGACCCACTGCAGCAAGAGCTGACATTGCGGTTATAGTTGCCTCGCCACCTTCAGAAGGTGGCGGTTTCACCATTTTTTCCATAGCTCGCTAAAAAGTTGAGGTTTTCCATTAGTAGTACCAGAACAGAAGATATTAAGGAGGCAGCAAAACCAAACAAAATAGCTTTGGTCTATATACAGAACTTATTCTGGTGAACCCATGTAAAATATTAGTTGTATTTTATTGCAAACTACATAATAAAACCAGGTTCCAAACATATGACCATGTACCATCGCTAATGTATTGTCTATTTCTTCACATTGTATTGAGGGCTAAGGATAAAGAGACGAAGTTTATAATACGGTAAGCATAGTATGACATCATTCATATCACAAAACAACCGAGAACAGACAAACATGCAATTGTAACGTTGTGTGGGCAAGTCCAGCTGTAGGACCTTGAAGTATGTCTAGAGGGGGGGTGATTAGACTACTTGACCAATTAAAAACTTAACCTTTTCCCAATTTTAGAGTTTGGCAGATTTTAGCTACTTTAGGACAAGTCAAGCAATCATCACACTATTCAAGCAAGCATGCAAAGAGTATATAGGCAGCGGAAAATAAAGCATGCAACTTGCAAGAAAGTAAAGGGAAGGGTTTGGAGGATTCAAACGCAATTGGAGACACGGATGTTTTTGGCGTGGTTCCGATAGGTGGTGCTATCGTACATCCACGTTGATGGAGACTTCAACCCGCGAAGGGTAACGGTTGCGCGAGTCCACGGAGGGCTCCACCCATGAAGGGTCCACGAAGAAGCAACCTTGTCTATTCCACCATGGCCGTCGCCCGCGAAGGACTTGCCTCACTAGCGGTAGATCTTCACGAAGTAGGTGATCTCCTTGCCCTTCCAAACTCCTTGGTTCAACTCCACAATCTTGTCGGAGGCTCCCAAGTGACACCTAGCCAATCTAGGAGACACCACTCTCCAAGAAGTAACAAATGGTGTGTTGATGATGAACTCCTTGCTCTTGTGCTTCAAATGATAGTCTCCCCAACACTCAACTCTCTCTCATAGGTTTTGGATCTGGTGGAAAGAAGATTTGAGTGGAAAGCAACTTGGGGAAGGCTAGAGATCAAGATTCATATGGTAGGAATGCAATATCTTGGCCTCAACACATGAGTAGGTGGTTCTCTCTCAGAAATGGTAAGTTGGAAGTGTAGGTTCGTTCTGATGGCTCTCTCCACGAATGAAGAGGGGGTGGAGGGGTATTTATAGCCTCCACACAAAATCTAACCGTTACACACAATTTACCAAACTCGGTGGGACCGAATCATTAAACTCTGTCAGACCGATTTAGTAAACCTAGTGACCGTTAGTGATTTTCGGTGGGACTGACATGCATCTCGGTGAGACCGATTCGGTTAGGGTTAGGGCATAACGTAATCCCGGTAGGACCGATTACACAAACTCGGTAAGACCAATTTGGTAATAAGCTTTCCAGAGAGTTGGTCAGGTAAACTCGGTGGGACCGATTTGCTCTTTTCGGTGAGACCGAAATGTTACAAAAAGGAAACAAAGAGTTTACATTGCAATCTCGGTGGGACCGATCACTCACTTCGGTTAGACTGAAACGTTACGAAGGGAAACAGAGAGATTACAATCCCATCTCGGTGAGACCAAGATCCCTATCAGTAAGACCGATTTGCTTAGGGTTTGTGGCAGTGGCTATGACTTTTGGAATCGGTGGCGCCAGATAGGAAGATTCGGTGTGACCGATTTTGGCTTTGGGTTTAGGTCATTTGTGGATGTGGGAAACTAGTTGAGGGTTTTGGAGCATATCACTAAGCACATGAAGCAAGAGGCTCATTAAGCAGCACCTCATCCCTCCTTCATAGTATTGGCTTTTCCTATAGACTCAATGTGATCTTGGATCACTGAAATATAAAATGAAGAGTATTGAGCTTTTGAGCTTGAGCCAATCCTTTGTCCTTAGTATTTTGAGGGATCCACTTTCATCATCCATGCCATGCCATTCATTGAGCTTTCCTGAAATAATAGTCTTGGAATAGCATTAGCTCAATGAGCTATATGTTGTTATGAATTACCAAAACCACCTAGGGATAGTTGCACTTTCAATCTCCCCCTTTTTGGTAATTGATGACAACATATAGATCAAAGCTTCGACAAATGATAATAAGATTGAATAACATCGTCGCTTTGAGAAGTATGTGATAAGCAAGAGCTCCCCCTAAATTTACGCATAGTTTAAGATTTGCTTTGGACTGCAAATGCACAATGAATTAGGCTCATGGATTACTCTTCCATGTCACATACATCTTGGTGGAGCGCTCAAAATAATAAACAATGAATACATGCACTCATCACCAAGCAAAGTGAATGATCACGTAAGATAGATAGGATAATATCATCAAACATGCATAAGTGTAGCTTATGATCAAACACATGATTATCAATGTCTCACAAGCATAGTATCTCAACCAATCAAAGCAAACAAAGTTTTAAAACCACCAAATAAAGCAAGAGAGAACAAAAGCAACACTCTCTCTCTCTCGAAGCCTATGATCTATACATTTTTCTCCCCCTTTGGCAACAAGTTACCAAAAAGTTCATAGAAAATGCATAGTGCTAGATGGACTCTCAGGCTTGATCTTCTAGTGGTGGTGTCCTGATGACTCCAAGGACGAAGGCTTTAGTTGAAGTAGAGGGTGCTGGAGTGGATGCTGGCACTGGAACTGTAGGTGTTGTGGCTGGTGCAGATGTTGTTGCTCTAATGTCTGTCACAGGCACTGTAACTGACCGCTGGGCTCTGGGCACTCTGGCAAACACATTAGTTGTTGTCTTGCCCTACTTCTCCTGCATGTCCTCCTGCAGCTGCTCCACAACTGACTGAATCTCAATTACTTTGACATCAAGGTCATGGAATTTGAGTTCCATGATTCTCTCAAGGCTCTCCTGATTCTGAGTGAGGGTGGCCAGTCCCTTCTCAATCCTCAGTGTAGATGCTATCAAGTAACCAAGCTGCTCTTGTTTGGTCTTCAAGAAATATTCAGATGCCTCCTCTTGAGTTGGCACCCTGGCAGCCTTCTCCTTCTTTGCCTTCTCCTTCTTCTCCTGAGCTTGAACTGATGTTGGATCATTCTCATTCATGACAACCTCATTGTCCTCAAAGTCTGGATAAAGTGGAAAGTGTTCCTTATCCAACTGATATTTCCCTGTGCCCATCTTTGAGTTGATCAATTCCTGAATCTGAGGTGCATATCCATAGCTCCTCTTCTGATCTGCTACAGTCCTCTTAATTGTTTCAATCATCAGGCTCATGACTTTGAATTTCTGTGGCACATCAAACACATGCAACATGTTGATGGCATGCCCTCTGATCATGTTATGGTCACCAGACTTGGGCAACAAAGTATGCCTCAGAATCCAATTTATGGTTGGCAACCCTGACAGTAGAAAGTGAACTGATCCAAATTTGTGAGTCTCAACTGCCTTGTCTGGGATCTCCTTGTACATGTGAGCCATTGAATTGTGATCCATCTTCTTCTTTGCATAGATATCCAGATCATCATCATTTTCCTTAGGGGCATTTATCAGACTTGCCCATTCTTCAATAGTTGACTGGTACCTTGTACCTTCAGACATCCAAACAATTCTTCCATCTGGGTAAAAGTGTGCTGTGGAGTAGAACTGCATGATAAGCTCATCATTCCAGTGAGTGAGCTTTTGTCCAACAAAATCAGCAACTCCACAAGCAACAAAGCTCTCTTGCACTCCTGGATAGTGCTCTTCATTGTCCTTGATGTAGGTCCAGTCGACCCACCTCATGTCACAAAATATGGGCTTCTTATCCAATAGAACTGTCTCATAGAAGTCCTATTGTTCCTTTGTACGGAACCTGTAGTCAACAGTAGTTTTTCTCCTTGAAGCATATGGATCTTCCATCCTCCACAGTCTCAGCCCTGAATCCTTCCTGATCCTCATGTCCTCAGCCACAGGATGCGCATCATTGTGGTCTGGTATCTTGGGCTTGAGCTTTCTTAGGACTTGACCTTCTTCATCTTCTTCTTCAGCAACATTAGGCACTGGGGCCTTGTTCTTCTCAGCAGCTGGAGTACTTCTAGTATTCCTCTTTGGAACTTGCTTGGCCTTGGAGGCAGCTTTGGGTGCTTCTTTGGGCTTAGATGTTGCAGCCCCTGATCTGATTGCATCACCCATAAGCTTAGGTGCCTTAGGTGCTGGTGCAGCAACCTCTTCCTCTTCTTCAGAATCTCTTCTCATCGAGGGCTTTCCAAGGACCTTGGCAGTTGTGGTCCTTTCTCTCTTCTTCTTCTTGTCCTGAGCACCTTCATCCTCTGATTCAATTGTGAAATTCATAGTCTCTCCAGTGGGGACTTTCTGTGGTTTGGAAGAAGTGACTTTCTTCTCAGGTACCTCTTTGGGTTCTATCTGGGCTGGCACTTGAGTGGACTTTCTGGCTTTAGGCATTGGTGTCCTCTTGGCAGGAACTTTCTTCTTCAGTCTAGGCTTAGTGTTGTGTGCAGAGACATATTCCTTCTTGAGCACCACTTTCTTGGAAGTAGCCTCATCTTCCTCAGCTTTCTAATCTTCATCCTCTGAGTCTGATGTTCTTTTCCTTCTCTGCCTGGTAGCAGCCTTGGGCAGGTTGCTAGGAGTGCTTCTGCTCCCTTCATTTGTAGTTGAGGGACTAGTGCCCTCACTCAAGTCCATCTGCTCTTCTGACCTGTTCTGGCTGTCACTCTGGTCTGACATGCTGTAAAAAGCTGACTGCTGACCCTGTGAAGAGTTATAGATGAGATAGAATAGATGAGCATCACAAAATGCAGAGATTTTTGAAAAAGAATTATTCAAAAATTCAGTTTTA
Organism: Triticum dicoccoides; assembly: GCF_002162155.2. Lineage (NCBI taxonomy): Eukaryota > Viridiplantae > Streptophyta > Magnoliopsida > Poales > Poaceae > Triticum > Triticum dicoccoides. The sequence goes on from NC_041383.1 coordinate 196,911,823, forward strand.
GTTTTCCACAGAAAGCATTTCGGATCAACCGATTTTCAAACTCGGTGATACCGAAGCAGTTTTGGAACCTAAACTGATGATCTCGGTTGGACCGAGTCACAGTTTGGTGGCACCGAGACTGCTAGGGTTTCACAGAATCCTCAAATCGGTCGCACCGATTAGTAATTCTCGGTCAGACCGAGAGTCACTAGTGCAATGGCATAAGCCAAATCGGTGAGATCGAGTTTTTCAACTCGGTGGGTCCGAGATGGTTTCGGCGGAAACCTAACCCTAAAATTTTGAATCTAATCTACTCTATGGATTACTTTGGCTAGATAAGAGTGTTTCAATCGTGGCAAGAATCCTTAAGAGTACAATGTGCTAGGAATCAGACGTGGATAGCACAAAGATTGAGTACATACCCTAACTTGGCGGTGGACTCGCTACGGCAGCAACGGCGGGGGCGAAATCCGTTGACGGCAGCGAAGACCAGCTACTGGAGGCTGCTGGCGACGAGGAGACGATCCGAAGACCTTCGATGGCAGAGCGAGCTATTGCGCGGGCGAAGGGTTTCGGAGAAATTTCCAAAATTTTGCCCGTGACTATATATAGCCCGACCCTGTCGGTGTGACCGAGTGGAACAACTCGGTGGCACCGAGATGCATAACTGTGTACAGTTACAGCAAATCGGTGTGACCGAAAAGTTCAAATCGGTTGCACCAAGATTGAAAACTCAGATCAACTTGATGATCTCGGTAACACCGAAATGGAGGAATCGGTCTGACCGAGAGTCACAAAGAGGTTTTGGAAGTTTAAGTCTATGACGAATCGGGGACTCCGAGTGCTCCTCACACAGAGTAGTTCGAATCTGACTTGATCAAATTTTTTGATGTAGCATGAATAGAGTTTGAGATGAGGAAAGCATAGATAGCTAAAGAAGATTCTTAGGCATTCTTGTCCATCCACTTGGCAAAAAGAAAACCAAACAATCAAAACAACAAGGGGATGTTCTTGAATGAGTAAAACATGCACCAACATGCTCACACAATAAAATGGCAAATGAAATATGTGGCAAAGCATGCACAACCAATTCTAGCATCTATCAAACAATTGGCGATGACTAGGTCATCTATATATGAGCATATTGACTTAGGAGTCAAATGAGAACATTTGATCATAGGTCATACTCATCGTTTAAGCTCAAGTGGGGTTACCACTTTTACATAATGCATTAATGTGTTCACACCATTAGAGTTGCTTTGACTCAATTCTTAGAGTTAAGCTCCCCTTAGATGTGAGATCCCCCCTTAGAGGGATGAACTAACCTTGGGTTTTGTCGATGATGACTTCATGAAGGTGTTGAAGATGTAGATGCTCAATGTTGATGTAGATCATTTGGAGCAATCCTTTGGAGTGAGTTGCACTTTCAACTTACCTACATGGGTTAGTCCCACAAGGAACAAACAAGAATATCCATAGACATAGAGTGATGCACTCACAAGATGATGTCCATGAAATCATTAGGTTACCTTGTCCCTTGCCTTACCAACATGAGGGTTTCTGACTCCTTGAACTAGTGCAAGATGTGGAAGTTGATTGCACTTGTTCTTGCCAAAATGATATGAGTGAAGAATGTTGGCGGAGTCACCCTCAAGAACTCTCTAGTTCTTCTTCTTCGGGATCCACATCATCTTGATGGGAATACTTGGATTTGTAGTTGTACTTGATGATGTAGAACTTGACGTAGTCTTGGGAACCCACTTGAACGAGGCTTTAGGTGCTTCTTCAAATGCATCAATATCTTCTTGAAGCTTGTCCTTGCCTTTGTTCTTGTGGTCTTGTGGTGGAAGATCATCTTGAGCTTGTGTTTCCTTGAAGAAAGTAGGGTCATACTTCTCTTGTTGAGGAACAAACTTCGTCTTGGGGTATTGATCTTCTTCCCACTCAACTCCATTGGCATTGAACTTTCGTTCAAAACCAACACCTTGATTCTTCCGGTGCCTTCCTTGCTTGCGTACAATTTCCTCGAATTGCTTACTCCCGGCAAGGCTCTTGTAAACACCTTTCTCTATAATTTCCTTCAATAAGCTATTTTCTTGCTCAAGTGTAACTTGGCTAAGAGAATCATTAGTGGAATCAAGAGAACTACTAGAAGCAACAATATTGGATTTGACATTATTATTGTTACTACTAGAGGAAGTATCTTTCTTGTACTTGTTACTAGACTTGACTTGAGGCATGTAAGTAGATAAGAGTAAACACTTGGCAACGTAAGAAGAACTTTTCTTACGGAGATCATCATTGATTGCTTTTAAGAACTCATGCTCTTGCTCAAGATTGAGCTTTTCAAAGCGTAACTTCTCATGAGCCCTTAAAAGTTCTCAATGATCTTCATAGATAGTTTCATGAGCTAACTTAAGAGTGTTTAGTTCCTTAGTTAGAAGCTCAATCTTCTCCTTATCATTGTCATTCATTTTATCTTGATTAGAATGATTAATTGACGTTTCATCATAGTATTCATCACTAGAGTTGTCAACAAGTAAATCATCATCCACAAGCAAGTCATCTTCATCACTATTGAAATCAACATACTCAGGGTGTGTTACCTTTGGACCTTTGGCCATGAAGCATCTTCCAACAGCTTCATTTGGTGAATCAAATATGTCGTAGGAGTTGGTTGACACAAGTGCTAGACCGGCAACACCTTCATCTTGAGTATATTCGGAGTCGGAGTGATAGCTTCTCTCAGAGTGATTGTCGGAGTCGGAGTCGGATACCCATTCACCAACATGAGCTTGATGTCTTCGTTTTGTGTAGCTCCTTAATGACTTGTCCTTCCTTTCGGAATCCTTGCTTCTCCGTGAGGGTCTTCGTTCATAACGATCATCTCTACTCCTCTCTCTTGGTGGTGATTCTTCTCTTTTGCTCCTTCTTCTTGGAGAATCTTCTCTTCTTTTGTAGGGTGCCGTACACTCATTGGAATAGTGTCCGGGTCTCCCACAATTGTAGCAATTGCGCTCTCGACTAGAAGACCTCTTGTCATTGTAAGATCTTGTCTTGGAGCTTCTTTCTTTGCTTCTACTCTTGTATAATTTGTTGAAGTTTTCACCATTAAGCTCAATTCTTCATTGAAGGTTTGTTTCTCACTTGATGATGTGGGGGCTTCACTTGAGGCTTTGTAAGCACCACTTGACTTGTTCTGAAGTTCCTCCTTATCCTTGAGTGACATCTCATGAGCAACAATTCTTCCAATGACTTCCGTTGGCTTGAGATCTTTGTAGTTTGGCATCATTTGAATCAATGTGCACACGGTATCATACTTTCCATCCAATTCTCTTAGGATCTTCTTGATGATGAATTTGTCGGTCGTCTCTTCACTCCCTAAGCCGGCAATCTCATTTGTGATACGAGCAAGCCTAGAGTACATTTCAGCGACACCTTAACCATCCTTCATTTTGAACTTGTCAAGCTGACATTGGAGCACATCCAACTTGGATTCCTTGACGGACTCGGTACCTTCATGCATATCAATCAAAGTATCCCAAATTTCCTTTGCATTCTCAAGATGGCTGATTTTGTTGAATTCTTCGGGGCACAATCCGTTGAAGATGATATCACAAGCTTGAGCGTTGTATTGCAGCATCTTCAATTCTTCCGCATTAGCTTCACGGTTCGGTTCTCTCCCATCAAAAAATTCACCTTGCAAGCCAATACAAATAATTGCCCAAACGGCGGGGTTATGTCCAAGAATATGCATTTTCATCTTATGCTTCCAACTAGCAAAATTAGTACCATCAAAGTAAGGACCTCTACGGTGATAATTTCCCTCGCTAGACGCCATACTCTCCTAGGTTGTGAAACCAAGGCTATGACCACCAAAAGCTATGGAAATCAAAGCAAATGGAGACCAAAGCTCTGATACCACTTGTAGGACCTTGAAGTATGTCTAGAGGGGGGGTGATTAGACTACTTGACCAATAAAAACTTAACCTTTCCCAATTTTAGAGTTTGGCAGATTTTAGCTACTTTAGGACAAGTCAAGCAATCATCACACTATTCAAGCAAGCATGCAAAGAATATATAGGCAGCGGAAAATAAAGCATGCAACTTACAAGAAAGTAAAGGGAAGGGTTTGGAGGATTCAAACGCAATTGGAGACATGGATGTATTTGGCGTGGTTCCGATAGGTGGTGCTATCGTACATCCACGTTGATGGAGACTTCAACCCATGAAGGGTAACGGTCCATGAAGGGTCCATGAAGAAGCAACCTTCTCTATTCCACCATGGCCGTCACCCACGAAGGACTTGCCTCACTAGCGGTAGATCTTCACGAAGTAGGCGATCTCCTTGCCCTTACAAACTCCTTGGTTCCACTCCACAATCTTGTCGGAGGCTCCCAAGTGACACCTAGCCAATCTAGGAGACACCACTCTCCAAGAAGTACCAAATGGTGCGTTGATGATTAACTCCTTGCTCTTGTGCTTCAAATGATAGTCTCCCCAACACTCAACTCTCTCTCATAGGTTTTGGATCTGGTGGAAAGAAGATTTGAGTGCAAAGCAACTTGGGGAAGGCTAGAGATCAAGATTCATATGGTAGGAATGCAATATCTTGGCCTCAACACATGAGTAGGTGGTTCTCCCTCAAAAATGGTAAGTTGGAAGTGTAGGTCCGTTCTGATGGCTCTCTCCACGAATGAAGAGGAGGTGGAGGGGTATTTATAGCATCCACATAAAATCTAACCGTTACACACAATTTTCCAAACTCGGTGGGACCGAATCGTTAAACTCGTTCAGACCGATTTAGTAAACCTAGTGACCGTTAGTGATTTTCGGTGGGACTGACATGCATCTCGGTGAGACCGATTCGGTTAGGGTTAGGTCATAACGTAATCTCGGTAGGACCGATTACACAAACTCGGTAAGACCGATTTGGTAATAAGCTTTATAGAGAGTTGGTCAGGTAAACTCGGTGGGACCGATTTGCTCTTTTCGGTGAGACCGAAATGTTACAAAAAGGAAACAGAGAGTTTACATTGCAATCTCGGTGGGACCAATCGCTCACTTCGGTTAGACCGAAACGTTACGAAGGGAAACAGAGAGATTACAATCCCATCTCGGTGAGACCGAGATCCCTATCGGTAAGACTGATTTGCTTAGGGTTTGTGGCAGTGGCTATGACTTTTGGAATCGGTGGCGCCGGATAGGAAGATTCGGTGTGACCGATTTTGGCTTTGGGTTTAAGTCATTTGTGGATGTGGGAAAGTAGTTGAGGGTTTTGGAGCATATCACTAAGCACATGAAGCAAGAGGCTCATTAAGCAACACCTCATCCCTCCTTGATAGTATTGGCTTTTCCTATAGACTCATTGTGATCTTGGATCACTAAAATATAAAATGAAGAGTCTTGAGCTTTTGAGCTGGAGGCAATTCTTTGTCCTTAGTATTTTGAGGGATCCACTTTATGCCATGCCATTCATTGAGCTTTCCTGAAATAATAGTCTTGGAATAGCATTAGCTTAATGAGCTATATGTTGTTATGAATTACCAAAACCACCTAGGGATAGTTGCACTTTCACCATCACGGAACTAGATTACGGGTCAAGATCAAAGGAACATCACTCCTCTCTTTTAAACCTTTTAAGGTGCAATGATACGCTAAGACAATTGTGTATAAAATTGAAAAGAGTACTTGACATTGGCTGCAAACCATGCAGTTCAAGGCACAAGTCAGAGTAAGTAGTAGTTAAAAGGCATGAGGATTAAGGACTTACAACAGCGGCTTTGACTGGTGTAGTCATGCCCTTCTTCTTGCTGGTGTGACAGTCCTTGAAGATTTCCACAGCATTTGGTTCAGGTACTTTTTGGTCCTTGCGGGCTTTCCTCTGCATTTTGAACAAGTCAATATAGATCTGATAATATGGTACAGCGAAAAGAGTGAAACAACAGCTAATTACAAGAGCCTCGTAGTGTGCAATATAGCTACGAGATCCTGTCGTCTGTTGGAATTTCACTTTCGTACGGTTGGCCTTGTTCTTTGAACAGTTCACCTACAAGAAGATAGATTTGTGTGGCACATGTGTAAATAGGACTTCAACATGTGATTTGATCACATATATATAATGTACCTGATACTTCGGATCAGACCAGTGTTTAACAAGGCCCCTCCAGTCTTCATCCGATATATTTTCCACTGGAGATGTTTGGGAAATTTCACTGTTAGCCTTGCCTTCAAAGTGAGTTTTCCTCAAGTTATACCGATACTGTCGCAGAGCAGACTTGAAAACATGGGTGCAAGCTTGTCTGGTTGCATCATCTTGGCTATCCAACTTGAACCTCATCTGTTGAAAATTATGGGAGTCTCATTATCACCAACCTATAAAGTATGGGACAGAGCAAGATGATATTACTAGTTTCCATACATAACCATACTTACAAATAAATGGTCGAGGAAGGTGTTGAACTGGGTTTCGTCTTTGTCATTCCTGTACTGAATCCATGTTGGGAGGATACGTACATGACACCTAACGGCAACCGCTGCCTCTGATACTAACTTGGCTGACTCTGTAGCATCACGTGGACTTTTTAAGCCTGCCTCAAAACGGATCTCCATTCTTCCTCCTCTAGATTTAGTTAACCTATCGAGCATTATCCCTGATGTTTGTTTCCTCTTGCGCCTAGGTGTTAGTCCAACAACGAACATAGGAAGTGTTAGTGTACATCAAACTGTGAGACTACATATAAAGAAGCATGCAACTGTAACTTGACTCCAGCAACTACCTTCTTACTGTTGAAGCTCACAAGGTTCATATGATATTGCCAACTCGTCTTGTGTCAAGAGTGCTTGGGAAGTAGTGTCAGGTGGCAAGGGAGCTTGGGAACGTGCTGCTAGCTCAGTTGACGCACGAGTAAGTCGTGCAGCTGGTAGTATTGTGGTACGTGTTGCAAGAACTAGGGTTGTCTCTATTTGTTTAGTGGCAGCTATTTGTTTTTGTTTGGCTTTTTTTGCAACTCGTGTAGCATGGGATGTCGTGTTTGTAGAATTTTCCGCTGGACTTTGACCTTCTATTGCACCACCAGTACCAGCAGAATCTGCAGGATTCATCCGCTTCTCATTCCCTGCCATTCTGTGTTTCTTCCTCTTTCTTTGTGCCATGTTAAGTCAAGCCGACAAGAAAAACGAATAACAATTTAGTTCTTCGGAACAAATTGATGCGTGATGCAGATGAACTTAACTTTGATGTTAGACAACCACATGATAGGAGGATGTAATATGTATGAAAAACAGGACGGAAGAGATAACCAGAACTATGATGTGTAAACTAAGAAGAAGACATTTCACCAAATTAGAAGCAATGCAATGGAAGGTAGACACCATATGAAAGATGCTACAAATATCGCTCTGCCAAGTTAACAGTGTCTCATCATAAATGGCGTTTAAACAAATGTGAAGCAGTACAAGAAATAAATCATATGCAAGATGCAAACAACATCACACTACCATGTTAGAGGTCTCTCGTCATTAGTGCCATTGCATATTCACAGCATTGCATATTTACAGCTTATGATGTGTAAACTAAGGAGAAGGCATTTCAACAAATTAGAAGCAATGAAAGCTAGACACCATATGAAAGATGCAACAAATATCACTCTACCAAGTTAAAACTGTCTCGTCATAAGTGTCATTTCAACAAATTAGTAGTACAAGCTAGAAAAGAATGTGAGATGTAACCTATATCACACTCCGAAGTCAAACGTGTCTTATGATAAGTGACTGTTGTAGGTTACACAACAGTAGTAATTTGATGTAAGAACATGGTGTGATAGACAGATACTGTATGTTCTAGAAACAGGAACACGTGTCTTATTCAAGTATAATGTGTAAAGTAAGCAGATGGAATTCAACAAAATTAGAAGCAATACAAGCTAGACATCACACATAACATGCAACCACATATAACATTGCCAAGTTAGAGGGAGCACCGGTGATGCTGCACTAGGGGAGACATGCTCATCATAAACACATCTTTGTTGAGTGTCTATGCATGTGTTATCTTGGAAATCATCTTGGGGTGTGGAGGAGTAGAAACTGTAGAGGCCCTCCGTTCGGAAGGAGCACCTTTATTCGCTGCCTTGCTAACTTCCTTCCGCTTTATTGATTTTGAATTGTCAAGTAAAACCGACAAGAAAAAGCAATAAAATTCTCTCTTCGGAACTCATTCATGCATGATACTGACAATCACTACTTTGATGTAAGGCAAACACATGATACCAGGATGGAATATGTACGAAAAATAGGACGGCATGGCATGTTCACAACTGTTTGTGTAAACTAAGCAGAAACCATTCCAGCAAATAAGAAGCAATGCAAGCTAGACACCACATGAAAGATGCAACCAATATGACTCTGCCAAGTTAAAAGCGTCCCATCATAAATGGAATTTCAACAAATTAGAAGCAGCGCATGCTATAAATCATATGAAAGATGCAACTAATATTTCACTGCATATACTAAAGGTGTCTCGTCATATTGATTGATGCGGGATACAAAAAACAATAGTTTTATGTAAGGACATGCTTAATAGACAGATGTACTATGTAATAAATACAGGAAGGCATGTCACATTAACAGGTATAATGTATAAGCTAAGCAGACTAGCACATGCAGTTTAACCAGATTGGAAGAATTACAATCTAGACACCACATGCAACATGCAACCACATATCACGCTGCCAAGTTAGAGCAAGCACCAGCGATCCTAGTGTAGGGGAAATGCTATAATCAACTACAGAGCTAAGTTCACTATCTTCATCTAGCATTTCTGTTTCTTGAGAATCATGTCGGGAGGCTGGCGCTGCATTCTTTAAATGAGGAGTAGTCCCCTTGCATGCCTGTCTCGTCATAAGTGATTGATGAGGGATACACGAGAACATTAGTTTGATGTAAGAACATGGTTAATACACAGATGTACTAGTATGTACCAAAAACAGAAAGGCATGTCATATTTAAAGGTATAATGTGTAAGCTAAGCAGATGCAATTTAAACAAATTGGAAGCAATACAAGCTAGACATCCGGCTGGAGTGGTGGGCATGATCATCTAGGACCTGAGAGCCTGGTGGTAGGCGGGCTGCTTCGCCACCATCGTAGCTTTTTAGTTGGCTTGCAGGTGATGCCTATCTTTGATGGGCTTGTCACTGGCTCGGCCAGTGCCCTGACTAGCTATTTTTCTTCTGGTGCTCACGGGATGGTGGTTCATGTAAAAAAATATCTTTCCTTATCTTACCGACTTCGGCCTTTCGAATACAAGCTAGACACCATATGGAACATGCAACCACATATGACACCGCGAAGTTAAAGCAAGCACATGGGATAGTGGTTCATTGCGAGCGAGGTCATCAACTCCGGAGCTACGTTTACCGTCTCCATCTGCTGACACTGCACCCTTTATAGCACTGTAACGTGTCTTGCCTACCCGCATACGAAGCTGGAGCAACTTCTCTCTTTTCTTTGCTGCTTCTCTTTCGGTAGGAGAGTCTGAAATACCCTTGCATAAAAACACAATAGTGAGAGTATGGGTGAAGTGTGTGCAGAATTAGTGCACTATAAAAGTAGCAGATAGCAGGTGACTGAAAAATAAATGACAGGAGACATATGATAGCTCTACAACATTGCATGGCAAACAAAATTAGATTCTACTCCGTATGATTTTGTAATATATGAGCACAGGAAATGCAGGTACTCCTCCAGCACACCACCACATGTGGTCATACTTAAGATAACAGTCGACTGAAAATAAATAGGTTAGTCGATTTTTTTAATGAACCGCCCGATCTATAAGGAACGGGCAGATGGCCTTCGTCTACCTCCCGCCTGTCACTGTTGACGATCTTTCTCGAACCGCCAGCGACCACCAGCCCAGACCCCTGCCACCACCGCCCTGCCCTCCCATCGACCTCACACCATCGTCGTGCTTGGCAGCGCCCCCAGGCCATCCCTTTAATCCCGGCTGACCTCTAGATCGGGCGCCAGTAGCTCTAGGCCGCACATGCCCCTAAGATAAACACCAAGGCGCTGCTTCCCCGGCATAATAGGCGTACTAGCGCCTGTTACGCTGGGAATGCTTCGGTTAATTGGGAATCAACTGGCCCGAAATTGAAATTCAGGGGGGCGACGGACCTCTAGCTAAGGTGAAATAGTATATGAGGATAAACCTTGTGCATCACGAGTTACTAGGAACATCTAGTATCAAGAAGAAGCGGTCAACTTGTGTCTTCTGTGGGATGAATACCATGCAAGCAGAGACGTAAGATTTGCATGAATAAGGGAAGAGGAGTACCTTTTTCGGTTGCCGGTGTGGTCACCTCCACATATCGCGCCTATCTTCTTCTTTTTACCGGGGAAACCGATGTTCTGGAGGGTGCAGGCTTGGACGAACCCATGGCCAAATTGTTGACTGTGTTGCCATGGTCGTATGTCGGTGGAGGGGAAGCAGATCCGAGGCGGTGAACGACGGCTTAGCAGGAACAGCTCCAGTGCGGTGGAGGGTGGCGAAGTTGGAGCGGCAGCGGTGAGGCATAGGACAGCGTGGTTGAACTGGCTCGGGTACGGACGGCTCGGCCTCAGCTTCAACTACTAGTCGTGGAGGGCGTTGCGGTTGAGGTTGCGGTGGACGAAGACATCGGGGTATCGGCTCCGGCGTGATGGAGGAGGGCAGCGGTTGATGGGTGGGATGGGGTGGCGGACGGAGGACGCCGGGGTTTCGCGGCTGGTGGAGAGGTAGTTTTGGCGCCCACGGAGTACGAATGGGGAATCGGACGGGTGGGGGGGCCATGTTTCGGTCTGGGACGCGCTTGTTTTTGGCTTTTTGAACAGAAGATGGGACGCGCTTGTTTGAAATTTGGGGAAAGTACAAACTTTGCCCCCCTCTTAAATTTTGGACCTACTACGGGTCGGGGGTAGGATGGTAATCCCAGGTGTCCCAAATAGTGGGTAGGAGCGATTTCGGTCGTGCGCATGTGTGCTTAGGCGGCCATTGTGTATGAATGTTTTCCGGAGGTGGTTGTGTGGCATCTAGATGAAGCTACAAACCTACCCCGGTTTAGACCTTTGGACGTCGGGCCAATAGGTTTCACGGGTCGGAGTTATTAGAAAACTAATTTCCTTGTACTACCAAACATTGGTCTCACGCGGTTTCGGGCGAGTAGAGGCTCTTTTGGCGCTTCGTTCGAAATTTTGAAACACAAGCATTCACGTTTAGAGTACTCTTGAACTATCAGGATTGACCTAAATAGATAAGGTTATATTTGACCTTGTATGTTTGAAAACCTCATTAAATTATCCGCTTCTTTTTGAAATTTTGAAACTTGAAAATCCTATAACTAAGATTATTTTGGAATGGAGGAGCTAAATTTGAATCTATTTTGTACACGACTACATATGCTATTATGTACAAAATCAGAGCAAAGATTGGTGCCCCCATAATTTAGGTATGGTTTACAAATGCCATGATATCAAATTCAAATAATTGAATGGACTTCATGTTGAATTCGATTTTTTTAAACCACCTTAAGTTGAATTCAAATGTATGCTAGTTCATAGGTAGCTATTTATAATGTCCATTGTGAAACTTTTGTATGTATAATGTGCTTTACACACACAACATGAACTATACTCACGTTTATATTCAATTGCTAAAGCGATGCGTTGTCTGGAGTTCAAAATACTAACTATGTGGATCAATTGTGTCGAATAATAACATAGACATGCTCAAATTTGATAGAATCTAGATGTATGATGGATCAATGACCGCTCCTTACGCGAATTGCAAATATCATGATCCCATCCTAATATTTGGATACAATTTATATCTTTAATCAATGTGTAGAACAGTCTTTTACGTGTAGTTTCACTCTCCATCGGTGGTCTCTCACACATGCTCACACACTCTCTCCCGAGGTGTCTTTCTCGCACACATGCTCTAGATATAACCCTCCTCCCTCTCGTAACCATTTACAACTGTTTTCACTAACCTTTATCACAAGCACTCTTCCTCTCGCAAACATACACACGCACAATCCTCATCGACCCTTTCTATATACATGGACCTGCCTACGTGTCTCATGTACGCACATTATCTTTACGCCTGTCTCCCATGCATTGTCTCACACCTCTCTTCCTAATCGACGAGTATGATTCTAGCAGAGCATTCTGTAGGATGCCCCTTAAAGTTAGGTTGGATGAATAGTAATATCAAAGATAAAGGGGTTACCTTAGTCCGAGAACCTAGGGTTACAAATCCTAGCCGGCTTTGTCAGTGGACATAGAGTCCTTCACAATTCTGCTATCTTTGTCTTGTACGACTAGTCATCCGTGGTTCTTCCTAAATGCGTCACGGGCCGACCAATGTGGCGCAGGACGGAACCGAATGAAGGGCCTCACCTCGACCCACCGAACCTCACGCGGTGACACACCCTCTACCCCCACGTCTCATTATCTTCTCACACCCACACATACCAACAAAAACACCACACACACAGAAAATTTCTCCTGGTGCCTCTATTCCCTCCCCCTTGCATATACACTCAAGGGAATGGAATCTCTTGTCGTGACGTCATATTCGTCTCTCTCTCTCTCTCTCTCTAGACCACTCTCATTTCTCGTGCTATCTCTACCATGCCCCCCCCCCCGTCGGCCCCTC